>NC_138772.1:372997361-373413340 GCF_965119305.1 Pelophylax lessonae | reverse complement strand
AAACTCTGTCATGGCCTGCATACACGGGCTACAATCTCCAAGAGCATTCTCCATCTTCTAATTTATCACATCCAGTCTGCTCAATTTCTCTTAGAGAAATCACTCCATCTTGCCTTGGACAGAGAAGAAGTCTCACAGATCTATTAGAATGTATAACATCAGATCTCACTAAAGAGATCAGGAAGCTTAGCAACTGTACAGACTTGCTCAAAAGAAAAATGGACAATGTCATTACAGTAATGGATTCCAATGAACAAGACCTGGACCTTTGTGATTTTAACTGATGAGGTTTTCCTCAGATTAGAGGACTTTGAAAATCAAAACTGTTACATTAATTTCTGAATCAGAGCTTTTCCAAAGTCTGTAGAGGACTTACAGTCTACAGGCAATACCCCTTTTTCAGAGCTGTAAATAACAATACCCATACAACACTTGGAATCTGACAGAATCCTGAGAAGGGACCCGCAGAAGCCACCTGATCCTCTGATATGCATATGCAAAGTCTACATACTGTAAAACCACTTAGGCCATTTTTTTAATAGGCCCATATAAAAAAAAAACAGTCCTCATGTTCAAAATATGAACAAATATTAACTGTATTAGATTTCTATCCTACCATCATTCAGAAAAGGAAACTGCCCCAAACCTGTCTTTTGTCTCTGAAGATTTAAGTATGCATAGGGCTTAAAAGATAATGGCAAAAAGCTCATAATCACCTTCCTGAAAGAGGAAGCTACAGCTCCTACCTCTATAATTCACAGCATTGGATGTTACTAAACAGATCCTGAACAGGCCCCCTTATCTCTCACCAAAATGGAAGATGGTTACCCCTTACAAGCCAACAGCTACTTCTCTCTCTGCTAGATTGTCTTGTAGCCCTTGTTCTCCTGATCCACCTTTAAGTCTGTTTCAGTATCAGTAACACTTTCCAGTTTCTCCACTGCTGGAAAATCGCTGTATTTTACACTGACTGATGTAGTCAGTAACTCAGCCTCATAACACCACCAGAATTTCTACGTACATGTTGATCCCATCATCCCATTTAATCTTTTCCTGCTGTAGACATGTTTATCTCCTAAAAATGTATCATATGAACAGTCTGAATTACTTCAACTCTAAATCTTTATTTGTATTCTCATTATTCTCAGGTTTGAATAGCATGACAGCCCAGGCATGAGAGCTGTCTGGCTGTTGCAGACTACTCCCTGCCAGTGACTGTCCCCCATTTCCTGTCCACATACCATATGGAAGTTCCTTGTTATCTGCAGTGATGATGCAAGCAGTTTATGTTTGTATATGTAAAAGTTCGGAGTTGTTCAGCTACTCTCTTGTACCCAGTTGTATCCTTTCCCTGTTGTCTCTACTATCTACAGTCACATAACTGTCTCCAAGAATCTCAGCATATAAACAGTCTACATCATCTGGACCATTTTCCTCTTTCAAATTCCCTGGCACCCATGGTAGGTTGTCTGGTTGACACTCTCTGTCAGTTAATGCCGCTTTTATGTTAATACATTCCCTGTAAGTTTAAATTATTTGCAGAGACATTGTAAGCTGTATATGTACAGTTTATTTCAAGTTTTTTGTTTTTTTTTTTAATGCACATTACCAATAAATATAAATGTGAAAAACCTTTCCGCGCTATTTTTAAATCTACAACACCTACTAATCAGATATAACTGTGATAAATATGTGATAAATCTTGAACACTATAGGCAGCAGCTAAAGCCAATATGCATCCATCTACCTGTACAAATGCAACAAATATACACTATCTCACAAGGGTGCAGTGCTATCCCTCAATAAATCAAGTGCTAGGATTAGTGACCAAATGACTAAAGTGCATAAATCATCAATTTCTATACAAGATTTAATATTTAAGATTTTATATATATATATATATATATATATGTATATATATATATATATATATATATATATATATATATATATATATATATATACATATACAAACCCAATTCCAAAAAAGTTAGGACACTACAAATTGTGAATAAAAACAGAAAACAACATAGATGACATATCAAATGTTTAAACTGAGAAAATGTATGATTTTAAGGGAAAAATAAGTTGATTTGAAATTTCATGGCATCAACACATCTCAAAAAAGTTGGGACAGGCCATGTTTACCACTGTGTTGCATCCCCTCTTCTTTTTATAAGAGTCTGCAAATGTCTGGGGACTGAGGAGACAAGTTGCTCAAGTTTAGGAATAGGAATGTTGTTCCATTCTTGTCTAATGCAGGCTTCTAGTTGCTCAACCGTCTTTGGTCTTCTTTGTCGTATCTTCCTCTTTATGATGCGCCAAATGTTTTCTATGGGGGAAAGATCTGGACTGCAGGCTGGCCATTTCAGTACCCAGATCCTTTTTCTAAGCAGCCATGATGTTGAATTTGATGCAGTATGTGGTCTGGCATTGTCATGTTGGAAAATGCAAGGTCTTCCCTGAAAGAGACAACGTCTGGATGGGAGCATATGTTTTTCTAGAACTTGGATATACCAGTCAGCATTGATGGTGCCTTTCCAGATGTGTAAGCTGCCCATGCCACATGCACTCATGCAAACCCATACCATCAGAGATGCATGCTTCTGAACTGAGCGCTGATAACAACTTGGGTTGTCCTTGTCCTCTTTGGTACAGATGACATGGCGTCCCAGTTTTCCAAAAGAACTTCAAATTTTGATTCATCTGACCACAGAACAGATTTCTACTTTGCCAAAGCCCATTTTAAACGAGCCAATGAGGTGAGAGTGGGGGGTAGGGCCTAGCTGCACTGTGTGTGTGTAAATGAACAATATCCATTCACAGGAACGTGGCTCGGGAGTGAGCCTACTTGAGTCCCCCCATAGTAAGTGATTTGCTATTGGGGGCACTCTGCATGGGGGAGAAGCCAGGGCCGCCGGCAGGAGATCCAAAAAGAAGGGGATCAGGGCTACTCTGTGCAAAACCATTGCACAGAGCAGGTAAGTATAGCATGTTTGTTATTAAAAAAAAATACAACATTTAGAATCACTTTAAGAAATAAACAACCGTACAGGTTGTCATACATCTAAGAATTACCCACAGGCGTGCGCACGGGGTGTGCCTGGGCATACCCTAATCACCAGTGTCTGTTAGTGTAGTGTCGGCTGTCTCCCGAGATCTCCATCTTTGGCACTGAGGATAGTGAGATACTTGGTGGAGAGGTGGCTGTGCTGTTGGCTGTCATGTCTCCCCTCTCGCTGGCACCCCCCCTACTATCACAGTTTTCCACCCGGGGGGCTGCCGTGAAATGCTGCATCCAAGTAGTGTGTAGCCTGAGCTGCCTGTGAAACAGGTTCACATTCAGCAGATAGTGAGGCTTGTCAGAGCCGCTAAGTGTGTGTGACACTGTCAGGTAATGTTACTGCTTACAGGGGAGAAAGACCAGCTGTCAAAACTCAGCGGTGATGTCGGGGGTGGGCGGGACCGAACAGCTATCAAACACCAGGGATGGGACCTAGGCGGCTACTTTGTTTATGTGGCTCTGCCCCTTTCTTAAGCAGCGCAATCATTGGCTGGTGTTTGACAGCTGCTCAATCCCGCCCACCCCTGACATCACCACTGAGTTTTGACAGCTGGTTCTCCATGCAAGCAAATACATTACATGACAGTGTCATTCACACTGAGCGACTCTTGCGAGCCTCACTATCTGCTGAATATGAAACTCCCCCTCTCCCCTGTTAGTGTCCATAAGTTATGCCTATCAGTCCTGCCTATCAGTGCCCAGTAGTGCCACCTATCACTGCCCACCAGTGCTGCCTCATCAGTGTCCATCAGTACCACCTATCAGTGCCCACCAGTGCCGCCTATCAGTGCCCACCAGTGCCGTCTCATCAGTGCCTATCAGTGACACCTATTAGTGCCCATCAGTGCTGCCTATCAGTGCCACCAATCAGTGCCCACCAATGCTGCCAATAAGTGCCATCTATCAGTGCTGCCAATCAGTGCAGCCTCATCAGTGCCCATCAGTGCTGCCAATCAGTGCCCATAAGTGCTGCCTATTAGTGCCCAGGAGGGCTGCCAATCAGTTCCCAGTGGTGCTGCCAATCAGTGCTGCCTATCAGTGCCATCTATCAGTACCCATCAGTGCTGCCAATAAGTGCCACCTATAAGTGCTGCCAATCAGTGCCCATCAGTGCAGCCTCATCAGTGCCCATCAGTGCTGCCAATCAGTGCTGCCTATCAGTTCCTATCAGTGCCACCTATCAGTGCTGCCACTCAGTGCCCAACAGTGCTGCCTAGCAATGCCCATGAGTGCATTGTGTGCAGGGATGGAGAGATGAACTCAGCAACCAGACACATTGTCCATGGGGGGGCTGGCCTGGTTGGGCACAACTGAAATCTGTTGATGTTTATTAATGCCACATGCTGATCTTTAGTATAATAGGTAATCACCACACTACTATTTACAATAAACTACTAGTAAAATAAAAAGTGTTAGTAAAAGGCTTTCTGCTAAGCACTATTAGGTGTTCCCACACCCAAAAAAAAAAAAAAAAATGTGCAGCGCTACCTCACTAATGGTGGAACCCTCTAATGTATGGAAATCTTGATAAAGTTAAATATTACCACAATACCTGTCTCTGTAATATGTAACTGCACATAAAACACACATCAAACTGAAAACAAGACATAAAAATGAAGGTGGATACTCCTCTTATAGATATTTGCCATACAGATTAACTTCAAGTTCAATAATTCCAGAGATATGTGATTTCTCTTGTAATACACATCAAAAGGAAAATAAGGCATATATCTTTTTCAAAACTTAGCAGGGATGGTGGATCCCCTCTACAGATATTTGCCATACAATTTCACTTAAGTGCAAAAACTTTTTAGTTGGAAGATTCACACCAATAGAGAACTTTAGAATTTGTATTTTTTAGATTGCAAATTTTATATGTTTTAGTTACTATTATAATGTTAATTTTTGCACTTGAAGTTAATTTTCCACCACCCATGCTAAGTCCATGTCTTTATGGACCTTGCTTTGTGCACTGGTGCGCAATCATGTTGGAACAGGAAGGGGCCATTCCCAAACTGTTACCAAAAAGTTGGGGGCATGAAATTGTCCAAAATGTCTTGGTATGCTGACGCTCTAAGAGTTCCCTTCACTGGAACTAAGGGACCAAGCCCAACCCCTGAAAAACAACTCCACACCATAATTCCCCCTCCACCAAATGATTTGGACCAGTGCACAAAGCAAAGACCGTAAAGACATGGATGAGCGAGTTTGAGGTGGAGGAACTTGACTGGCCTGCACAGAGTCCTGACATCAACCCGATAGAACCCCTTTGTGTGGCGTCCATCCCCCCAAATAGATTTCCTTTATTTTAGAGTCAAACACATCTCATCTTTATTTCTTTTTATTCCTTACATCAACATAAAGAAACACTAGTAACTATCTGTCCAAAATGATATTAGGGACAAAATGATCCAGTGTCCCAACAATCTGCCTGCTTATCAGGCCAGGTATAGAAATCAATGGAACAGACCTTTGTTAGTGAAAAGTGTCAGTTTCCCCAATGTACAAGGACATCTACATAGTAGACATAATAGAAAGTAGACATAATAAAAAGTAGCAAGAGGCTATTCGAGAATAAAGCCCAGGGTAGTAGAAAAGCATAAAAGCGGAGGGGGTGCTGTTTCCCATGGACTACTTATAAGGGGTGTCCCTAAATGACAACTTCCTGCTATGCAAGCTACAGGCATTGGTTGCTAGAACGCAAGAAGACACATAGAAAAATTGATTTCTAGGACATTTCTAGGTTGCCATCAGCATGGGGTCCCCCCCATAAAAAAAATCTATTCCATAGGTGACCCTAATCTGAGCATACATGTAGGCAGAAGGTGATGATCTTTGTTTTTTTACAAGCAAGTGGATGAAATAGGCACTGATAATAATGAAACTGATGTGCAAAGCATAGGAATTAATAGTGTAACAAGCAACTAGATTGCTTGGTTGTTAAAAGTTAATGCACAATGCACATTATTATTGCTCCTTCTACTGTTTTACTGAACATATAACTCATCAAAATTGCCTTATGGCCATGACCTATTTCTTTTTTTACACATTGATTTCCTTTATTTTAGAGTCAAACACATCTCATCTTTATTTCTGTTTTTTCCCTTACAACAACAGAAGAAAGACTTGAACAAAATGTTTCTGCAAATATTTGGTAAAGAGAACTCATCGCCACATCTTTTATTCAAACAACACATTTCCCATAAGATTATATTAAAGTATTTAAAAGTATTTTATGTGTGTATTTACCTTTGAAAGAATCCTTTGTGTGGACATTCAAAAGGACCACTGCTGGGTGCCCTCATCTTGGATGTAATGTCAGCAGCCCCAGCAGATACTCAAGTGACACTCTATGGCAATCCTCTGGCAGCTTTATAAAAGATTATGTAGAGTGTTGGGCAAGGGGAAGTGGAGCTATGCCAGCACAGACAGCAATTAGATTAGTAACTAGAACAGAGGGCTTTGATGTGACTGGAGGGAGGGAGAACTTTAGCTGTGCTAGGGAATCAACTCTTGGAGTAGTCAAATTCCCTACCAAGTCCAAAGGCACATTGAAAGGGACAGGATATTTTTTGTTTATGGGATCAGTGCTTGGAAAGCATAGATCTGCAGGAAATATTGGGAGAATAATTGCAAAGTTAAGACCAGATGGTAAAGAATCCCCTCTATGCTCGCCAAACTCTTTCCAGAACAAATTACCAAATGCCAGAGGTGCAATGCAGACAAAGGCACCATGCGACTGCTGCCCTCCGGCAATAGGCCACCAATGTCATTCACCAGCTTTGTCTAAAAACCTGGATGCACTTTACACCCTTGTCCAGAAGCAGGGATGAGCTTTGGGTATGGGTTGAGGTTGGGCTTATAGCAAGCCCAACCTGTTCACAGTTGGCAAACCTGGCAAACTAATGTGGCCTTTTGCCACCATGGCAACCAACTGCTAATATTGCATTTCCTGTCCTCAGAACTTAAAGCGGAGTTCCGGCCACAAATTTCTTCTCCAGCATTGCCATCTCTGTTGTGGGCAGCTGAAGTCAGCGCGATCCTCTTCTGCGTCCTCTTCCGTGTCTTCTTCTCCCAGAATGCGCCTGCACCGGCCCCTCTTGTCACTTCCGGTGCGGCGCCGCATTCCTCCACAGCTTCTGTGCATGCCCAGAAGCTGTTTAGCAGGGAATGTGGCGTCGCACCGGAAGTGACGAGCGGGGCCGGTGCCGTCGCATTGATTCCTGGGAGCGATGACGTTCAGCTCCCAGGAATCATTGCAAACCGGAAGTGACCGCGCTGGCCGCGGCCGCCGAGGGAGAAAGGTGAGTATTTCTTTCTACAATAACAAGGTAAGTAAAAAAAAATATCCCTAACTATCCATTTCCTTTTCAGGTGAAGAAAAGCAAGCGGATGGCCACAAAATCGATTATGTCGATTTTGTGGCCGGAACTCCGCTTTAAGTCAGGTAGCTTAGAATGGTCAACAATGGAAACTTACTTATGTGCCAGCCCCTCACCATAAAAAGTGAGGGTTTCTTTTCTTAAATCTGCTTAGGTCCAGTTACATGATACAGAAGCTCTGGCCCCCCTTTAACAGCCAACACTCAACAATGGGGGTGAATTTCCAGAGCTGTGATGTCTCAGGACGGCTTCCTTTGCCCAAGCCAGTTAGTACCCCCTCTTTTCCTTTGCAGCAGCTGTTCACTGCCACCAGGAAGCTGCTGTTTCGACATCAGGCGACTAGACAAAAACTGATTTTACATACAGTATGCAGCATAGATAGGAGGAGTGAGGTAGCAGTGTTTTTAAGCAGACATTTTAAGTTCCTATCTCAGGTGAATAGATACGAGGGCCAATTTAGACATTAATCAATTAACCTGCCAGTTTGTCTTTTGAATGGTGGAGGAGGAAACCTACCTAAGCACAGACTTAATACAAACTCAATGCAGATAGCTGGAGTTTTAGCCAAAGGCCCCAGTCCTGTAAGGCCAAACACTAAGCTTCTATGCTACTCACAGTTAATGTAAACCCTTAACTGAATGTACTTTAGAGGCAAAATACTGTGCAATTCTGGGAAATGTGGGGTTGGGGGCTGTATATCTTAATGTTTCTGTGTGTTATGCAGCTTCTTTACAGTCTCTCCATCCAGTCATACCCAGTTGTATGTATATTTTCTATTTTTGCTGGCTGCATTTTATTCCCAGTCTATTCCTAAGTCTACATCCATTTCATTGCAAAGTATGATCATGTATATTTTAATACAACATATTTCCTAATTGTTGCTGGCTGCATTTCAAAGACCTTTTTTTGCAAAAACAGTATAATAATACTGATAGTATGCATCAGCACAAAAGCTTTGTTCCTTAGCAAGCCATGTCACATGCAGCCAGGCGATTGTAGGAGACCACCCCATAACACAAAATGTCCAACAGGGAACTTTATATCAGTATATCAACAGCTGTTAAAGCTTATATGCCAATTTAATCATTAGCTTTACATCTAGGTTTAAAAGGATAAGTTCAATTTTGTAAAAAAAGATGTAAAAATAAATTCAATCTCTTGCCAGGTAAAAAAATGTGCATTTAATATTTTTTTTTTTTAACTAGGTGTCTGCAAATCATTGCACCCACATTTAGCAGATCACAATGCAATGCAGGACTCCTGCAGACTGTCAGTATAAGCTGTCTGCTTGTATCTCATACGAGCAGGCAGTTACACAATGGAACTGGAAGGAACAATGGAATGGAACTGGAATGGACTGGAAGGAACAATGAACAACCTAGAGCGCTCAACAGCACTTGTAGGTGTTTGTACAACAGTACTTGTTGTTCTCCCATTCACATAACTCTGTGAATGAATGACTTGGCTGGGTAGGCGGAGCCCCGCATGGCCACATGTTTTTTAAATTGGGACAGCAAGTTCATTGAGAAGATCCCTGGCTCGTTGTCACTAGAGGCAGTGGGTTGGGGGATGGCTGTAGCAGTGAGAAAATGTTACATGTTCCACCCTAAAAGTGGGTGTAACATGTAACATGTTCCCAAAGGTGAACTTATCCTTTAACTTACTATGCTTGAGTTCTTTGAATTGCAATGCTGGGATATATCTTCTTTATTATTTTTCTTACAGCTTTGCTGTTCCAACCTGTCATGTTTGCTTAAACAGGACAGGAATTGGCCTAAGGAAAAATAAAACAAAATTTGAAAGAAAAAAATTTAAAAAGATGTTAATGTGTAAATAGTGTGAAAACATAAAATACAAATAGTACTAGAGGATGGGAAATAGGCTGGGCCTAGACCAGTGCTTGGCCCTCAGCACTATTAAAGCTCCAGTTCTATTTTTTTAAAAACACCAGTGACCTCTCACTCCTTTTAATAAAACCTAACCTATGTCACAGATCAGTATTAAAGCAGATTGGCTGCTTGTCGTTATATTAGCATGTGGTCTCAACTATTACAACTACCAGTAAAATTCATCACTGCCTGTAGGGTGCTCTTACGAAGATCTGGTCTGGGTGCTTAACCACTTAAGCCCCGGAAGATTTTACCCCCTTCCTGACCTGGGCCTATTTTGCGATTCAGCACTGCGTGATTTTAACGGACAATTGCGCGGTCGTGCGACTCTATACCTAAACTAATTTGATGTCCTTTTTTTCCCCACAAACAGAGCTTTCTTTTGGTGGTATTTGATCACCTGTGCAATTTTTTGATCATGCGTTATAAACAAAAAAAGAGCGTCAATTTTGCAAAAATAACAATATTTTTCACATTTTTTTATATGAAATTACCCCCCCCCCCCCCCCAAAAAAATGTAAAAATCTAAAATTTTTAACATTTTAGGTCCATTTGTTTTATGCTACCTATGTTTGGTAAAAAGAAAATCGCAAAAACCGTATTTTGATTGGTTTGCGCAAAAGTTATTGCGTTTACTAACTAAGGGAAAGATTTTTGTCATTTTTGTTGTTATTTTCTTTTAACGAGTAATGGCGGCGAGCTGCAATTTTTTTTGCGGCACTGTGACATTGCGGCGGACAGATCGGACCCTTGACTGACATTTTTGACACTTTTGGGGTTACCAGTGACATTACTACAGTAATCAGTGCTATACATATGCACTGTTACTGTAAAAATGACACTGGCAGGGAAGGAGTTAACTTTATTTGAGAGGGAGGGGTTAAGTGTGTCCCTAGGGGCGTGTTTCTAACTGTTATTGGCTGTGGCTTCTGGTGTAAGAACAGAGATCAACGGTCCTACATAGTAGAACCATATGATCTCCATTCTTACACAGGGGAGAATGACAGGCGGCTGTGTTTACATTAGCCGCCTGCCTTTCTCCCGCTCTAACGGACGATCGTGAGTGCATCGGGTCCGCCGGGCACACGCGCGGGGGGGTCCGTGAGCGAGCGGGAGCAGTGCCTCCCGCAGCGCGCGTGCGCTCCCTAGAGCCTTACAGGCTAGCGACATAGACCTACGTCGCTTTGCCTGTGAGGGGCTGACCACCGACGTAAATCGTCGTTAGGCAGTCGGCAAGTGGTTAAGCCTGGTACACATTAAAATTTTTTATTTTTTTTTGTTCAACCCAGTGGGCTGGATGAAAAAAAAAATGGAGAGATTGCCAAACTAACACAAATATTGTTAGTGTGTCGATCTCCTCTCCTGTACCTTCGTGCTTTGACAGGGGGACGCCATTGGCTTTCAGTGCTGATCTGATGCGGGGCGGATGCTGGTTTCCCAGCAGGCTCATTTATGATCATAAGACCGGCTTCTGTAGAACAGATGGCTGGGGGGTCACATTCCAGCACCCTCAATGGGAGGATGTACAGTTATGTCCTCCCGAAACAAGGAGGTTCCCACCCAGGCGCTTATATATAATGGAAAAGCAAGATGTGGTTAAGCAAGTAGAGATAGCTGTCTCCTAGAAACACACACTAATAAACTGGATGCTTTCAAAGACTTCACAGATTTGCTATGTTAAGATAGGATGTTGGTGATCTGTCTATATAAATATATTGGTGCTTGACATTATTATTATTATTATCATTATTATTATTATTTTACAATGCTTTTAGTTTTTTTACAAATACTTTTGAAATTGAAATATTAATTAAAATGCTTCAGTTTCATGTTATTTATTTACAATTGTGATAATTTATATATCAACTATATGACCTATTTTGATATTTTGAATCACTATATCTATACAATAGTTAATTTCAATAATACATAAAATATCATTCAGATATGTTTTTAGATATTTGTAACATTGAGATTGAGGTATACAATCCTTTAATGATGTGTGTGTTTTTGTAATCCGATTTAGCATTACCACAAGGTCACAGTATTGTTAAAATTCCCTTGCTTGAAAAGCTTGGAAATAATCCACTTTCAAAATATTACTGTGACGTGTTTATTTTTACCAAATGAGGTTACATGCTAAGCACTATTAACCTTCAAAGTTTTTGCAAGTATTATATTAAAGTACATTCTATTATAAAATAGAATCATAAGGCACGAGAGACAAATAGATGTATTGTACATCTATTAACAAATAGAATAGTTTTCGCAGATCCAAACATCTACTGTATATGCAGTATCTGCCTTATTTGTCCTACTGTGATAAAAATATAAATAACTACACGTGTCAGATGGAAGTCCTGAATATAGTAATAAAGTGCATGTATAGCCAAAACTTTTTTTTTACTTTTTGAATTCAGTTGTTAAGGAATAGAACACCTGTCAAGTTTTTACTATACTAAGTGTCCCCACTAGACGGATTTACCCATCTGTTTGTTCTGATGGCCATTATCACTGATAAAGAAATGAGGGGAAATACAAAATTTTAGAGTTGTCACCATAAAAAGTTGAAGGTAAACCTTCCGACGCTTGTTCTGGAAAAAACTGTCTAAGAGGGCAATTTCCCTACTTACCCTCAACCTTGCTGCATTATCAGACTGATGCTGTAGCATAGAGGTAAGTATTAGTGTTGGGCAAACCATTTGGTCTGAGCATGAGTTCAGGCCGAACATTGGCTATTCTGCCCGTTCCTACCAACACCCAAATTTACCCCGCCGAACACCCTGCAATGCACTGCACGCTGCACAGTGCATTTTGCGCCCCGATTGGGCAAACTTATAAGAGCCACTAGCGATAATCGCAGGTAAAACCAAGCATGCTGGTCATACCCAAGTTGATCGATCAGCCTGCTCATACATGTACGGTACAGTCAGCCTGCTCATATGCGGTTCAAATCTCGGCCAGTGCTGAACAGGCCGAGATCTGAACTCTCTAATGGAGTGCCTAAATTGTGGAGTATACATAATTTTGAATAAATTAATGACAGGTATGTTTGGCGGGAGTCCATTTATCCTTAAAGCACAGGTTCACACCAGAAGCCCAGCAAGGCACAATCGCAGCTGAAGATGTCCAATGTGTCCCCAAGCCAATTCCAGAAAGCTGAACAAAAATGGCCCGCACTTTAAAAACAAAAATCCCCACTTTATAACTAGCTTTTAAACCAAGGTGCACATGGAAGGGCTTTGCACAAAAAAAACAACACAAGAGTATCCCCAGCACGCTTACCAGGTAACCTACAAAAAACAAAAACACCAAATTGTTATACAGTGTAATTTATTTTATTTGGAGTCTAGCTTTAGGACTGGGCCTGTGACCAAATAAAAATCCAAGGCTTTGCCAATGTGTACTGAATTAGTGTGGCTCCTGATCATGCCTACATGCAGAGGTTTGCTATGGACCCTTTGGGCAGGACAATACTGGTAGGAAGATAAGATTTCTGTTGTTTTCCTCTTGACAAGCTAATTGAGCAACTGAGCCACGAACTGACATACCAACCAAGCCACCATGTCACTGTCCTACACATGGTGGAACCCCTTACTATAGGCCCTTTGCTGAAGATTAGGAGGTGGGGGAAAATTACAAGCTATTATTTGAAATTTGTTAGGATTGATTTTTGTTGCCTGCATGTGCTCTTGCTTGTTTAACCACTTACTACCCACCCACCGTCAAATGACGGCGGAGCAGTGTAGCTATTATCCTGGGACGCCGTCATATGACGGCGCAGCAGAACAGTCTCTCTGTCGCGCGGAGCAGCGATCGTGACTGTGCCGTGTTGCTAGGACACGGCGCAATCCCGATCTCGGTAAAGAGTCAATGACATGACTCTTTACCCATGTGATCAGCTGTGTCCAATCACAGGCAGTCACACTGTCAGTGTGTGAGGCGAGGAGAGCCGATCAGCAGCTCCTCCTCACAGGGGAGACAAATACAAGTAATCAGGGCACTGATCATCAGTGCCCTGATTACACAAAGTGTAAATAAAGTGCAAATTACTGCCCAGCATCAGTGCCCACAGTGCCCACCATCAGTGCCCACAATCAGTGCCCACAATAAGTGCCCATAGTGCTGCCAGTCAGTGCCCATAGGTGCCTGCTCATCTAGGCACTGATGGGCACTGACTGGCAGCACTATGGACACTGATTGTGGGCACTGATGGTGTTGCCCATCAGTCTCCATCAGTGCCACCCATCAGTGCTCATCAGTGCCACCCATCAGGGCCCATCAGTGCCACCCATCAGTGTCCATTAGTGCCGCCTGTCAGTGCCCATCAGTGCCACCTCTCAGTGCCCATCAGTGCCACCTCTCAGTGCTCATCAGTGCCGTCTATCAGTGCTCATCAGTGCCGCCTATCAGTACCACCTATCAGTGTGGCATATTAGTACCTCCTCATCAGTGCCACCTCATCAGTGCCCATAAGTGTCACCTCATCAGTGCCCATCAGTGCAGCCTATCAGTGCCCATCAGTGCCGCCTCATCAGCACACATCAGTGAAGGAGAAACATTTATTTATTTTCAAAATTGACTCACAGAAAATAAAAACTTTTTTTTTTTTCAAAATTTTCTGTCTTTTTTCTTTTTTTTTGTAAGAAATAAAAAACCCAGAGGTGATTACATACCACCAAAAGAAAGCTCTATTTGTGTGAAAAAAATTATAAAAATTTCATATGGGTACAGTGTAGCATGACCGCGAATTGAATTGTCATTCAAAGTGTGAGAGCGCTGAAAGCTGAAAATTGTCCTAGGCAGGAAGGGGGTGAAAGTGCATTGTAGGCAAGTGATTAAATAAATGTATTGATAATGCAAACAAGCATCATGGACCAATTCATGTGATTTGATCTTGTTGCAGTGGGACCTGGCAAGATATGGCAAACCATGTCATTCTCTGCTGAGTGGATATGTTAGGCCTTTCAGCAGCAGGTGTTTAGTTATATGTCTATTTGCTGGTCACACATAAGAAATTTATAAAGAATATGCCCCTCCTATCCCTGACACCACTCTAACTCTTGCAAGCTATGCAGATTAAAGATGAGTGTTTCCCCAACAACAGCTTTTTATTTAACTATTATTGACCCATGTATTGAAATGTTTTAGCTGAAGTTCTGCTTTAAGCTGAAAGACTACCCCACCTGCAGGTTTCTAGTGAAGAACTACTAGCTAGAGAAACTAAACAACAAAACAGCACAAGCAATTTACTCATCTGTGACTATGTGAATATTTTTACACTTAAAGCGGAGTTCCACCCAGGATTTGTTTTTTTTTTTTTTAATACCCCCGGGACAGTCAGGGCTAGTGCATTCCACAATGGCTAGCCTCTGATCTGTCCTGGGTTGCACTTACCTGCAAGACGAAATACTTACCTTGCAAACGTCTTGTCCAGCGCTGCCATCTCAGATGTGGGCAGCTTGAAGCCAGCGCGTCCTCTTCGGCGTCTTCTTCCGCCTTCTGTGGTCCCACGATGCTCTGCGCCGGCCCCGACGTCACTTCCGGGTCGCGCGCGTCACCCCTCCACAGCTTCTGGGCATGCCCAGAAGCTGTTTAGAAGGGGATGACGCGCGCGACCCGGAACTGACGTCGGGGCCGGTGCAGGCGCAATGATTCCTGGGAGCTATGACGTTCAGCTCCCAGGAATCATTGCAGAGCCAGGAAGTGACGACGGGCCGCGGCCGAGGAAGGAGGAAGAAGGAAGTAAGGTAAGTATATTTTCTTCGCTACGAGGTAAGTAAAAAAAAAAAAAATATGCGATTATCCATTTATTTTTCAGGTGACCCGGAGCGAGAAGATGGAGGTAAGTATAAAAATAGGGTGGAACTCCACTTTAATACGTTTAATGAGTATGCACGTTTATGTAGGTTTTAGAGGAACTCATTTTAGTATTATGTTAGTTATTTGTATTAAATTTTAAGTATTTGTCAACATTGACATCATTGGGAACTCCAGCCCTAGACCTCCCAGGGTATTTACAACCGTGTCCAGCATTGGAAATCTGACAGTGCTCAAATGGGAATTTAAGCACTGAGGCAGGACCACTATGTTCCTCCTTCCTCTGATCTTCTAACACTGGATCAGACCATGGAGAATGTCTTTAAACATCCCTGGAACCTAGAAGTGAAAGGGTGAACATCTTCTTGCCCCCAGTGGGGGGCAGGCAGGTGGGACACACGCCTCTTCCTTGTCAGCCCCTCTACCTGGGAACTGAGGCTGCTGAAAAGCATTCTTTAGCATGGGGGCATTTGTGCTTTGGGAGAGGGACCCTATTATTTTAGGGAACCACCTTCAGATCACTCAACCAATGCTGAAATGGCTGCTGTTAGAACTCACCGAGTCCCATAAAGCAACTTGACAGCCCTCTCCCCTAAAAACATTGAAATTATATTTTCACTAAAAATACATTATTATTAGCAGACACAAAAACAACATATGTGTTTAAATCAGTGCTGCGCTCACAACGATTAATGAGTTCTCAATGCAATATAACACAAGATATATGACATACATAAATAAGTGAATATTTCAGCAAACACAAAAATGTTTTGTCATGTGTGATGTCATCAAGGGCACCTGATGACATCACACATGACAAAACATGTTGGTTGGAGTTTAGTGACCCGCAGGAGAACTAGGCTAAATGTGAGCTGAAGGGACTGCAGCAATGTATGTTGGTTTGGCATTGTACATATGCCTTGGGTTAGTAATTCAAGAAAGCAGTTTTTGTATTTTTAAATGTGAGTGCACTTTATTATGTTTTAATAAATACAATTTTAGCAGTGAGCACCATGTGCAAGACAGGTTCATTTTGGGAGGAATACATGCTGTTATTTTTTTTTATTAATTTATTTATATTTTTACAGTGTAAATACATAAAAATGTACAATGGGTGTGCTAAACCTGAATCAAAAACAAAGCTTCAGCAAAAGTAATATTTTTATACCCAAAAATAGAATTAATAGTACAAAAAAGCACTTTCTCATTGAAGAACAGGTGTTCTGTATGATGGTTTTTTACATGAGCTAATCTTGTTTGGCACTATTTTTAATGGGAGAATCTTGTTTGAAAATGGACAAAAAGCAATTCAATAAAGTATAGTAAATGCAGAAAATAAATTCTTATTATAAAAAAATGAGCGAATATTGGGAAAATGTTTAGCAAATTTCTTGTTAAATCATTCATAAATACACATAAAAAGAAAACAAAGTAACCTATATTGAGTAGGAAATAGGCAAAGTAAGCCTGACACAGTATAGTAAGCACCATTGGTCCCCCCTAGGCCCACACACATATATGGGACTGTAGACAGAACCAATCAGAAGAAAACCATATATCAAATATATAAATAAAAGACATAAATAAAAAGACCAAATCTAGAGTATGGATTGAAAATTGGCCACGGCCCTTTATTGATATAACATTTAAAACTTGTATATATATATATTATACACAAATATATATATATTTATAACATATAATAAAAGGTATATATATTAACTCAGCTATACCCGCTCAAGTTAATTCACTTAAAATTACAATATCCACAATAACAAATATATAACATGAACTCAGCTATAACCGCTCAAGTAAACCATTAAATATCACATACAAAGATATCCAAAAAAGGACCGTGACATAGGGTAAATAGAGGGGTGGGGAGGGCGGGACAACCTTCTACTTCTGTCCCCGCCGTCAGATTAACTGCTGACGCAGTTATTACTATATATAAGCTCATTACCTGAAAATAACCGTTATAACAGTTGCCATACAAAAAACGACCAATCAGATTTAAATATGCAAATGAGCACATACCAACAAATTATCCTATTATTGATTGGTCTGTCACCGTCCCATAGGTATAGGTGGAGCATTAAATGCCCCCCCCCCCCCCAACCTTTATGGGACTGTAGACAGAACCAATCAGAAGAAAACCATATATCAAATATATAAATAAAAGACATAAATAAAAAGACCAAATCTAGAATATGGATTGAAAATTGGCCACGGCCCTTTATTGATATAACATTTATAACTTGTATATATATATTATACACAAATATATATATATATTTATAACATATAACATATAATAAAAGGTATATATATATTAACTCAGCTATACCCGCTCAAGTTAATTCACTTAAAATTACAATATCCACCAGCCAGGCTCAAACAAGAGCCTGGCACCCCACCAACTTAACCGTGGCCATTTCAATACAATTCTGAAGCCCTAAGTTAAAAATATCCAACGCAACATTAGATAAATGAATATTATCTGGACGATAGAAACCAGGCAAATCACCTTCCAGGTCAACGTGTCTGTACGAAAAACCATTAATCGAACGCAAAAATTTTTCAACAGTTCTATTAATACGTTTACGGATTTTTTTACAGAATTTTAGCTCAGGTATTAAATGCCAACTGAGTCTGGGGACAATTTCTGAAAAAATTAAAACCGAATCCGGAAACAAAGAATGTAATCGCAAAAATTGCAATCTAAGAGCGGAAATGATATCCAAAGTCGTACGAGACCCAACATCATTACCGCCCAAATGTAAAATAATAACAGAAGGGGTTGGCCAATGTGACAATAAAAATGGCAACGAATTATCTAAATCCGCACACATCATGCCCCTTCTACCCAACCACCAAACTTGAAATTCGTCCATATCCAGACCAAGGTTCGAACCATAGCATCTCAGAACTGCCCTACGAGAGGCCCAGAATATGAAGGAATGACCGAGAATCCCAATATGCTTCCGACAACCTGTAAGTTAAATAACAAAATTAGGTCTCACATAACTACGAAAACAGTTCGAATCCCACCTCCCAATACGTTTAATCACTGGAGCAGGGAAACCCAATAATGCAGCTTCGGTGGCAGCACCGATACGAAAGGAGTGAGACGTAATGCGAAGATGTTGAAGATTCGCATGGGCTAAACAACGTTTCAAAACCGAATTAAATTGGTAAATAGTAAGCGTAAGACCAGATATATGTAGAAGCAGAAATGAGCCTTCAGGGCGAACCTTTAAATATTCGGACAAAAGAGAAACAATACAAACTAAAGAACCACTTAAAGGACGAAGCGTGATCCAGCGGCCACGTCCAATTTGATCTGTCTTGCTGCGTTTTAAATAAATCTGTACAAAATCAGGACCAATCCTTAAGTCTGAGAACAAAATGCCATAAAAACATGAAGAATTTTTCGTCAAAATTTCAGAAATTCGAAATGCGCCAAAAAAACAAAGACTAAACGCAACTTTAAATAATAAAGCCTCAAAAGGTGAAAAGCAAACAGAATCCGTGGCCTTGCAAATGGTTAGCAGTATGGAAGAAGATATGGGAAACCTAGAATCCGTTGTAACAAATTTTCTTCTATATCCTTTCAACGCTTGTTGAACCGAAAAGAAGGACATACATGAAGGCATACCCGATAATTTAAAGAAAAAGGAAACACCACTAAGCATTTTTTGTATATGCGAATAAGAATATTCCTTAGACATTAAAAAATTAAGAAAATCCAGAACGAGGTCTTCAAAAGAAATCTCCGGATTATTTCCCAGAGATTTTATATAACAGTCCCACATACGCCACGCGGCTAAATATTGTGCCCATGTGGAGGGTGCCAACGAATTACGAACTGCTTGTTGCACAGGAGTCAAAGCAGATCCCACAAATGTTGAGGGCATAAATTGCAGTGAATATCTGCATATGGAACTAATTCCCGGAACCGGTCCAGCTGTAGGCGAGAGAGAGAGTCAGCGATTAAATTCGACTTACCCGGTATATATTTCGCCTTAATCCAAATATTTAGTTCTAAACACATAAAAACCAAGTGACGCAAGACCGCTAAGACTGGCAAAGATTTTGAAGTCAAACAATTAATGGCGTAGACAACACCCATATTATCCGAATGAAACAACAAATTACGGTCACAGAAATTAGAACCCCACAACTCCAAGGAAACCAATAAAGGAAAAATTTCCAAGACAACTATATTCTTAGTCAAACCTGATAATTTCCAAGAATCAGGCCATAAGCCTACTGACCAGTGGCCTTGCCAGAAAGCCCCATATCCAACGGAACCAGAAGCATCAGTATATAAATCCAAAGCTGCCAATGCGCAAAACGGCTGTCTCCATAAAGAACATCCATTATAATTTTTTAAAAATTTTTTCCATACAAGCAAATCATCACGTAAACTGCGAGTGAGACGCACAAAATGAAAGAGGGAAGAAACACCAGAAATAGCTTTATACAAACGTCTCGAAAAAATTCTTCCAATGGGAATAACTCGAGACGCGAAGGCCAACAAACCCAAAACTGATTGTAAAGTTCTTAGATTGACCTTCTTTTTAGACAAGACAAAATCAATTGAAGTATATAGCCTACAAATTTTTTTAGGTGGCAAACGAAATTCCATTGCAGCGGTGTCAATAGTGATGCCCAGAAATTCCAAACACTTAGTAGGTAAAACCGATTTTTTGTGAGCCAAGGGAACTCCAAATTGACGACATACAACAATAAATTCCGAAAAAAGGGATAAACAGTCCGAAGTGCTGGACTTTCCGACAAAGAGGAAGTCATCTAAATAATGAATAACATTGAAAGACTTTGTGCGATAACAAACCACCCATTCCAAGAATGAAGAAAACATCTCAAAATATTTGCAGGATAAAGAACAGCCCATGGGGAGGCCTTTGTCATAGAAATAAAAACCGTCAAATCGAAAACCTAACGAATTGAAGGCACTAGGGTGAATGGGAAGCAGCCTAAACGCCGACTTAACATCAGCTTTAGCTAATAGGGCCGAATTACCAACATTGCGAATTATGCGTTATTATTATTCCTTGTCAGCCCCTCTACCTGGGAACTGAGGCTGCTGAAAAGCATTCTTTAGCATGGGGGCATTTGTGCTTTGGGAGAGGGACCCTATTATTTTAGGGAACCACCTTCAGATCACTCAACCAATGCTGAAATGGCTGCTGTTAGAACTCACCGAATCCCATAAAGCAACTTGACAGCCCTCTCCCCTAAAAACATTGAAATTATATTTTCACTAAAAATACATTATTATTAGCAGACACAAAAACAACATATGTGTTTAAATCAGTGCTGCGCTCACAACGATTAATGAATTCTCAATGCAATATAACACAAGATATATGACATACATAAATAAGTGAATATTTCAGCAAACACAAAAATGTTTTGTCATGTGTGATGTCATCAAGGGCACCTGATGACATCACACATGACAAAACATGTTGGTTGGAGTTTAGTGACCCGCAGGAGAACTAGGCTAAATGTGAGCTGAAGGGACTGCAGCAATGTATGTTGGTTTGGCATTGTACATATGCCTTGGGTTAGTAATTCAAGAAAGCAGTTTTTGTATTTTTAAATGTGAGTGCACTTTATTATGTTTTAATAAATACAATTTTAGCAGTGAGCACCATGTGCAAGACAGGTTCATTTTGGGAGGAATACATGCTGTTATTTTTTTTTATTAATTTATTTATATTTTTACAGTGTAAATACATAAAAAATGTACAATGGGTGTGCTAAACCTGAATCAAAAACAAAGCTTCAGCAAAAGTAATATTTTTATACCCAAAAATAGAATTAATAGTACAAAAAAGCACTTTCTCATTGAAGAACAGGTGTTCTGTATGATGGTTTTTTACATGAGCTAATCTTGTTTGGCACTATTTTTAATGGGAGAATCTTGTTTGAAAATGGACAAAAAGCAATTCAATAAAGTATAGTAAATGCAGAAAATAAATTCTTATTATAAAAAAATGAGCGAATATTGGGAAAATGTTTAGCAAATTTCTTGTTAAATCATTCATAAATACACATAAAAAGAAAACAAAGTAACCTATATTGAGTAGGAAATAGGCAAAGTAAGCCTGACACAGTATAGTAAGCACCATTGGTCCCCCCTAGGCCCACACACATATATGGGACTGTAGACAGAACCAATCAGAAGAAAACCATATATCAAATATATAAATAAAAGACATAAATAAAAAGACCAAATCTAGAGTATGGATTGAAAATTGGCCACGGCCCTTTATTGATATAACATTTAAAACTTGTATATATATATTATACACAAATATATATATATTTATAACATATAACATATAATGAAAGGTATATATATTAACTCAGCTATACCCGCTCAAGTTAATTCACTTAAAATTACAATATCCACAATAACAAATATATAACATGAACTCAGCTATAACCGCTCAAGTAAACCATTAAATATCACATACAAAGATATCCAAAAAAGGACCGTGACATAGGGTAAATAGAGGGGTGGGGAGGGCGGGACAACCTTCTTCTTCTGTCCCCGCCGTCAGATTAACTGCTGATGCAGTTATTACTATATATAAGCTCATTACCTGAAAATAACCGTTATAACAGTTGCCATACAAAAAACGACCAATCAGATTTAAATATGCAAATGAGCACATACCAACAAATTATCCTATTATTGATTGGTCTGTCACCGTCCCATAGGTATAGGTGGAGCATTAAATGCCCCTTCCCCCCCCCCAACCTTTATGGGACTGTAGACAGAACCAATCAGAAGAAAATCATATATCAAATATATAAATAAAAGACATAAATAAAAAGACCAAATCTAGAATATGGATTGAAAATTGGCCACGGCCCTTTATTGATATAACATTTAAAACTTGTATATATATATTATACACAAATATATATATATATTTATAACATATAACATATAATAAAAGTGTATATATATTAACTCAGCTATACCCGCTCAAGTTAATTCACTTAAAATTACAATATCCACCAGCCAGGCTCAAACAAGAGCCTGGCACCCCACCAACTTAACCGTGGCCATTTCAATACAATTCTGAAGCCCTAAGTTAAAAATATCCAACGCAACATTAGATAAATGAATATTATCTGGACGATAGAAACCAGGCAAATCACCTTCCAGGTCAACGTGTCTGTACGAAAAACCATTAATCGAACGCAAAAATTTTTCAACAGTTCTATTAATACGTTTACGGATTTTTTTACAGAATTTTAGCTCAGGTATTAAATGCCAACTGAGTCTGGGGACAATTTCTGAAAAAATTAAAACCGAATCCGGAAACAAAGAATGTAATCGCAAAAATTGCAATCTAAGAGCGGAAATGATATCCAAAGTCGTACGAGACCCAACATCATTACCGCCCAAATGTAAAATAATAACAGAAGGGGTTGGCCAATGTGACAATAAAAATGGCAACGAATTATCTAAATCCGCACACATCATGCCCCTTCTACCCAACCACCAAACTTGAAATTCGTCCATATCCAGACCAAGGTTCGAACCATAGCATCTCAGAACTGCCCTACGAGAGGCCCAGAATATGAAGGAATGACCGAGAATCCCAATATGTTTCCGACAACCTGTAAGTTAAATAACAAAATTAGGTCTCACATAACTACGAAAACAGTTCGAATCCCACCTCCCAATACGTTTAATCACTGGAGCAGGGAAACCCAATAATGCAGCTTCGGTGGCAGCACCGATACGAAAGGAGTGAGACGTAATGCGAAGATGTTGAAGATTCGCATGGGCTAAACAACGTTTCAAAACCGAATTAAATTGGTAAATAGTAAGCGTAAGACCAGATATATGTAGAAGCAGAAATGAGCCTTCAGGGCGAACCTTTAAATATTCGGACAAAAGAGAAACAATACAAACTAAAGAACCACTTAAAGGACGAAGCGTGATCCAGCGGCCACGTCCAATTTGATCTGTCTTGCTGCGTTTTAAATAAATCTGTACAAAATCAGGACCAATCCTTAAGTCTGAGAACAAAATGCCATAAAAACATGAAGAATTTTTCGGCAAAATTTCAGAAATTCGAAATGCGCCAAAAAAACTAAGACTAAACGCAACTTTAAATAATAAAGCCTCAAAAGGTGAAAAGCAAACAGAATCCGTGGCCTTGCAAATGGTTAGCAGTATGGAAGAAGATATGGGAAACCTAGAATCCGTTGTAACAAATTTTCTTCTATATCCTTTCAACGCTTGTTGAACCGAAAAGAAGGACATACATGAAGGCATACCCGATAATTTAAAGAAAAAGGAAACACCACTAAGCATTTTTTGTATATGCGAATAAGAATATTCCTTAGACATTAAAAAATTAAGAAAATCCAGAACGAGGTCTTCAAAAGAAATCTCCGGATTATTTCCCAGAGATTTTATATAACAGTCCCACATACGCCACGCGGCTAAATATTGTGCCCACGTGGAGGGTGCCAACGAATTACGAACTGCTTGTTGCACAGGAGTCAAAGCAGATCCCACAAATGTTGAGGGCATAAATTGCAGTGAATATCTGCATACGGTCCAGCTGTAGGCGAGAGAGAGAGTCAGCGATTAAATTCGACTTACCCGGTATATATTTCGCCTTAATCCAAATATTTAGTTCTAAACACATAAAAACCAAGTGACGCAAGACCGCTAAGACTGGCAAAGATTTTGAAGTCAAACAATTAATGGCGTAGACAACACCCATATTATCCGAATGAAACAACAAACTACGGTCACAGAAATTAGAACCCCACAACTCCAAGGAAACCAATAAAGGAAAAATTTCCAAGACAACTATATTCTTAGTCAAACCTGATAATTTCCAAGAATCAGGCCATAAGCCTACTGACCAGTGGCCTTGCCAGAAAGCCCCATATCCAACGGAACCGGAAGCATCAGTATATAAATCCAAAGCTGCCAATGCGCAAAACGGCTGTCTCCATAAAGAACATCCATTATAATTTTTTAAAATTTTTTTCCATACAAGCAAATCATCACGTAAACTGCGAGTGAGACGCACAAAATGAAAGGGGGAAGAAGCACCAGAAATAGCTTTATACAAACGTCTCGAAAAAATTCTTCCAATGGGAATAACTCGAGACGCGAAGGCCAACAAACCCAAAACTGATTGTAAAGTTCTTAGATTGACCTTCTTTTTAGACAAGACAAAATCAATTAAAGTATATAGCCTACAAATTTTTTTAGGTGGCAAACGAAATTCCATTGCAGCGGTGTCAATAGTGATGCCCAGAAATTCCAAACACTTAGTAGGTAAAACCGATTTTTTGTGAGCCAAGGGAACTCCAAATTGACGACATACAACAACAAATTCCGAAAAAAGGGATAAACAGTCCGAAGTGCTGGACTTTCCGACAAAGAGGAAGTCGTCTAAATAATGAATAACATTGAAAGACTTTGTGCGATAACAAACCACCCATTCCAAGAATGAAGAAAACATCTCAAAATATTTGCAGGATAAAGAACAGCCCATGGGGAGGCCTTTGTCGTAGAAATAAAAACCGTCAAATCGAAAACCTAACGAATTGAAGGCACTAGAGTGAATGGGAAGCAGCCTAAACGCCGACTTAACATCAGCTTTAGCTAATAGGGCCGAATTACCAACATTGCGAATTATGCGCAAGGCATCGTCAAAAGAAGCATAGGAAACAGCACAAATATCTTGATCCAATTCGTCATTCAACGATAAGCCTTTTGGAAATGATAAGTGGTGTATAAGACGAAAAGTGCCTTGTTCTTTTTTTGGAATAATTCCCAATGGTGAAACCCGAAAATAACAAATGGAGGCGCAACAAAAAGGGCCCGCAATTCTGCCATCACTAAGCTCCTTCAAAATTTTATCAGCAACTATAGCTTCATATTTGGACACTGACTTCAAGTTATCATGCACTATACATCCCGAACCTGAAAAGGAAGGCAGTAGAAAACCCACAGAGAAACCTTCAAATAGGATGCGTGCTATCAGCCGGTTTGGCCATAATTGAAGCCATGGTTGCATTTCTGCTACCTTCACTGGTGTGACCACTTTTACGAAAAAAATCAGGCTGAGGATTAGAAGATTGAGAAGCCAACTTCTTAAAACATCTCGAGGCAGGATGAGCCCCTACACAGACAGAACACTCATGTTTGTATCTACATGTGCCTGGCCACTTGCATTGACCTTCATTGAAGCTAAAGCACAAACCTTTCTTAAAGGGAGCAGATGGGTTTATAACAGATACTGGTTTGGCAAAAGTACGCTGAGGTAAAAGAAGGTTTAGCCAAAGCCCAACATCTTTCGTTCCCCAACGCACAGATTTATGTATAGCAAGTTTTTGACGAAAAGATTCGTCATAAAAGAACCAAGCCAGACCAGTAAAATTTTTATAGGCTTCTAGAATTATTTCAACATGTTGAAATAAACCACTACAACGTTCAGGATGTTTTTCACCCATCACACTTGCATATATACAGAAGCCTTGAAGCCAATTATTAAAAGATCTGGCTGGTGTTCTGCGCCTATCCTCCTCAGATTTCTCAGTATCTTTCTTATCAAACCTGTTATCCTTAGAAGAAGGCAGTAAAGACAAGATATCAACAAATTCTTCTTTCCAGATTTTTTCTTTCAAGACTAAACTCAAATGGTAGCCTAACGGCGAAAGTTCGCACATCATAGCCTCCTTGTAACAGCTCTCAGGTACAGAAGCAGAAGATATAGGTGGAGGTACATGTATATTGGAGACAGGTGCAGAAGTAACAACAGAAGTTACATTTGAGACAGGCAAACTTGTAACAGCACCGACATGATCACTCCAAACAGGTGCAACAGTATTATTAGGCAATTTCTGTACATTAGCAACCTGATTAAATAAAACATTAAAAGACCTCGCCAAATCCAATAATAATTGCAAATTGTCAGACTCACCATTTATAACAGGAGCTGACATATTAGCAGGCAAATCTTGCACATGTAGTATTTCTGTTGCACCAGAAGGGGGCTCCAACGCATCAACCTTTAAGGAAGCAGAGCAAATGGGGGAAGGGGAGACAGAACCCTCAGGAGGAGGATCCACAACAGGTACATTTTTATTAAAATCTCTTTTTTCATGTTGTCTGCCTCTGCTCTTTTTGGAAGCAGCAGAGCAGCGAGGCGGCTAAGGGGATCCGAACCTGCGAGGCCTTCTTCTATTCCTGCTGTCCCGGCAATGAAGTCGGAATTTGCCGAACATCGATGCGGTCAGGAGGGGGAGACCGGGAGGGGCGGACAGGCGGAGGAAGGCGGCGATGGGCAGCAGGAGTCTCCGAAGGAGTAGGAAGTCCGCAATGTGGCGCAGCAGAGGAGGGGTGAGACGAAAACACTTCGGTATCCTCACCGACAGGAAAAAGACAGTCTGGCATAGTCAAACAACGGCGAATCCAGGCTTCTCCACCGGCGGAACTGGCTCTTTCCAACACAGACTGAAGTAAAGACTGCATAGTTGATTGTAGCTGGACAGCACTCCCGGAGACCGAGCTCTCCCTATGACTGACTTTTTTACAGTACTAGTGGCAAAACCAGGAAGCTCCTCCGCGGCAGGGATATTACAGGCAGGGCAAAACTGACAGGACAACCTTCTTCTTCTGTCCCCGCCGTCAGATTAACTGCTGACGCAGTTATTACTATATATAAGCTCATTACCTGAAAATAACCGTTATTACAGTTGCCATACAAAAAACGACCAATCAGATTTAAATATGCAAATGAGCACATACCAACATATTATCCTATTATTGATTGGTCTGTCACCGTCCCATAGGTATAGGTGGAGCAATAAATGCCCCCCAACCTTTAATCCCTTGCACAGTACAATGAGATAAGAGACAAAATAAACAGAAATGTTGGTTTGACTATAAAGATTTTAGTCTGAAGTATAACCATTGTGAACAAAATAATTACATGGTTACATAGTTGGCAAGGCTGAATAAAGATGCTGATCTATCCAGTTCAACCTGTATAGATGTATGTGTGTTCATGTCAATAATCATTTCCCATATCCCTGTATATTGTGTTCACTAACATGCACTTCCAAGAGTCTTTTAAAGTTTTTATACTTCCCACTGACACCACTGATTGTGGAAGGGAGTTCCACATCCTTGCCACCTTGACAGTGAAAAAACCCCTACGCAGCTTAAGGTTAAACCACTTCTCCTCCAATTTCATTGAGTGGCCCTGTGTCTTCTTACACTCCCTGAGACTGAATAATTTTCTACCTACGCTGGAATCACCATGGAGATATTTGTATATCGTTATCATATCTCCTCTCAAGCGTCTCTTCTCCAGAGAGAATACGTTTAGTGCTTGTAGTTGTTCTTTGTAACTGACTTCCTCCAGTCCCCTTATTAATTGTGTTGCCCTTCTCTGGACTCTATCCAGTTCCAGCACACTCCAGATGTGGCCGAACCAGAGTTTTATAAAGTTGCAGGATTATAATTTTATCTTTGGAGTAAATTCCTATTTTAATGCATGCTATTAGTCTGCTAGCTTTGCTAGCTGCAGCTTGACTTTGCATGCTATTACTCAGTCTGTCATCTACTAGGACCCCCAAATCTTTCTCCATCCTGGATTCCCCCAGAGGTTTTCCCCTATTGAGTAATTTGCATTTAAATGTTTAGTCCCAAGTGCATTACTTTACATTTTTCAACATCAAATCTCATTTGCCATGTAGTTGCCCACCCCATTATTTTATTCAGGTCTTCTTGTAAAGTTTCTATATGCTTATGTGAAGTTATTGCCCTACTTATTTTTGTGTCATCAGCAAACACTGAGATTGAGCTGTTTATACCAACCTCGATAACACAATTGATGCCAGGACAGAGCCTTGGGATGCTCCACTTACCAATTCAGACCAGTATGAGTACACTGTAATTATCAACACCCTTTGGATGTGCCCTGTAACCAGTTTTCTATCCAAGAACAAACCTTTTGGTCCATGCCTACAGACCTCAGTGTTACAGACTGAGCAAACATTACACATGGTGGAGATGTGAAATCAGAGTGTGCTGCTGTCTGTGTAATGCAGGTGCCAGTTGTGGGGTTGACAGTTAGATGGTGGGGGGCCAGGGTTAGGGAGGTAGGATGGAAGTGAGATTTATATGAGGACACATGCCCAGTGTTTTGGAGGTTATGGCATTATGTGCTCAGAAAGAACAACATGTGAAGTGCACTAATAGACAGAGGGCAGAAGTGAGGGTGATATGTACAGGGTGTGGGGTGGAGAGGGTGGGCAAAGGAATGCCAAATTCAGGAGAGAGTAGACTACAGTGAAAGGAAAAGAGAATGTATTGAAAGCTGAAAAGAGAAGTAGAATGTGAAAAAGAGAGCTAGATAGAGAAATACAGATATACAGACTAGAGCACTGCTGTCTGCAGTTGTTTTCTTGGTTGTGCCCTTAAATAAAGTGCTGTGATAGCAGAATTGACATTTTAGGCAGGCATGGCTATGCCTGCTCTCATCTTTTGAACTACAAGAATTCACCACAATTTTCCTTGCATTTTATTGCAATTTAGCATTTTCCAAAAATGTGTCCCTCTTAAAGCTCAGCAATTTATTTTTAAGCTTAAACTGATTATTTCCTCTACTCCAATATTCTTCCCTTCCCCACCTCTGCTCGTCTTTCACACATCTATGAACTTCAGACAAGACTGTCAGCTGGACTGCCAGTCTCCTAGAGGCTTATACCCATAAGTAATGGCGCATTCCATTACGTTCACCATCAGAGAACAATAATCTCTTTCCTCTCTGACCGAAAGAAATCAAATTTTTTTATCCAGTTCCTTCTGTCTCAAGAGGTCAGCTCTATAGTTCGAATATGGTTTTTGTCTTACGCGATGACTCAGGGCTTCTTGACTTCAGAGATATAATGTTTGTTCCCCTTTATCTTCTTTTAAATTGATGTTGACATCCTATTGGATCTCATCATCCTTATATTGTTATAACTTAATCCTACCACTAGCAAGAATGTACTGTTATGTCATATATGTATACTTTTAGACCTCGGGGCCCAAGTAACTCCTATTTACTCGATCTTCCTCAATAAAATTGTTATGGAAATTTACCAAAAATAACAGGCAGATGGCTTGCACCCCCCCACCCCCCCCCCATGACACACTTTGTTCCCAGATAGGGCTGTATAACAGAAAATGTTTAATTTTTGTATGATAAACTCTAATAAAAACATTGAGAGAAAAAAAGTTATACCAGTTATTTTTGGTATGAATAATCTGCACTTATGCCATTTTCACACTCACACTGCCCTCAAACTGAGATGATTCTGGAGTATCAGGCTGTTGGGTTCTGTTTACATCCCTGAATCCCTGTGCCTTGGTCAATAGAGTCTGCCAGCAAAAGAAACATATGTGAATTTGCATAATTTTCTTTGTTTTCAACCCCCAAAAATATTTCACTCCCCTCGGGAGTGGAGAAAATTGGGTTTTCCCCCTTTTAGGGAATTTATTGAGCTCTTCAGTTAGAACAGTTAGGTCCACATTATTGTTGGGGTTTATCACAATGGTGTTTTTGACCAGAGATTTCTTTAGTAGCCACAGAAAAAAAAGAGTGTGTGAATTGATATAACCATCCTCCCAACACTCATCACAATGTTTGTTCCTCCTAAACACGTTGAAGATGTTACATTATTATAACCTGACCTGTTTGCCTTGGCAACCTGTCCTTCAATAATTAAAATTGCTTTCAGCAGCTGTGACTCTTTTTTGTTTATATTGAGCATGATCTACAATTTTCCCACTTTTGTTTCCTAGAGCTGATCTTGGACCACTTTATATACTATTCACCTATGATTTCTCTCAGTCTCATGCAATTCCTTATTTTGCTACCTCCATCTGATCCAAGTTATAATACTTATTATTCTCTACCTGGGAGGCCTTACAACTTTATTAAACTTAACTTTACTTTTTGCGCTATAAACAAAAAAAGAGCATACCTTTTGAAAAAATAACAAAAAAAATCAAATTTTTTTAACAGTTTTGGCCAATTTGTTTTCTGCTACATATGTTTGGTAAAAAAAAAAAACGCAATAAGCGTATTTTGACTGTTTTGCGCAAAAGCTATTGCGTTTACTAACTAAGGGAAAGATTTCTGTCATTTTTGGTGTTTTTTTTTTTTAACGAGTAATGGCGGCGATCTGCGATTTTTTTTGCCGGACTGCGACATTGCGGCAGACAGATCGGACCCTTGACTGACATTTTTGACACTTTTGGGGTTACCAGTGACATTACTGCAGTAATCAGTGTTATACATATGCACTGTTACTGTTAAAATGACACTGGCAGGGAAGGGGTTAACTTTATTGGTGATCAAGGGGTTAAGTGTGTCCCTAGGGGCGTGCTTCTAACTGTAAAGGGGTGTGGCTAGTGGTGTAACAACAGAGGCATACGATCCTACATAGCAGGACCGTATGATCTCTGTTCTTACACAGGGGAGAATGACAGGTGGCTGTGTTTACATTAGCTGCCTGCCTTTCTCCCTCTCCACAGGGAGATCGCGAGTGACCGGCGGACATCGGGTCTGCCGGTCACTCGCGCGGACTGCTTAAAGAACGACCGGGGGCCGGAGCGCGCCTCCGGCGGCGCACGCTTGCCCCCTAGAGCCTCACAGGCGAGCGACGTAGTACTACGTCACTTTGCCTGTGAGGGGCTGACCACCGCAGTAAATAGTCGTGCGGCGGTTGGCAAGTGGTTAAAAAAGTATTATAACTGGTGTGATAGACCAGTGGCCCCCCCAATACCACATATTGAACTGGGGTATTATCTGAGTATACTTTTTAAGTGCATTTGTGTCCTGCAACAATATTGTCCCTTTTGCTGTGTTTAATCTGCTACACACAGTGCCAACTTACTGGCCAATTTTTTGTACAACTGGTGTGATAGACCAGTGGCCCCCCAATACCACATATTGAAGTGGGTTGTTATCTGAGTATACTTTTATAAGTGTATTTGTGTCCTGCAACAATATTGCCTCTTTTGCTGCGTTAACTCTGCTACACGTGTTGCCAAACTTACTGGCCAATTTTTTGTACAACTGGTGTGATAAACCAGTGGCCCGCACATACCACATATTGAAGTGGGGTGGTATCTGAGTATACTTCTAAGTGTATTTGTGTCCTGCAAAAATGTTGCCTCTTTTGCTGCGTTAACTCTGCTACACATAGTGCCAAACTTACTGGCCAATTTTTTGTAAAACTCGTGTAATAGACCAGTGGCCCCCAATACCACATATGGAAGTGGGGTGCTATCTGCGTATACTTTTCTAAGTGTATTTGTGTCCTGCAAAAATATTGCCTCTTTTGCTGCGTTAACTCTGCTACACATGTTGCCAAACTTACTGGCCAATTTTTTGTACAACTGGTGTGATAGACCAGTGCCCCCCCAATATCACATATTGAAGTGGGGTGTTATCTGAGTTTACTTTTAGAAGTGTATTTGTGTCCTGCAAAAATATTGCCTCTTTTGCTGCGTTAACTCTACTACACACGTTGCCAAACTTACTGGCCAATTTTTTGTACAACTGGTGTAATAAACCAGTGGCCCCCCAATACCACAGATTGAAGTGGGGTGTTATCTGAGTATACTTGTCTAAATGTATTTGTGTCCGCAGAAAATATTGCCTCTTAACTCTGCTACACACAATGCCAAACTCACTGGCCAATTTTTTGTAGAACTGGTGTGTTAAACCATTGGCCCCCCAAAACCACAGATTGAAGTGGGTTTTTATCTGAGTATACTTGTCTAAGTATATTTGTGCCCTGCATTAATATTGCCTCTTCTGCTGCGTTAACTCTGTTACACACGTTGCCAAACTTACTGGCCAATTTTTTGTAGAACTGGTGTGATAAACCAGTGACCCCCCAATACCACTTATTGAAGTGGGGTGTTATACGAGTATAGTTTTAGAAGTGTATTTGTGGAGGCGCATGCGCGGCAGCTCCCGAGATGGCCGCTTAAGCCAGGAGCTCTGCGCCATCCCGGCTCACTCTCCCGCCCCGGACAGCTAAACGGCCGAACACCGCTTTCACACCCTCCGCCGGTCACGCTACATAACGGCAGCAACCACCCTAGGACCGCGGACGTGCCGTCCCGGATCGTTCCCCAGCCCCCAGCAGCCTAACGGCCACGAACGGCCTCCGGACCCGCCGCCGGTCACGCTACACATCAGCGGCACCCGTCCTGTGACCGCGAGTCGGTCAACCCGGATTACTCACCGGACCCGCCGCCAGCTACACAAAAGAGGCACCCGCCCTACGACCGAGAGTCGGTCATCCCGGCCCCTCCTTACACCCCGATCAGCGGAACGGCCACATATTGCCCCCAGACCCGCAGCTGGACACGCTACATCGGAGGGGCACCCGTCCTATGACCGCAAACCGGGTCAGAAGGGACCTAAGGAGTCAATTTCAGGCATCTGTGGGGGAGATCGTTACTCCCAAAATGGCGGACCCTGTGCCTCAGAGTGAGAACATGGAGGAGGGAGGACAGGCACAGACTCTGATAGCGCAGCAGATCGGGGGTCTGCAGGAAATGACCCCAAGGAACACAGTGAGTAACCCCCTTATGCTGACACCCTCCCCAGCCTCCACAGAATCCCTTCTCAGCAGAACTCTGGGGGCCTTCTCCCCTGACTATGTTTCTCCTCACATCACCTCAGGGATGCCTGCCATGGAGGGTGCAGGCAGACATGAATCACTACTATATAATGACCTGCTCATCAAAATGTCATCCCTATTAGACAGGGGCTTGAACCAAATAGCAGACAGAATTACAGCAGACATGAAAATGGACTTTCAAAATCTGGGACACAGGATGGAAGCAATAGAGGGCAAACTGGATGTGACTGTAGCTAAAACGAATCAGCACACAGGGCTCATACAGTCTCTACAGGAACAATTGGACTCTGCTTTACTTCAAGTTGAAGATCTGGAGAACAGGTCCCGCAGGTATAACTTTCGCCTGCGGGGCCTTCCTGACTCTGTCACGGACATTCCTACTGCTATTCAGGGGTTAATTAAGGACCTCATCCCAGACATTCCTGCGCATAAATTGGAGCTGGACAGGGCCCATAGAGCACTAGGGCCTCCCAGGAGAGATGGTAACCCTAAAGATGTTGTGGTTAAGCCCCACTTCTTCTCGGTAAAAGAAGAATTCATTCACAGAGCTAGAAATGCTAAGCAACTTACCTGTCAGGGTCACCCGGTTCAAATATTTACCGACCTGGCCCCGTCCACGATCCAACGTCGGAGGACCCTAAAACCGTTATTGTCCATTCTATCACAGAAAGAACTGAAATACTGGTGGTCATTCCCCTTTGCACTCAAGTTTACTTACAAGAACAAGACATACTCTTTTTCAAGCTTCTCAGACGGTGAAAAACTACTACATCACCTTCATTTGCTTCCTCAAACATCGGACCCAATCCCCTCCACTTCGAGCTCTGGATCCGCCAAACGCCCTACTCCATCTAGCCCTATTGCTCCCCTCTGGCACAAGTCGAACTTCAAGCGCTCCAAGGACGGAAAGCCTCCCTGATCATCTCTAGCTGACTCTCCTACCATTTTCATACCTGGGGTATTTTTGCCCCCATTAGTGACTTCCTCCTCATGTCCTGAGTCTGGCGAGTTGCTAAGTTAATTTTGTTGTCAACCAACTGACTGCTCTACATTTACCTTTTGAACAACACCCCCCCCCCCCTTTTTTTTTTTTTTTTTTTTTTTTTTTTTTTGGGTTTTGAATTATATCCCCTGGATTTGACTGTTTCCCATTCACCCGATCGATGCAAACATCATACGCTCGGGCTAGGTTACCTAGTATGGTCCAATGACTCCGGTCATTTGCTTTTCAATCTTTCATTGGGAAACGGGATGTGTTACGTTATATAATGTATATGGCTGTTCTTTCATTGTTATTCTTCATTTTTGATATATAGTATGGGCGGGAGCCCAGCCGGGGTGGCCGGATGGCGCCTCCTTTGATCACGAGAGAAAATCTCGGTTCTCTCTCGTGATCTTTTCCAGCCTCCCCAATTTGGGGGGCAGGAACTGTGCGATACCATTTGCCGGGTCGCAGCAGACCTCGACCCGGCAACTGTCATCCTTTTTGGATGTAGGTCTGCCTCCTCTTTACCTTTTCTGAGTTCTATTCACCCCTTCTCTTCTTACCCTTCTACAGTTGGTCTCCAGGATCAAGCTTTTCAGACATATATTTACACGCAAGCCCCCCCAAGCAGTCCGGTCTCCCTGCAGGAATCCTCACCACGGGTTCAGGTAAGTGACATGGTGTTCCAGATGCACTCACACTCTCTGCCCCATGGCTAGTTCTAAAAGTTCAGTACCATACCTCAGGATAGCGACTCATAATGTGCAGGGTCTAAACTCTCCCATGAAGCGAAGGAAGGCACTTCAGGACTTTCACCATAGGAGGGTGGTGGTCTTGATGCTTCAGGAAACTCATTTTCCGAAATCTTACAAACCTCGGTTTTTACATGCTAAATACCCCACGTTCTATTTGGCTAACGCGGATGACAAAAAACGCGGGGTGGCTATTTTGCTTGCCAAATCCTGCCAGTTTTCTCTTCACTCTGAGCTGGGGGATCCCGGGGGCAGATTCATCTTGGTTAAGGGCACTATTGATGAGCAACTATATTCCTTCGTCTCATACTATGCGCCTAATCAAAATCAAACCGCTTTCTTCCGTAAAATGTTTAAAAAGCTATTGCCACATTTGGAGGGCCATATTGTGTTTGGAGGAGATTCCAACACTGCTTTTGATTATGGATTGGACAAATCTAAACCACCGGGCTCCCGAGGGATTAAACCACCGAAACTTAGCTCACAAATTGCTAAACTGATAAACCAGTTGGGATTGGTAGATAGCTGGAGGGAATTGCACCCAACCGCAAAAGATTATACCCATTTTTCTCATCCTCACCAGACTTTCCCCCGCATCGATCATCTGTTAGTTTCCCAGGCTTTAATCCCATCCCTGACTTCAGCGGATATCAAGGATGTGGTCTGGTCAGACCACTCATTGGTGACCGTCAGGGTGTCTCGCTTCCACGCTCCTAGGGGACCTTTCCAGTGGAGACTGAACAAATCAGTTCAGGGTAACTGAGCTTGAAAGTGCAATCTCGGAATACTTTTCCCTGAACGATAAGGATGAGATATCTCCCACAACACTATGGGCGGCCCATAAAACGACAATCAGAGGGAAGCTTCTCCAAATTGCGTCAAACATTAAACGAGACAGGCGATCTCATATAGACCGCCTTGAAAAACAGTTTACCAACCTGTGCTCCTGTCACAAACAGAATCCTACTGCAAAGTCTGCGAGGACTCTGGATGCAGCCAGGGCCGAACTTAATCTGGCTCTGACCAACTCGGCGGAAAAGCACCTCCGCTGGCAAAGCGCCAGGTTCTACCACCTCAGGGACAAGACGGGCTCAATGCTGGCTCTCAACCTTAGACCTAGACCTAGACTCCAGGCTCTCCCTAAGATCTCAGTACAAGGGGGTCGCAGGACCCAAAACCCACAACGTATTATGGAGGAGTTTTCAACTTATTTTGAAAGGCTATACAAGTCTGATTCTTCCGGGAATGCTCTTAATATGCATGACTTTTTACGGGAATTGCCCATACCTAGCATTTCCACAACACATAGGGATATCCTGGAAGCAAACTTCACTGTAGCAGAAATCAAAATGGTAATCAAGGACCTTAAGGTGGGCTCTTGCCCTGGCCCGGATGGCTTCTCTAATATTTACTATAAAACCTTCTCGGAGATGCTTTCCCCCTATCTAGCGAGGTTTTTTAATACTCTCAAAGGTGGGACTCCCATAGATAAGCAAAGCAACCTAGCCTTTATCTCCGCCATTCCAAAACCGGACAAGGACCCAGGTGAGGTGGGTAACTACAGACCTATCTCATTAATCAATAATGATTTAAAAATACTCACTAAAATTCTGGCCAATAGATTAGCATCTTTCATCAACCATTATATTCATAAGGACCAAGTAGGCTTCATCCCGGGGAGGCAGGGTCCGGACCAGGTGCGACGCGCTATTGACATAATCTCCATATTGCAAACTGGGTGGGATGGTGGAGGTCCACAGGAAGGTATTCTTCTTTCTATAGATCTGCAAAAGGCCTTCGATTCGGTCGAATGGCCGTATTTATTCACGATCCTGGAACGCTGGGGCTTTGGGGATAACTTCATGGGAATAATTAGATCTCTATACTCCTACCCAACAGCACAAATCAGATACCAGGGCTTTTATTCGAGGGCATTCCCGATTTCGAAAGGAACAAGGCAGGGTTGTCCCCTATCCCCCCTTATATTCGCCATAGCGATAGAAACGCTGGCCCTTGCACTCCGCACCAACCCGGATATAAGAGGGGTGTTGTGCGGACCACAGGAACATAAATGTGCATTATTTGCGGATGATGTACTCATGTTTGTAACTTCCCCTTCCACCTCCCTGCCAAACATTTGCAAGGTGCTGGAAGACTTTGCGAAATTCTCTGGCCTTAAAGTTAACCTGGCAAAATCATCGGTTCTGAATATCTCCGTTAATGCTGTGGAGGCTCAACGTTTAAAATCTTCATTTGCTTTTACCTGGAAAGACAAGCAAATTAAATACTTGGGGATTAACCTGACGGCCAAATTGGAAGATCTCCATAAAGCGAATTACACAAGTATCTACCAAGTTTTGGGTAAAGAAATGCAGGGTTGGTTACTTCATCATTTATCATGATTAGGTAGAATCAATGCTATAAAGATGAATCTGCTCCCGAGACTCCTTTACCTGTTCAGAGCATTACCGATCCCCCTTCTCAAAGCCCCGTTACGCTCTTTCCAAAACTCTGTCATAAAATTTATCTGGGGCGGCAAGGGATACAGATTGTCTCGCAAGACTCTGTACTGCCCAAGGAAACAAGGAGGGCTAGGAGTCCCCAATTTCTGGCTCTATTATCAAGCCGCCAGGTTGTCTCAACTATCCATAATATACTCCCGCTACGAAAAGCCGGATTGGGTTCAAATAGAAAAACAGGCAGTACCCTCTTACACACTGGATTTCCTTCTCTGGTGCCCCCCTAAAGTCAGACCTCCCATTCTGTCCCCAGTCCTGTCGTCCTCCTTCGCTTTATGGGACAAACTACGATGTCTGCCATCCCTCACCTCTAGCATGTGTCCATTATCTCATCTATTCCACAATCCGGCCTTTCACCCAGGAATGGACATCAAGGCGTTCCAGTGGTGGCTAGACAAGGGCCTCTATCGTATCGGACACTTTTTTACGCAAAGCGGACCCTTCTCTCTTGCACATTGTACTGACAAGCTTAAAATGCCAAAATCTGAAACATACCGTTTCTATCAAATCTCCCATTTCCTCTCATCAATCTCAGTGAAAGAGACTCCCCCCCTATCCTTTACGGAATACGAGGTATGGTGTTGCAACTCCAGGGAACAGAGAGGGAGCATCTCTCTGATATACCTGTCACTTGCTTCCATAGGGGACAAATTGCCTTATATGAAGGCCTGGGAATTGGAGTTGGCGGAATCTTGGGATGTGGAGGAATGGGGCAGGGCATGCTTCCGTTCTTTTCAAGGGATAGGCAGCGTATCTTTAATGGAAGCTAGCTTAAAAGTCATAACCCGCTGGTACTTGGTGCCAACGAGGTTGCACAGAATGTATCCTTCCTCCTCACCCCTGTGTTTCAGGGGATGTCAGCTCTCAGGGTCCATGATCCATGTATGGTGGGAATGTCCACATATAAGAGGCACCTGGGATCGGATCTTTCATATGATCTACAAGGTCACTAACCACAGAATTCCTAAATCGGCCCAAATAGCCCTACTAAATACACTAATTCCTGGGGTGCCGAAACACACCCAAAAGCTGATTCTATACATTTTACTCGGTACTAGGCTCTCTATTGCAGGAGCTTGGAAGAAATCTACTGTCTCTATCCGGAAGATTCGCAATAAGATCACATGGGTTATGACCCAGGAGAGATTGGTGAGTGTGCTCACGGACACTGTGTCGAAATTTGAAAGAATCTGGGAACCTTGGGCCACATATGTGGGAATCTCATTGGTTCCCGGCGTGCACCCGAACTAAATGATAACCATCTGCGGCCCTGGAGACCGGCTGTTCTTTAGCGTTTCTACTGCTTTTCTTTTCCCCCTCTTCTCCTTTTCTCCATTTCCCCCTGGCCTCTTTATTTCTTCTTCTATTTTAGGCCAGTGGGCCTTTTTGCCTGACTTTATTGAGATAACTTTCACTTTTCACGATGAACCACACGACGAGGGGTTCTGTTTTTGTTGCTAGTGGAATTCCTTTTGGTATATGCTAAATACAGTTTATGGGGAAGATGGGTTTGAAGTTCCTCTCTCCCCGGGTTATCTAGTCGATATTATGTTGTGGCTGGTCCTGACCTCTCTGCCACCTAGATACTGTTATTACCTCCCTTCCCAATAGGGCTATGGGGATCAGGACCAGGAAGTTATATGCCAATGAGGCTCTTTATACTGGGTTATGGACTTCACTACAGTACTCATGTTTAGTAAGGGATATGGAAACCATCTCCCTCTTCTCCTAAAGTAAGCTTTAGTTCTGCAAATGGGATACATACGCTTCACAGCTGATTTGTACCATTCTCCCACTGTTGTAGCATCCTTCATGCTAATGTATTAAACTCCTGAGGCAGTATCTTCTTTTCTCAATAACCATTCATTGTAAGTAGATTACCATTCCCCCCGGGATGCAGTTTTTGCTCCCACTGGGGTGTCCCGGGAGGGATGGGGGAATGTCGGATACCTGTCCTGTCGTTAATTCCATGAAATGCCTGAGACGTGGATCTGCCTTACTAATTCACTAAGTCTAATGACGCCTCTCCTTGTCATTTAATCTAAGTGGAATGTTAAAATTAATGCTGCACTGCTGTTATTGTTTGTAACCTTTTCTTTTCCTTTGTTGAAAATTCAATAAAAACCATTGAAAGATAGAAGTGTATTTGTGTCCTGCAAAAATATTGCCTCTTTTGCTGCGTTAACTCTGTTACACATAGTGCCAAACTTACTGGCCAATTTTTTGTACAACTGGTGTGATAGACCAGTGGACCCTCAATACCACAGATTGAAGTGGGGTGTTAACAGTATACTTTTATAACAGTGTATTTTAGTCTTGCAAAATATTGCCTCTTTTGCTGCGTTAACTGTGCTACACACAGTGACAACAGATACTGGCCAATTTTTTGTAGAACTGGTGTAAACCAGTGTCCTCCCAATACCACAGAATGAAGCGGGGTGTTTATACCTTGTTCCACATATACTCCGCTTCTCTAGAGACTTTTGTCACAGGGTAATTTAAAAAATGACAGGCAGAGGAAGAGGCAGGCCCTTACGCAGGGGTGGTAGGGGTAGGGCAGGAGCAGTAGGCCGGAGCCAAAGTGTGAAGTTTCAGAAGGTGCGTTCAATTACGTCAAAGGAGGCACCAGACTTGGTTGAGTGGCTCACTCAGCCTTCCTCTTCTGCACCCTCCTCATCCTCTCTATCTGCACCCTCTTCACTCTCTGCTGTGTGCACCCCCAAAGACACCACCACCACCATCTACCCTCCGCTTGAGTCACTGGAATTATTTCCCGATCCATCACAAGACATTTGTGATGCACGGCCATTGTTGGCATTGGATCAGGAAGAGGAGTTAACAACAGCCGCCACTCAGCAGTCTGACGACAGTACCCAGATCAGCCCAAGGAGGTTGGTCCCCACTGTTGCTGCCTACTCCGAGATCTCGAATGTTAGTGGTGGGGAAGGTGACGTGGATGATGACGTGTCTATGGACATCACATGGGTGGCCACAAGAGAGGAAGAGGAGGGGAGTTCAGAGGGAGAGACGGACCAGCAGATAGGGAGGAGAGGCAGGCAGAAATTGCATTGCACAGGAGGGACAAAGCAAATGTATCAGGAGCGAGCCATCAACCATGTACAGTCACATCTGCTGCTCACAGGATGCCGGCACTTGGCTCCGTAGTGTGGGCTTTTTTTTAATGTGTCCGCTGCTGACAACAGTGTTGCCATCTGCAGCCTTTGCAGTCAACGCATAAGTCGTGGTAAGCCCAACACTCACCTAGGGATGACCACCTTAAGAAGGCACCTGAACTCCCATCACAGAGCCCAGTGGGAGCAATGCCGTCAGAACCCACAAAGCCACACTCCAGGCTCTCACCGTCCAACCTCTTCTCCTTCTCCTCTCTCCTCACAATTGTCCTCCACTCCACCTTCCATCATGCCGTCCTCACGTTGTTCTGGAAAAAGGCAGGCTTCCGTGGCCCAAATGTTGGAGCGTAAAACAAATGATGACGCCGGATAACCCTCTTGTCCAACCTTTGACTGCTGGCTTGTCGGAACTGATAGCCACCAACTACTGCCATATCAACTGGTGGACTCTGAGGCCTTTCGGAAATTTGTGGCCATTGGAACACCACAATGGACGGTCCCAGGCAAGAAATATTTCTCGCAGAAGGGCATTCCAGAGCTGTATGGCCATATTCAGCGGCAAGTGAATGTATCTCTGGCACACAGTGTCGGTGCCAAGATACATCTGACCACAGACTAGCAACCACGGGCAGCGAAGGTATATCACTTTTACTGCCCACTGGGTGAACCTTCTGACGGCCGTCAAGCATGTAAACCATGGCACCCGTGTAGATTTGGTTTTACCGCCACGGATTGCATGCAGGCCTGCCTCTTCTTCTCCTCCTCCTACTCCATCCTCCCTTTCCTCCTTGGCTGACTCCTCCTTTTCCGCTGCTACCATCTCTTCCACTGCACCGCCCAAGATCCCCAGAACCTATTCCACATTCCAGGTGAGATGTTGCCATGCTGTGCTGCGTCTGTGCCTGGAAGCCAAGAGCCACACTGGTCCTGCACTCCTTTCAGCTTTGCGTTCACAGGCAGATCAGTGGCTGACACTGCACAATTTGATAGTTGGTAAAGTGGTGTGCGACAACGATGCCAATCTGCTGAGTGCGCTGAAACAGGGCAAAATTACACACGTGCCATGCATGGCACACGTCCTGAGCTTGGTTGTGCAGCGATTCGTTGCCAAATACCCTGCGGTCCAGGACGTCTTGTGGCAGGCCAGGAAAATCTCGGGCCATTTCAGAAGATCTTACACAGCCATGGCTCGCCTTGCTGACATTCAGCGGCGACACAACCTGCCTATCAGGCGTCTTATTTGTGACTGCCCGACACAATGTAACTTAACGTTGCATATGCTTGATAGGCTGCTCCAGCGGAAACGTGCGGTTAACGACTACCTGTACAAACTCTGCGGCAGGACAGGTTCTGGGGAGCTTGGTTTTTTTTCACCTCGCCAGTGGCTGCTCATTCGTGAAGTATGCAGACTTCTGCGGCCATTTTTTGAGATCCCCAAACTGGTTAGTCACAGCCTGGGCGCCATCAGTGACATCGTACCTTACGCCTTCTTTCTGGAGCACTCATTGCGTCGTGTCATTGATCAAGCCGTCGAGGAGCAGGAGCAGGAAGATGAGGAAGTCGCAATGTTGGATGAATTCCCAGAGGGTGCTTCTCCATCTGAGACAAGTCAACAGCAGGAGTCTGAAGAGGAGTCAGAGGAGGATGGTGACGGGGCAGACGAGGAGGAGTAAGAAGAGCCCGCTTTAAACCTGTATGGGATCCCTGGTGTTGTCCATGGATGGGGGGAGGAGAACGAGGACGAGATTATCCTGGATGATGAGCTGGAGCCAGGCCACTACACCGCTTCCAGTTTAGTGCGAATGGGGGCGTTCATGTTTCAGTGTTTCAATGGGGACCCCTGTATAAAAAGTATAAAGGGCAAGGACCAGTACTGGGTGGCAACGTACTTAGACCCCCGGTACAAACAAAAAATGGCGGAAATGTTACCACCATCACAGAGGATGGTGAGAATGCAGCACTTCCAGGTCTTGCTGCGAGAAATGCTGCATTCTGATTTTGCGTGTGCTGGCAAAGGAATTTCCACTCACAGAGAAACAGTTGCGGGTAGCAATCCAACAGTGCCTGCAAGAAGAGGGCGGTTTAAAGATGTCTTGGTCACTTCAGATATGAGATCCTTCTTTCAGCCGACCCATCGACAGCTTTACTCCAGATCCAGCATCAGGGAACGTCTAGACCGACAGGTGTTTGACTACATTGGGTTAACGGTCGAAGTGGATGCTCTGAGGAGTGATGAACCCCTGGACTACTGGGTGGGCAGGCTTGACCTCTAGCCAGAGCTTGAACAATTTGCAATGGAACTGTTGGCTTGCTCCCCGTCCAGTGTCCTGTCCGAAAGGACGTTCAGCACAGCAGGGGGGATCGTGACCGATAAGAGCACTCGCCTAGCTCATGACAGTGTTGACTACCTCACATTTATAAAAATGAATGCGGCATGGATCTCTGAGGAATTCAACACATGTGACCAGTAGACCATGTTTGATTACAATTCCTCATGACAGGCCACAAATATCCGCCAGACCGCCATCCACCCACAACAATTTATGGTCCTTGTCTTCGGTAAATACAGCGGCAGAAAGGCATTTCATGTCCATTGAATACCTAATTTTTGGGGTCTTTCATGGCCGACACTCACTTATTTATCCTGTGAAAGGCTAATGTACCTTCAGTCACAGAATACAACGTTCTTAGCTGTCAGGTAAACCCATGTGGGCTAATTTTTGGGGCCTGGAATGGCAGACACTTACTTATTTATCCTGTGAATGTCTAATGTACCTTCAGCCACAGAATACAACATTCTTAGCTGTCAGGTAAATCCATGTGGGCTATTTTTTGGGGCCTTTTATGGCCGACGCTTACTTCTGTATCCTGTGAGTGCCTAATGTACCTTCAGCCACAGAATACTACGTTCTTAGCTGTCAGGTAAACCCATGTGGGCTAATTTTTGGGGCCTTTCATGGCCGACACTTACTTATTTATCCTGTGAATGCCTAATGTACCTTCAGCAACAGAATACAACGTTCTTAGCTGTCAGATAAACCCATGTGGGCTAATTTTTGGGGCCTTTCATTGCCGACACTTACTTATTTATCCTGTGAATGCCTAATTTTTCAGACTGGAATTTAAAATCAATGGCTCTGTAAACGTTCCGCCAAATTGTGGAATTGATGCGGACCCATTTTACAGATGTGTGAATGGACCCTATATGCATTTGACATGTATTTACCTGCTGATGTCAGTTCTGGCTGATTTAGAAAAAAAAACAAAACATTTTTTTGCTGTAAAAAAAAATAAAAATTTAGGGAAACTTTTCCAATTGCAATATTTCTGTTATGACATTGTCCATGTGGTGGGACTATTTGTGCACAGCTAGTAAGTCTTTTGTGAGAAAAACAAACTTAAAACAGCGCTAAACACCTACATATAAATGAAAAGATTTTATAGATAGTGATATTGAAATTATATGTGTATAAATAAATTAATTAATGTGCAGCTGCTGTGCATCCAAAACAATTATTGGAAAAAATGTGTACAAATTATTAAACAGCGCTGGCAACCAACATGTGATATATAAATAAATGATCAAATTGATATAAACAATACTGGATTCAAATATCATAAAAAGTCTCTCATCTAAATTAAATATAATATATTAAAGTGCTCAGGTGCAAATCTTTATTCGTCAGTGCAGATAATAAATAAAGGTGCTCGGGTGCAAATCCTTCCAGATATACAGGTGCTCTCATGAGTGACCCTCCAGGTCCCCTACTCACAACACTGTAGATATATCAGCGTTTGACATAGACTGATGGGAATTGTGATGTCCGAGCTCCAATCTTTCATCCAAACTATTAGGGAAAAGCCTCTGATGGGATTGCTCCAGTGGGATGTAGATCATATATCCCGATATATGTGAATGAAAAGAGGGGCCAATAGTGTAATACGTTCAAATAATATAATTTTATTGTCCCCCAAATCTTTCGATTATACTCACAAGAAAGAAAGTTGAAATTCGCATTGAAAAAACAAACAGGAACGCCGCAATTGGCGTGCGTTCCACAGAATCCAGGAAGCCCGACCGAAAGTAAGTCTTTTGTGGCTGCAAATATGACACAGCCATCATGTGATCAGGAGGGCCATTCACAGGGCCCTCCTGCTGAACGGTGTTGCGCTGTGTCCAGGGGACACAGGCACACCGAGCTTGCGCACCTGGTCGTGCACGAGGCTGCACAATCTCCCTTCTTCTGAAGGACGTTCCTGAACGTCCACTCAGAAGGAGGAAGCTCCCACCCGGCCGTATATGTGCATTGGCCGGGTGGGAGGAGGTTAACATTCTGGTTAATGTTAAAACCCCAGTGACCTCCTGACTCCCTGCAACCTCTCATACAACCCTCTAAGTTTCTCTGGTCACAACCTTTTGAGCTTCACGCTCTCCTTTTCTTCAAGTCCATGTCCTTCAACTAGAAAACAGTTACCTGCAGAAACTGTCACCACTTTAACCCTTCTCTATTCTGCTACTGACTACCTATACAAGAAAATCTCAACCCTATTGAGCCCTGACTTGGACACCTCTGTTTACAAAAGCTTATTTTCATAAACCATTATTGTATGTGTAACCTTGTCTTGCTAGCCACAGCAGGTCGACTGCTACATTATGATGTGAAGTCATCATTGGTATATGTTAATAATTGTAAATATATATTTTTTTTTTCATATGACAATACTGAAGAAATAACACTTTACAATGTAAAGTAGTGAGTGTACATCTTATATAACAGTGTGAATTTGCTTTCCCCTCAAAATAACTCAACACACAGCCATGAATGTCTAAACAGCTGGCAACAAAAGTGAGTACACCCCTAAGTGACAATGTCCAAATTGGGCCCAATTAGCCATTATCCCTCCCCGGTGTCATGTGACTCGTTCGTGTTACAAGGTCTAAGGTGTGAATGGAGAGTGGGTGTGTTAAATTTGGTGTTATCGCTCTCACTCTCTCATACTGGTCACTAGAAGTTCAACATGGCACCTCATGGCAAAGAACTCTGAGCATCTGAAAAAAAGAATTGTTTCTCTACATAAAGATGGCCTAGGCTATAAGAAGATTGTCAAGACCCTGAAACTGAGCTGCAGCACTGTGGCCAAGACCATACAGTGGTTTAACAGGACAGGCTCCACTCAGAACAGGCCTCGCCATGGTCGATCAAAGGAGTTGAGTGCATGTGCTCAGCGTCAATTCCAGAGCTTTTCTTTGGGAAATAGACATATGAGTGCTGCCAGCATTGCTGCAGAGGTTTAAGGGGTGGGGGGTCAGCCTGTCAGTGCTCAGACCATACGCCGCACACTGCATCAAATTGGTCTGCATGGCTGTCGTCCCAGAAAGAAGCCTCTTCTAAAGATGATGCACAAGAAAGCCCACAAACAGTTTGCTGAAGACAAGCAGACTAAAGACATGGATTACTGGAACCATGTCCTGTGGTCTGATGAGACCAAGATAAGTATATTTGGTTCAGATAGTGTCAAGCGTGTGTGGCGGCAACCAGGTGAGGAGTACAAAGACAAGTGTGTCTTGCCTACAGTCAAGCATGGTGGTGGGAGTGTCATGGTCTGGGGCTACTGAAATAGTAAAAAATCAGTGATGCTCAATGTTGAAAGTCAATAGAAGCTATATATTTTCTTAGTATGTAAATAGATAGCTGTTTTACCATATTTAGCTCTGTTTAAAATATACTAATACAATTCTGTTGGTATATTCAAGCTTTCACTCAAAAGTCTGAACACTATTATCAGATTATATACACACGTAGATGTGAAGGATTATATAGCCAATATACCAATAGATATATCACTTTAGTTAACAACTATTAGATATTACAAATATTTTATTTTGTATTTTTCTTAATACATGGTTAGAATTTTCTAACAGTTTTTTTTTTCTTTTTTAGATCTACTAAGCAGTATTAATACATTTAATAAAGGCGAATGAAGATGTCACAGAATACAGGAGAGGAAGATGATGAGGAATAGCTGAGGCAGAAATGGAATAAGAATTCACAGCAACCACACACCACATTTGTGCTTTTTCATGTTGTGTTCACTCACATGCTGATTACCAGGGACCGTTCTTGAAATGGAAGTCAACAGGAGCAATAAAAATACACACAGCTAACAAACCCCACAACTGGATGCCAGACAGACTGGCTGATCATAATAGACCCTGGCTTTATTGCAGAAAACTATTTCTTTGGAGACTTACATTTGACTGTTGACCTCAGCTGGATATTAAAAAAAGAAAAACACATCATTAAAAACTTATTACAGGAACTGTCCACACTTCCATATGCTGCTTCAAGACCAGTTACTGTAAAAAGTAACACTCTTATTTGTGGCTTCTGCATGAAACAAAATAATCACAGAAATGTTATTTCTTGTTATGTTCAAGTGTATATGTGGTCAAAACTTTTTTCAAGTTTTGGATGGAGTTAGAAGGGTTAAAATCTTTGTCAGTTTAACCACTTTACCACCGGAGGATTTTGCTGTCTTCCTTCCAGGCCACTTTTTGCGATTCTGCGCTGTGCGAATTTAACTGACAATTGCGCGGTCATGCGACGCCGTACCCAAACGAAATTTACGTCCTTTTTTTCCCAGAAACAGAGCTTTCTTTTGGTGGTATTTGATCACCTGTGCGATTTTTACTTTTTGCGCTATAAACAAAAAAAGAGCGTTTATTTTGAAAAAATAACAATATTTTTAACATTTTTTTATATGAAATTCCCCCCCAAAAAAATGTAAAAATCTAATTTTTTTTTAATTTTTGGCCAATTTGTTTTCTGCTACCTATGTTTGGTAAAAAAAATTGCAATAAGCGTATTTTGATTCGTTTGCGCAAAAGTTATTGCGTTTACTAACTAAGAGAAAGATTTCTGTCATTTTTGGTGTTTTTTTTTTAACGCGTAATGGCGGTGATCTGCGATTTTTTTTGCGGGACTGCGACATTGCGGCGGACAGATCGGACCCTTGACTGACATTTTTGAAACTTTTGGGGGTACCAGTGACATTACTGCAGTAATCAGTGCTATATATATGCACTGTTACTGTAAAAATGACACTGGCAGTGAAGGGGTTAATTTTATTGGAGAGGGAGGGGTTAATGTATGCCTGGTGCTTACTGACGTGTGGGGGGGGAGGTGACTTTGTGAGACAGGGACAGATCGGATGTCCAGCTATGCTGAACACTCCGATCTGTCAGTCCCTGTCACTTAGGAGATCAGCCCGCTCTGTTTACACAGGCGGGTGGATCTCCTCACTCGATTCCCCGACGATCGGGGCAGAGCAGCGGCGATCGCCGCTACTCCTCCCCTGGCCCGACTCCCGCTGTGAATGAAAACAGCGGGAGCGCACCTCCGGCGGCGCGTGAGCGCCGCCTACAGGGGGAGGAGTCCAGCGACGTAGGTCTACGTCGCTGGACGGGATGGGCAAGTGGTTAAATTGCGGTGGGCAAGTGGTTAAATTGCTGTGAGCGGTGGGCAAGTGGTTAAATTGCTGTCTGGGTCTCTTTTGGGAGATTTTTAACGTACTTACTAGAAGATTAAAGCTGGCTATAGATGGATGGAAATTCAGCTAGTTCAGTAGAGACCAGCCGAATTTTATTCCATGTGTTGCCGTTCCTCTTCAACAGAAGCGGATTGTTAGATCGACTTTTGTCAAACGCGCTTATTGAAAAATGTTTCTCAATCAGCTGGCTGCAACCACTGATCAGTATATTCTGACAGCAGATAGTCCTGCTGTTAGAATACAATGTCCCAGTGAGGAGGATTCCTCTATCCACCATGCTTGTGTGGATGGGGGAATCTATTCATTTTTTGTTTCCTTTAGCCGTCTTACTGAATGAAAAAAATGAATCATCTATGGCCAGCTTTAGTGTCACTTATTTTTTTCTAGGGACCATATAATGTTTTGACTTTCTGACACGGGGTCACTAGCCACCAGGACAAATGCAGAAATTACTTAAACATTAAAATAAAGTTATTAAAACCAAACCCACTGAAGTCTTTAGGAGTGGACCTTGGTAAAATAAATAGGATTCATAAAAGCTAGTGCAGCGTGGGTATAAAGTATGGGCCTCTCAACAGGTTTTTAGAAAAAAAAAAGACAGCTCTGGCTGCATTACTCTCCATATCTTCTGTGCTGTCACCGGCAGACACACTCACTAATCCAACGTTGCCCAGCATTATTCAACCCACTTTCTGTGAGCCCAAGGTGTCAAGGTTCCATCCCCACCATGCATTTACAGAAGATTGATGCAGTGTTGCACAAAATAGGCAGCTTTTAAGATTTGCCCATCGCTGAAGGAGGAAGATGGGGAAGATGTTATTGGGTTAAACAAAAGACTCCTGGAAAAAAGGTACTGTATATACAGTATACATATTGGGAACTTGTTATTACAAAGCCAGGTCCTGGCAACATTTTTTTTTAAAAAGCTGTCCCTACAGAGAACTGAGTATGACAAAATAACTACATCTCCTCCCACATATGGTGTTACGCCTTTATCATCTCCCAATAATGCTGAAGAACATAAAAAGCAAGATGAAATCAGAACAAAATGAAATATGCATTATGCAAAGTTAACACAGTTTCACAAGTATGCATACAGTGTATATGCTATATAATTATTAATGAGCAGATTTAGAGTTTTCGCTTTAAAAATATACTTTAGTTAAAATTTAATTTGGTTAACGAAAACTGAGATTTAAAAATAAATCAATACATTTTTTTTGTGAATCAGGAACAGAAATAAAGTTGTTCTAAAGGATGACATTTTTTTTTTTACTTTTATGCATTCTATGTATGAAGCTAAAAAAAAAACTGCTGTATCCAGCTTCCCCACCCCCTCCCCCCAAAGTCCCCCTTATATTTACCTGAGCCCCACTGCGATCCACAGCTGCTCTGTCCCTCTTCAAAGGGCAAATCCATAGCAGTGGCAAACTCTGTGACGAGGGGGGGGGGGGCATGCCCTGTTGTCTCTGTCTATGAACACAGGCAGAGGGCCTCGGGAGAGAGCCTGCATGAGTGCCCCCATATGAAGCAGCTTCCTTTGGGGGCACTAGATAAGGAAGAGAAGCCAGGAGCGCCAGCAGGGAACCCTAGAAGAGGAGGATCGAGACTGCACTGTGCAAAATCATTGCACAGAGCAGGTAAGTATAAAATGTTTGTTATTTTTGTTAAACAAAAAGGAATTTCTTTTAGAAACATTTTAACGCTGATCTAGGAAAAGTTTGTTAATTTCTACCCCTTTCATTTATTGATAGATAGGTAAGCCTAAATTGAACTTGATCTGATTCAGATCATTCCAACTTGAAAGATCTGAAAAAATCATACATTTCCAGTATCCTGGGATGAAGGAAGACAGCACCACCATCATAATTTTCTCTCTCACCTGCTTAAAACACACTAGGTATATGCAAACCTGGAGGAAATCAGCCGGATGTTTGCAAACCCCAAAGTTAGTGGCAAACCACATTAAAGTCTAAAGGAGGTGAGTCTTTATCATATATCCGTTCCTGAGACCTCAGAAGATACAGTCCTGTAAAACTGGCCAAGCAGGATAATTTTAATCAGGAATAATAGGCCAAATATTGCATGTCTAACTTTTATTATGTCTATGGGGATGGGGGGTATTTTGAATGTGAATGATATAATGTGAGGTATTTTAGCTGGACATTATTCATTTATTTTTCTGGAAAACAATGCTGCAAACAAAAGGCAGCTCCTAGAACAGACGATTAGTAACAAGCAAATGCAGTGATTTGTGCAACAAAAATGTAAGCAGGCCCTATCAACATACAAAAAAACAAAAAAGAAACACTCAAAATAAATCCCCAAAATACCATGCCTGAAACAAAAGTTTCCCTTCCCACTATTTTTCATGAAATCCATGCTGAAAAAAACAAAAAAAGAAAAGCAGTGTAAGCTAAATGAAAATCCCTAACAACATAAAATAAAAACCAATATACCTGCAATATAAGTGCAAACCTTACCCTTGCAATGAAAAAAAAAACATCCACTTGCAGCAAAAATAAATAAATAAATAAATTCCTGTTGCTGGGATTCCTGCTGCCGAGCTCGTACATTGCAGTGACAGGCTGTCAATGGCTGAAACTACTTGTGCCTGTTCTCAAAGCCAGCAATCACCACAGGTGATCATGGCTGGATGTATACAGCTGTCAATCCCAGCAGCAGGAATTCAGTAGATTACTGCCACCAGGATTCACAGCGTGGAAAATTGCCCCTGCAAATGGTGCCTAATACTTACAGTATACTACATGCAAACAATCCCACAAATTCTACTGTGTTCTGTGTCTGATCATTGCTTTATGGGAAAAATAGCTCTTTTACAGTATCTGTTGGAATTAGTAGAGACTTTACTGACAGGGCTGTGTGGACCACAGGCACTACATTTAAATTTACTTGCCTATTTACAAGCACATGACATTGGACATGCTGCAAGGGCTTGTGATATTTTTATATGAGAAATTTTCCTGATTGAGATGCTTTGATGAAACTTGGTTTTTACCTTTGGTCTGAATAAATAATAATTATGAGATCTTTGCATGTTTACAGTCTATTGATCTGAGAGTTAGAAGAAAGGAGATTTAAAGCAGAGTTCCGGCCTCAAAAATGACTTTGGGTCATCCGCTTGCTGACATTAACCTGAAAAATAAATAGATAGTCCCGATTTTTTTTTTTGTTTACTTACCTTGTTTTTGAAGAAAGTATACTTACCTTCCTTCTACTTCCTCCCTCTGCGGCCGCGGCCCACGCCGTCACTTCCGGCTTGCGATGACTCCTGGGAGCTGAACGTCATCGCTCCCAGGAGTCAATGCGCCTGCAACGGCCCCGCTCGTCAGTTCTGGTGCAGGCACGTCATTCCCTGCTAAACAGCTTCTGGGCATGCCCAGAAGCTGTGCAGGGATGATGCGCCTGCCCCGGAAGTGAGGAGCGGGGCCGGTGCAGGGCATTCTGGGATGAAGAAGACACGGAAGAGGACACCGAAGAGGACGCCCTGGCTTCAGCTGCCCACACCTGAGATAGCAGCGCTGGACAAGAAATTTTCAAGGTAAGTATTTCTTCTAAAAGGAAAGTGCGACCAGGGACAGTTCAGAGGCTATCCATTGTGGAATGCACTAGCCCTGACTGTCCCGGGGGTATTTTTTTTGAAAAAAAAGTTTCCTAGGCCGGAACTCCGCTTTAACCTGAGATTACGGAAAGTGTTCTTTACTACTAGAGGAGTTAAAACACGGAACTCACTTTCTCAGGAAGTGGTACGAGCTCAGTGTCGACAACTGTACAATATATAGGACTATGGGAAATTATAGAGAATACAAATCACATACACACACATACTGGTCAAACTCAATAGACACATGTCTTTTTTAGAACCTTATAAACTCTAACAGATCATATATATATATATATATATATATATATATATATATATATAAATATCTAACAGATTTTACTGTGAGCATCATAAGGAATAATAATCTAGATATTTACAGTTCTAAGAATTTTGTAAATACATACTAATTCCTTTTGAAGAGGGCTTGTGTTCCTTGAAAATGTTCAAACCTAAAAAGCTGATGGGATATATAGATATTCTTACTTTCTATTTAAAGATTTTTTATGCTGAAGTATAAACCTGTAGTGCTTGTTTAAAGAACTTTGCTGATTATCAATGTTCCTAGATTTATTTTTATTTTTTTGCTATTACTAATCTCTCTAAAAGATCATTTTGAACTCAAGTGCCTTTCTTTTATGTAGAGCTCATGAATTGCCTGAAGTCATTTTTCATGAATATTTGACATACACAAATTACCCTGAAGCAGCAGACTTGTAAGGTGGCCTTTGTTATAAATTTTATAGAAGCTTATCTTTGCAGCTCTACACATATTCTTGTTGCATGTTTTTTTTTTTTGGTCCACATCTAAGACCAATAAAAATTGTGCAAATACTTTTTATAAGTATTTTACGCTCATTTGCACCTACCCTTCTGTGATGTTTATGTTATGTGAATTTATAAAGGAATTATTTCTCTGCAATAAAATACTCCTGTGATAAAGTGAGCACAATTTATTTGTGCACACTTGTCATGGGTTTGCCTCTGCCCTTCCCCCCTTGTTAGGTGGCCTTTGTTTTACATTTTTTAGGAGCTTATTTTTGCAGTTCTACACATAATCTTGTTGCATGATTTTGACGCAGACGTGTAAGGTGGCTTTTGTTATAAATTTTATAGGAGCTTATCTTTGCAGTTCTACACATAATCTTGTTGCGTGTTTTTGACACGGACGTGTAAGGTGGCTTTTGATATAAATGTTTTAGAAGCTTATCTTTGTAGCTCTACACATCATCTTGTTGCATGTTTTTTTTTTTTGGGCTGCACACCTAAGAGCATTAAAAAGTGTGCAAATACTTTTTATATGTATTTTATGCTCATTACCTTTGTGTGATTTATATGTTATGTGAATTTATAAAGTATTTTTTCTCTGCAATACAATACTCCTGTGACAAAGTGGGCCTAATTTATTTGTGCACACTTGTCATGGGTTTGCCTCTGCCCTTCCCCCCTTCCTTTTTTATGGGTTAGTGAGCTTGGCTAATACTGTATTTTTTTTTTTAAACTTCAACTGTATTGGGTTTTGTCACACAATAAGCATACGGCACAACAACAGAGAGCATATAATACCATACATGCTGATACCATAACAGGATATACAAAGTAATGACAGGAGTTCAGAGAGCGCTGTATCATAGAGCTACAAACATCAGAAAACAGTAGAAAGTAAACAATAAAATAATGCTAGCCAAAAAGGCAGTGATATGATGTATCATCTCGCTCCAAGCAAATCAATTAAAAGAACGAAAAACAGTAGAAGGTGGTCAGTACAACAAATATTCCTCTAAGTGGTGTGCAGAACCAGAGATGGGACCCCCTGTGCCCGCGTGACCCCCTTCAGTTAGACCAGAGCAGAATCACAGGTTTCAGCCAAGTCAACCCATCCGCCCCAAATCTTTGTAAATTTCTCTGGGCAGCCCCTGACTTCATAGGTTAATTTGTATAAGGGCAGAACTTGATTAATTCAATTCTTCCAAAGATCGAGAGGGACCCTGTTCATGTGTATCCACTGCATCACCACCGTTTTCCTAGCATAAAACAACAGGAGTCTAAGAAATTGTTTTTGGCAAGACTGAAGATCAATGTCTCCAAGGATCCCCAATGCAAACCATTTAGGGTTACATACATTAGGCAGACCACAAGACGTGGAGATGAAGTGGGTAACCTGAGACTAGAAGGGTCAAATTTTAGCACAGCCCCACAGCATATGAAGTAAGTCACCAGGCGCACCACAGCATTTATGACACTCCGGGCCGGGTCGTTGTTTCATCTAAATCAGCCTATAAGGGGTATAGTAGGTTCAATGAAAGATACGTAGCTGTATCAGTCGATCCATAGCAGATATTGGGGTCTTGAAATACATTTAAAGCAGCTCTTCCCAGTCATCATCCGAGAGATCTGGGATGTCCCTCGTCCACCCGGCCCTAATGACGTCCAATCGAGATGGCACACTGCGAATCAGTATATTATAGTAAGAGCTAGTCAATTTGGTGTGCGTATCCCTCAACAAATCCTTCTCCAGTGGGGAGTTGCCAAGAGAGACTGGGCCAGGCCCAAATTGGGCTATGGCCATGTGCCGCAATTGGAGATAGTGGAAATGCAATCCGAAATCGCTGAAACATCTTAAAAAAACCCTCTGCAAACAATTGGTGGGCATACTTGAGGCCCCTTTCCGCCCACAGAACAGCATCCTGAGAGTCAGAAAAATGAGGTAAACTAGGATTACACCATAGAGGCTGATTCGGAGAAAAGAGATCCAGTGGGTCCGGTAGCAATAATTCACACCTGGTATAGATCTTAAGGGAGGATTCCAAAAGCGCCGTACCCTCAAGGGAGGCAACAGTGCAGCAGTAGATAAGGTTTGTGAGGGTTTCATATGAGGAAACCACCGCAGCTTCAGCAGCCGTAGCCGCATTGCCCCATTGAGGGAAGAGCCCCCCATGCATATGCACCAGCTGTGCAGCATAAAAATATAGGCACAGGTTCGGGAGAGCTAGGCCCCCAAGCGCCACTGGTTGTTGAAGCGTAGCAATGGAGAGCTGGGGTGCCTTGGGGTACCACAGGAACACGGAAAGGAGAGAGTCAAGTTTCACAAAAAACGTATTCGGTACAAAGACTGGGGAGTTTGCCAAAATATACAAAAACTTACTTAGGTAGCATGACCATTTTAAAACAAATTCACTCTACCGGTCAGAATCAGTGGCAGATGCTTCCAGTGATCCATTTTTTATTTAAATCGAGCCAAGCATGGAAGGAGATTATTGGCCGTATATAGGGAGAGGGGTTGTTGAACCTGAACACCTAAATAACAGAAAGGACATGGTGAGCCGCAAAGGGCATCCCTCAGACAGGATGTCCATGTCCACCGGAAACAAACTGGACTTTGTCCAATTAACCTGAAAACTGGAAAAAAATCCAAAGTCCTGAATAAGTTTAAGCACTGTCATAAGCGAGCCATGGGGGTCAGACAAATAGAGCAACATATCATACGCATAAAGAGAAACACATCCCTATACGCATACCGTGGATGTCCGTGGAAGTTCGTAGTAATTGGGCAAGAGGTTCTATGGCGAGTACAAAGAGGAGGGGGGACAGAGGGCAGCCCTGTCAAGTACCCCTACGTATGTGAAGCGGATTAGATTCAACAACACTCACCCGAATACGCTCCAACGGTCGATCATATAAAATCCGAAGCCAAGTAAGAAAGACCTTCCCGAAGCCAAACCTCTCCAGCACATAGAACAGACACGTCTACTCCACAGAATCAAAGGCCTTCTGCGTGTCGAGTGACAGCACACCCTAGGAAGGGGAGAAGGGATAGGAGTTTGAAGGTTAGTGAATGAACGACGGATATTCGTATATGCAGAGCGACCCGGAATAAAATCTGTTTGATCTATCCCCACTATGGAGTTAATCACCTTTTTAAGCCATAACTCGAGGATTTTAGTTAAGATTTTAAGTTCAACGTTAATGAGCGATATCGGTCGGTAAGAGTCGCAATAGTGCAGGTCTTTATGAGGTTTGGGGATCAGGACAATAAGGACCTCGCGCAACGAATCGGGTAGAGAGCCCGTATCGTAGAATGTCATGTATAATAGCAAAAGACGGGGAAGTAGGAGCTCCCTATGATGTAGATACCACTCCACAGAAAAGCCGTCCGGGACCGGGGTCTTGTGTTTAGGGAAGGTTTTGAGAGCAAGTTCTATCTCCTCCAAAGTGAACGGTTCATCGAGACTCGAGCTCTGGGCCCTGGTGAGGTTGCGAAATGGAATAGAGTCCACATATTAATACAGCTCAGGGGGTGTATAATGGGCACTAGAAGTATACAATTCAGTATAAAAATGGTGAAAGGAGTGTAGAATATCAGCAGTGGAAGAGCCCGACCTCCCATGACGATCAAAAATGACCGTTATAGTAACCGGTTCCGGAACAGGTCTGGCCAAAAAAGCCAGCAGATGGCCATTCCTGTCCCCAGATTCAAAAATAAGCTGAGATTGTTAAAGAAGCCTCTTCTGAGTCGTATCCACCAGGGCCAGCTCATACGCATGCAGTGCATCCTTCCACAGCCGATGAGTCTCAGGGATTAGGTTTAAAATATAGGCTCGTTCAGATCCACTCAAAGCATCTGCCAGTTCATCAATATGTGCCGCAACAGCCTTCTTAAAATTAGCGACATCCTTCATATAAGCTCCCCTGAGAATAGCCTTAGAAGTATGCCAACAAGTTAGATCTGCCACCCCCTCAGTATTCTCCTCCCAGTAATGGGACAAAGCAGTAGTGCACTCCGCTGAAATCATCAGCTCCACAAGCCAATATGGGCTCATACGCCACACTGCCTTTGATGGCTGTGCAGCCACTACCAGGTCCAAGGCCAGGGGTGAATGGTCTGAGATCGCCCTCGGTAGGTATGCAACCCTATTGAGTTTATAGAGCAGTTCCGAGGAGAGAAAAAACATGTCCAACCTGAAGAAGGTACCATGAGAGCCGGAGTAGCATGAATATTCCCTCTGCCGGGGATACTTCCAACGCCAAGCTTCAATCAGACCGCATGCGACTGCCCAGTCCGCCAGGGCCAATGAAGGCCGCACCGAACCATGGAGCCAGCCAAGCAGGGGGTCCAACACCGCATTGAAATCCCCCCCAATAATTATAGATCCCTGGGCTATCGAGAGCACAGCATGCATACAGTCATCAAGTCGCCGAGCTTCAACAGGTGGAGGGAGATATAAATTACCAATAGTATACAGTTGATCCATATATGTCAACATTACTAAAACATAGCACCCAGCTCGATCAGTTTTCACTTCCACCACCTGCACGGGACAGTCCCTAGAAATCAGGGTTGACACACCCCTGGAGTAGGTGGAATAGGCAGCGTGAAAGGCATGCGCAATACGAGGCCTCTTCAATGCCCTCGTTTTGGGATCCATCAAATGGGTTTCCTGCAAAAGGAGGATGTTGGCCTTAGTGTGCTTAAAATATTCAAACACCAGGGTCCTCTTAATCTTGGAGATCAAACCCATAACATTCCAGGTTAACAGTTTGAGAGTCATGAGTAGGCAATAAAAGACATGAATGGGCAGAATGTCCCAAGGAGGGGTTCCCCATTGGTACAGCCCAACCCATAAGAAACATGAAATACATACCAAGACCTGAGGAGCACGCGGGCATGGAACACCCCAGGAGGGCCCACCTGGTCCGCAACACTGCCAACAACTGACCACATGAAAATCTGTCCACCGTTGCAGAATATAAGGCTATGTAGGAAAAAGAAAAACAGATCGTAATAATAATAACATACCACAGAGCACATTAATCCTAGCCCCACCCAGCCATCCGGCGCCCTGCCATAAAAACCGGGAGAGAGCTTTAGCCCAAAAACAGCAACGTCCCAAAATGGCATAACTATGCCAGAGTGTCCAAAAACAAAATGAAAAAAGGGAAAACCCTAAAAAAGAGGGATAAGAAAAGTAGGAGAAGTCCCAGGGAGGTGCCCAGGGAGGACAGGCCTCCCAAAAAAAGAGTAAAATGGGGCACAAACGTACCAAAAAAGAGTAGGAGTCAAATTCAAAAAGGAAAAAAGGGAAGAAGGGGGGTTCAAAAGGTGTGAGATCCGAGGTGGCGGCACCAACTCACAGGATAGCGGTGCAAACACGTCCAGCAAGTAGTACCCAGTCCACCGAAGCCCTGGTTGCCAAGGATATAAGAGCAACATCAGCAAAACATTGACAAAGCAGAGTGGGGCCACGGGCCAATCAAATAACATGGGGCAGAAAGTGGGGTCAAAAGTAGTGCAAAAGGGGGTGCATTAACCCAGTCCATAAAGCCAGGCAGAGGCCTCCCAGGGTGAAAGAAAAAAATGGGCCTTTGCATCATGAATCACCCGAATTTTAGCAGGGTAAAGCATGCTGTAACTGAGTTGCTTGTCCCAGAGCCTACGCTTGACTGCGTTGAAGGCCATGCGTTGCTTCTGGGTAGAGGCCGAGTAATCCAGATAGATTGAGATCTTGACACCATTATATTGGAGGCCAGGGATATTACAGGCAGCTCTGAGGATATTTTCTTTATCCCGGAAATTAAGAAATTTCACCAACATAGATCTTGGGGGAGCCCCTGGGGGGAGGGAGCGCATGGGAACCTGATGCGCCCTCTCTATGGCAAACAGGGGGGAGAGGTAGTCCACTCCAATGACATTCTTTATCCTGTTCTCCAAAAAATCCTCAGCATCCCTGCCCTCAGACTTTTCAGGGAAGCCAATTAAGCAAAGATTATTTCTACACGTGCGATCTTCCAGGTCCCCTAATTTATCAGAGTGGTCTTTCAAATCCCGCTGCTGAGAGCGAACTTCAGCATTCAAAGGGTTAACAGTGTCCTCAACATCACTGATACGCTGTTCAGCAGTAGAAATCCTAGCACGGATTTTTTGCATTTCATGTTTAACTATAGAAAGGTCCAGCCGGACAGTCTCTATTTGTGTAGTCAGGGCAGCCTGACAAGTATGTATTGCTTTCATAAAGTGTTGTAGCATGAGCCCCTCACAATCAGAATCCCTCACCTCTACAATCCCATCCTGAGTAACAGCAGTGTGAGGCATCCCCACATCCCACATCCCATCAGCATCCCAGGGATCCGGCCCATCGAGCAAACCCGGGGAGGGAGCGGAAGGCCCGCGGGAGGACACAGGAGAGTCCGCAAAGTGCTTCTTTATAGTAGCAAGGGGTCGGGGTTTTTGGGGTGTGGTGCCAGGCTTGCCAGAGGGTGCGGGGATCCGCGAGTTACCTGGTCCGGTGCGGCCCTGTTTCTCCCTGAGCGGGAGCTCAGGCTGTAAAGATGGTCCGGCGCCATCTTGGAGGCTTTGTGGCCTCGACTAGGATTTCGTCCCCTGCGGGCCGATCTTCACCATGGTATCAGCAGCAGGTGGTGGTAGGCAGATTGAGGGAACAGTCTTGGGGATCAGGAGTCAGGATCTGTGCCAGTATCACCGTAGGATCAATAGGTGCCGCTGGAGCTCTGAAGCCGCGCTGCTTACATCTCGGCTGCTAGCCATGCCCTGTTCCTAATACTGTATTTTTGGGCACAACTATGGACAGGAAAATTCTGCCCAATGGTGTGCAAGGAATCTTGCCAGAGGCCTGGGGGGCTCAGTATATAAAGGGGTCTCAGGCAGGTGGTCAGTCTTTTGGTTGGACAGGTTGAGCAAAAGGAGCTACCCACCCCCCGCCCGTCACAAGCACTTTATGTAGTTTGTCACCTTTGCGTCAAAGGGGGACTTTATTGAAATTGAAAAGAATGTTTTGTTTGAGTCATTATGGCTAAGCATTGTGTAATTTGTCATATGAGAAAGTGATACTAAAAGTCTTGTTTTTTTTCTTTAAAAATAACAAACATGTTATATTTACCTGCTCTGTACAGTTGTTTTGCACAGAGCAGCCCAAATCCTCCTCTTTTCGGGTCCCTCGCTGGCCCCTCCCTCCTGTCGAGTGTCCAAGTTGGACCAACCCCAGTAGAAGTTATCTGAGATGAAACCTGTAGGAGGTCCACGACAGTGACGTCATCACGTTTGTTCCACCCGATTGGCTGGCTTTTCTACGGAGCTGAACACACGAGGTGAAGCTCACAGGAACACTTCTATACACACATGCCGTTTTACATCTTGGATCTTGTAAGTGCAACTTTATCATCACCGTTGGTCCTTTCCCTGCTGCGACTACTCATACAGATTGGTGTCTTTACACATTTATTGGCCTTTTATAATTAGTTCATATCATCGGTCTTTTTATTGTTTAGTGCTGCACTTTCTCTTGTTTGTATAACTGACTTTGATTAACAGCAGTGGGAGCCAATGGCGCCACTGCTGTGTCTCAGTCAATCAGGAGGGAGAGTGCCGGACGGTCGAGGCACTCCATCTCTATCGATGGATAGAGATGGGGCTCAGGTAAGTATTCAGGGGGCTGCTGCACACTGAAGGTTTTTTATCTTAATGCATAGAATGCATTAACATAAATAAAAAACGTCTGCCTTTAGAATCACTTTAAAACACAATTAAATTTTTATCCAAAGCCGCAAAGTAAATCATAAACCAGTGGGATGTGTATATTGTTTTGATATTTTACATATTTTAACATTAGAATATCGCAAGTTGGAAGATCACAGATCAGTAACCATACATAAAAGTCAAAACATTCCAGGGAAACTGCCTGAAATTTCTTAATACTGTCAGCAAAGTTGCCGTGGCAACCAATAATCTTTATACAACTGCTGCACACCATTTAGGACCAGAGAACAGACAGAAAATCAAGGGCATTGATAATGAAAAAAAATATATATATCGAGCAAGTAGTGGACACAAATGGAGCATTATCTTTCCATCATTAATGCTATGCTAACAGTATGTCACAAAAAGGGCATAATCTGTATGTCATTAACTTTACAACTGAGAAGTGAGAATGAGGCACTATAACCTTTTATCAGCTGGAAAATCCATTATCATAATTAGAATTACTTCAAGATGTGTTCGGAGTCCTTGCTTTCTTACATGTATTATTTTTGTATACTTATTTATTTATTCACTTTACTTTTATTTTCCCTAAATATTCCCTGGGATTTTATCTAAATGCACAGAGGTGTTTTTGGTTTGTCTGCATTTTGATCTGCTAGTTTATAGAGTATAAGAGTATAGCTTCAATTAATTCTGATATTGATTTTTCTTTTTTGTATTTCTGTTGGCATGAAATATAGATATCTGTATACTAGCCTGCGGAGGGAAACTTCTTAGAGGCTCAGTGAAATTATTCTCTCATTCTTAAAGTAGGTATAAACCCTAAATTGATGCAATTTACTTAGCTAAAATTCTGTGTATATTTAAAAAAAAAAATTCTTCTGTAGTAAAATAGATTTCATCACATTTTCTTTATATTCTGCATTATATAAGCAATTTGTAGAAAATGCATCAAGGTTTCTTTTTTGAAGACCATTTGTCTGTGCATGCCTGTACATCTTCACAATAATTCCTATGGTCAAGCAAAACAAACAATTGAATGAAGTTATTTATTTATTTATTAATTGAACTGGAATTTTGTTGACCATACCATGGCCGGCCTCTGTTCACATCTAGGCGTTTTGGGGCGTTTTTGGGGCGTTTTTCTGCTCTAGGATCAGCTCTCAAAACGCCCAACAAGACAAATCCTATTCATTTCAATGGCCCCTGTTCACATCTGAGCGTTTTGACGCTGTTTACAAAACGCCCAACGCTCAAAAAAGTACATGAGCTTCTTTTTGGGCAGATTACAGGCGTTTTCCATTGATCTCTATTCAATCTAAAAACGCCTGTACAAAAATCGCGGTAAAAATCGCGGTAAAAAACGCCGCAAAAATCGCGGTAAAATCGCGGTAAAAAACGCGCGAAAAACGCTACGCTCAGGTGTGAATGTATAAAAGAGAAGTATAGCCAAAGTTATTTTGGCCATACTTCTCCTGGCAGTCACAAGAATGCAGTTCGTCCTGCACTACTGTTACCCATTTTTAACCACTTGCCGACCGCCGCACGACTATCTACGTCGGCGGTCAGCCCCTCACAGGCAAAGTGACGTAGGGCTACGTCACTAGCTTGTGAGGGTCTAGGGAGCGAGCGCGCGCCGCCGGAGGTGCGCTCCCGCTCCCGCGTGGTCACGGACCCCCCCACGCGTGTGACCGGCGGACCCGATGTCCGCCGGTCACTCTGCGATCGGCGGGGGAGAGGGAGAAAGTCAGGCGGCTTGTGTAAACAAGCTGCCTGTCATTCTCCCCTGTGTATGAAGGATGATCATACGGTTCTACTATGTAGAACCGTTGATCACTCTTCATACATCTGAAGCCACAGCCAATCACAGTAGAAAGCACGCCCCTAGGGACACACATAGCCCCTCCCTTTCAAAAAAAAGTTAACCCCTTCACTGCCAGTGTATTTTTACAGTAACAGTGCATATGTATAGCACTGATTACTGTAGAAATGTCAATGGTAACCGCAAAAGTGGCAAAAATGTCAGTCAAGGGTCCAATCTGTCCGCTGCAATGTCGCAGTACCGCAAAAAAAATCGCAGATCGCCGCCATTACGCATTAAAAAAAAAACAACAAAAATGACAAAAATCTTTCCCTTTGTTAGTAAACGCGATAACTTTTGCGCAAACCAATCAAAATACGCTTTTTGCAATTTTTTTTACCAAACATAGGTAGCATAAAACAAATTGGCCAAAAATGTTAAAAAATTTTGATTTTTACATTTTTTTGGGGGGGAATTTCATATAAAAAAATTTGAAAAATATTGTTATTTTTGCAAAATTTACGCTCTTTTTTTGTTTATAGCGCGTGATCAAAAAATCGCACAGGTGATCAAATACCACCAAAAGAAAGCTCTGTTTGTGGGAAAAAAAGGACGCCAAATTCGTTTAGATACAGCGTCGCACGACCGCACAATTGTCCGTTAAAGTCACGCAGTGCCGAATCGCAAAATACCCCCTGGTCAGGAAGGGGGGAAAATCTTCCGGGGCTTAAGTGGTTAACCAACAACCCACTGTTGGCTAACGTCACTCAGCTGGTCTAGGCCCTGGATTGATCCCGACTTTACAGTTGGGATCCACCCACATGCCTGGACCTGCAACTTGGGACGAAAAGGTATCAAAAGAGCATAGAGTAGCAGAGATATAAGTCCTGCATATGTAGCTGTGAGATGTAAACCATAAAGGGACCTGGTTATGAAAGGTATAAAAAATAAAAAATAGATGAAGGAATACAAAAATAGACAAAATGGGGGGGCAGGGGGTATGTAGAGTAAAAAATATAAAGCATAAATCACTGTAGTGATTACCACTGTAGTGTGTAGAGTTCCCTGGGGAGTCAGCATATATGAGGTACCAACAGAGTAATGCGTCCCATATTGGGGGTCATAGGAATAGACATGAGTATAAAATAGCAGGAACCTAATTGTAAGAGAAGTACAACGGGTAATAATAATGGGCAAAGAAGTGAATGTACATACAGTTGTTATGCATAAAGCCAAAAGGTGAACAACAGTGTGTAGAGTTCCAAAGTGAGTCAGCATATATGAGGTAACAATAATGGGCAGAGGAGTGTGTGACATGCAGTTGTTATGCATAAGGTCAATAAGTTAACAACAGTGTGTAGGGTTCCCTAGGGAGTCAGCATATATGAGGTACCAACAAAGTAATGCGTCCCATAATGGGGGTCAATGGAGTAGGCATGAATATAAAATAGCAGGTAACAAAGTGGAGATCACCCAGGGGTATAGGGTATAAATAGCAACAAAGTGCTTACCTTGCTGTATGGTATACAGCAGTGATGGCGAACCTTGGTACCCCAGATGTTTTGGAACTGCATTTCCCATGATGCTCATGCACTCTGCAGTGTAGTTGAGCATCATGGGAAATGTAGTTCCAAAACATCTGGGGTGCCAAGGTTCGCCATCACTGGTATACAGTATAACGTGTAGGCATCCTCTGTGTGGAACACAGAGAGATGCCAGAAGAAATAGCGACGCATAACAACTGCATGTTACACTCCTCTGCCCATTATTGCTACCTCATATATGCTGACTCCCTAGGGAACTCTACACACTGTTGTTAACCTTTTTGGCTTTATGCATAACTGCATGTACATACACTTCTCTGCCGATTATTATTACCCGTTATACTTCTCTTACAGTTAGGTTCCTGCTATTTTATATTCATGTCTACTCCTATGACCCCCATTATGGGAACGCATTACTCTGTTGGTACCTCATATATGCTGACTCCCCAAGGAACTCTACACACTGTTGTTAACCTTTTGGCTTTATGCATAACAACTGCATGTCATACACCCTCTGCCCATTATTGTTACCTGTTATACTTCTCTTACAATTCGGTTCCCTGATGTTTCACATCAGATAGAGACACGGGCAGTATTTCCATCCCTGCCATTTTACGCCCCCTTGACACCATCTGCCTCATATCACAGGTAATCACTACAGTGATTTATGCTTTATATTTTTTACTCTACATACCCCCCTCCCCCTTTTTTGTCCATTTTTGTATTCCTTCATCTATTTTTTATCTTTTATACCTTTCATAACCAGGGCCCTTTTTGGTTTACATGTCACAGCTACATACGCAGGACTTATATCTCTGCTACTCTATGCTCTTTTGATACTGTTTCATCCCAAGTTGCAGGTAACTATTCAGTCGTCACTTTACCAGGGTTATGGTTATCTATATAGAATTTTAGAATTATGAAAATGCTCACTCTTTTCAATACTTAATGCTTCACAGTATTATATACACTCTAGGATTTTCCCTGCTCCTGGGTCTGCCTTGGGATTTGCCCACCTGCGGTGCTGTGGCATGTTTTTCTTTCATCCTTGCTCTATCCTATACTATCTCAGGCTTCAGCCTTGCATCGTTAAAATTTGTCTGCGGGTATTCTTCACCTGGTTTTTAATGCTTACTGATCCTCGGTCCACATAGGTATATAAAGTGGTATGTATGCATAGATTACATGCTCCATATGTTCATTTCCATGAGATGATTTTTGCAATATAAATTTATACACTATAACTTTCAACCTATACAGGTGAATCTACACTGTTTAAGTGCCTGACCCCCGAAGAAGGGTTATCACCTGAAATGTGTCGGGTCTTCTAGTCATATGTACCCCGCTTGCCATCCCTTATATCTAAGGACCATGCTCTATGAGCCGTGATATATGTCAATTTTATTCTGTATGTTCCTGTTAATTGTAAAATACTTTTTTCTGTGTATACAATAAACAATACATTTTTTGACAATACTGTCTGTCTTTTTGGGTGCACAGTCACCTACACAGTCCCAACTCCATTGGGGGCATTTTCTTGTCTATATATTGGGGACTATGGCCACAGGCACCTAGGTACTAAGTGGTGGGATACTATACACTTTTGAGAAATGATCCCCTGAAGTCCACTGGGAAACCAACGCTTTAGCAGTGTGAATCTCAATGTTACCCTACAGCTGTCCCCTGGTTACTCCTGCTGGTGTCCACATGATTATCACTGAATCCTGAAGTGACATGGAGGTCAGCAGAAGGAACTAGGATAGCTGCAGGGGATGCATACAACTGACAATTCTGGAAGTGTCATGTCATTTCAGAGCTCTACACACTCTAATGCCTCGTACACACGCGTCGATAGTTGGCCGCGAATTTTCGGCCAACGTCCGATCGGCCGATTTTCGGCTTGTTAGTACGATGCTTTCGACAACCGACTCCGACTTTTCGGCCGAATAAAATCTGGTGTGCAGGCTATAAAATTTTTGTTGGCCGTCAACACAACGGCCGATTTTCCGTCAGTCAGTACAGATTTCGGCAGACAAAAATCTGATGAGCAAGACTGGGCATGCTCAGAGAAGAAAAAACACACGGAAAGTAAACCAGCACATGACATCACTTCTGAAGTTGATTTTTGTTGGCCGATAAAATTTGTGTGCAGTCTAGGCACATTCCAACCAACAAAACACAACTCTGGACAAAAGACGGCCGATCGGTCGGCCGATAATCGTTGCGTGTGTACGAGGCATTAGGATGGCTGCCGCTGCTACTTAAATAACAAATACATTCCAATTGACATTTTATTCATGGACTGAGAGAATTTCTCTCACTCCTTTTTTTTTTTTTCTATCAATTGCTTAGAGACTTCCTTTTGATTGTGCCAGAACTTTTTCCATTTACATCTGGAAGTGTAATTTTCCCAGTGGATACTGGCTGACCATTTCTCAGCAACAGAGTGACATTTAGCAGCCTAGGTGGCAGGACAAGTAAGTATTCGGTCTCTTCTTTCTAGATGTGTGTTTTGTTGTAATGGTTTTCTTTGTGTAGCAGGTTCTCTTTATTTATCAGGAGCTGGGAGATATATAGATTATATTCGTTTAAACCTGTAACCTATTTTAGTAATGGAAAAGACATCAGAGCACACTCTGCCATTTATTACAATCTGACATTTCGGATGACCCATCAGCAATTCACTGATACCTGCTATGACATTTACTATTAATCCATTAGATATTTCAACAGAATAGAAGCAAACATAACGTAATATTTGTATAATCCTTTTATCTCCAGACATGAACAGCAAAAATAGGCTGCTTGACTGCAGGACAAAATGTTAAAATTAAATTTGTATCCTTTGAGAAGAAAACCTGAACTAGGAAAGTATGGAAGCTCCTTTTTGAAATCAGCATAATCCTGACTGTCATGCTGATCCAGAAGCTTCATTATTATTTTGAGTCACTGCCTTCAACAGATATTAATTTTAGGAGATCTACTTCACCCTGATTTGCATGATTTTCTTGCTTTGTTCTCTGTGGATGTCTCAAAGTATTAATTATAGCAGGTGGTGACAGGTCACTTACTTTATATGATTACATTCTTTTATGTTAGCATAATCTGTTTGCACATGGGGCATCAAAAATGGGCAATCTTTGTTGAAGTGAACCTAGAGAAAACTAAGATGAAAAATCTAATGCCACTACTCAATCTTTAGAACTAACAATAGGCACCACAAAATACCTACCCAAACAATGTAGTCATGAAACTTACATAGTTAGGGTCCTTTCACACGGGAGTTCCGTATGTCCGTTTTTACTCCCATCCATTTGCGGATGAAAAACGGACATAATGTATGTCTATGGGATTGCGAACATTAGTGGATGACCATCTGCTGACATCCGTTTTGCATCCATTCCGTTCAGTTCCATTTTTTGAGAAGGAAGAGAACCCTATTTTTCTTTCATTTAAAAAATGGAACGGATGCAAAAACAGAGGTCAGAGATGTCACCCGCTAACGTCCAAAATCCCATAGACATACATTATGTCTGTTTTTCATCTGCAAACAGATGGATGAAAAACGGACATACGGAACGGACCCTAGAAAAGTGCATCCATGTCTGTTTAAAAAAAAAAGTGACTGAACGGATAAAAAAACTGAACTGACCGTGTGAAAGGACCCAGTGTCAGGTTGAAAAAAGACACCGTCCATCTGGCTTAACCAATAAAAAAACAAAAAAAAAACAGTAATAAAAAAACAAAAAACTAGCTCATGGATGCTTGCAGAGACTACAGACCTAGTCACAATCAGTATGTAAATCCTTGTTTGTAACATGCAATATAATGCCCATGCCTATTTGTATATAATAGAAGTTAGATAGAACTTCTAAAGCCCAATTAAACTGTTCTTTTTCACTAATGCAATACTGCATAAACAGTAAAGAATGTGTCTGTGTTTTATTAAAGAATATGTTACCCCAACATTTCACATTCATGATATGTGTCTGTTATGCCTTGTTGTGTTGGGAGAACAGTCTGCCTGTTCTCCAATAGCCAATGCTTCTGGTGCAAAGCCATTCTCTGGGAAGATCCGTGCACTGCTATTTCTACACTCAGATCTCTCCAAGCCTCTTATGCAGTGGAGAAAAGAGGCTATGTGATCACTTACCCTAGGTTCACAAACGTGTGTGTGTTTGCGGGACAGCATGTAAACCCCACCTGTTCCCGCACCCACAACCACCATCAGCCAATCCGCTCTGTTTCTTCGCAGATGTGCAGGGCTGCCATTTACTCCTAATGGTACCCTCAAGCATCTGAAACTGAAGTGCATTTTCAGTTGCGGGAAATTGCATGGTGCAAAAGCATCATGCAATATACCTTTAGTTGCACTGTGGTGTAGGCTTTGTTAAAGTGGAACTATACTCCCCACTGTTCAAGGGATGTGATGTTGGAAAGCTCCCTAACTGGTGACAACATCTACTCCCAGTCTTCTAGGTTCAGGATATTTGGCCATACTACTTAGCTCTGCCCAGACAACATAACCCCCTTGTATACACACAATTATTTATTCATCTTGGCACTTGCCAGATGCTGGAATTGTTCACTGAGCTAAGAATGTGCAAAGTGTCCATTCTCAAGCAGATTGTGAACAGGCAGGAAAGAATTCTTTATTGCAGAAGGGACACAGGGGTTCATTTATTAAAAGCACAAAGTCTGTGCACTAATTGTCCCCAGAACATAGTGAATGCGGTGATGCTCTGTTGGTAATGGGCAGGAAATTTTTTTTTTTTTCCCCTTAAACCTGATTGGGTATTCTTTACAAAGTGAAGAAATTAGTGCAACTACACAGTCCCTTTTCTTTTAGTAAATAAACCCCATAGTATGTCTATTCTGCAATAAAATGCCTGCCTATTTGCAGATGTTTAAAACCTATGTAGATCTGGTTTGAAATTGATTGTGTTGGCAGAAGTTGGAAATCCAGATCACTGTTCAGAACAAAGTGTAGTGGTCCTGATTTCCAGTTGTTCTGATTTCGAATAGTTCAATTGTTGTTCTACTGTGTTCCAATCAACTACACTGCTCGGGGAGCATGAGCATTGTTGATTGGAGCACTGTACATAGGTGTAAATAAATAAAAAGCCGTGCTTGCCCTTTTTGTGTGCAAATAATAAAGTGCAATTGTTGGTGTTAATTTAAATTATTAATATACCAATTAAACAATGTATTAAAGTGCTTATAATACTTGATACAAGTGCAACATAACATACAATATAAATCCTTATGAATAAAATGAAAATTCAATCAAATACAAAAGCGGGGGGATGGGGGGGACTTCTGGTGACATCATATCCACTAGTTGAAACACATGCTGGCCCTAGGGCATATGGAGCAGCAGTGGCCATCTTTATTTTGGGGAATCAGCAGACAATCCTTGATGCCAGGCAGGGTACCTTGCTTTGTAAGTCCATATATGCTTTTATTTATTTTTATCAATAAATACAGGGTTACGCTATGTTGTTCCCTTTGGTTTTTTTTGAGAGGTGGATTTACTGTGGATTTTCTTTTTATTCATAAGTATTTATATTGTATGTGATGTTGCACTTGTATCAAATATTATAGGCACGTTAAAGTGTTACTAAACTCACAACAGTAAAATCAGTCTGTATATGCATGCTTGTTATACTCACTGTGGAATCTAAGGAGTTAATTCTCTGCATTGTGTAAAAAGGCTGTTTGGTCTTGGCTTCTCTGATCCTCCCCTCCTTCAACTGTCCCCTGATAATTTCCCAATTACGCCATTAGGTCAGGCTGCACATGCTCAGTTTGGTGTGTATTGCTAGAGAAGTTGTTTTTTTTTTTTTCTTGGAAGAGTGCATGTGATCAGCACAGGGCCAATCAACACTGTCTAGACAGAGGGTCAAAATTCTTGCAGTCTCATAGGACAGTCAAAACTCCTCCTACAAGCTTTAACCAGTGCTTGGCTGGACCCTGATAAAAGTCGCAAGACTGCTCTACCTGCTAATGAGAAAATGTATTGCGCCATTTATTTTTGCTAAAATAATTGCATTTCCATGTTCTGTGTACTATTGGAGGCCAGATATAGTGAATGCAGGGTTTCATCTTTCAGCATGACAACGACCCAAAGCATACATCCAAATCAAAGGAATGCCTTCACCAGAAGAAGAATAAAGTTTTGCAAAGGCCCAGTCAGAGCCCAGACCTGAATCCGATTGAAAATCTGTTGGGTGATATGAAGTGGTCTGTGCACAGGAGATGCCCTCGCAATCTGACAGATTTGGAGTGTTTTTGCAAAGAAGAGTGGGCAAATAGTGCCAAGTCAAGATGTGCCATGCTGATAGACTCATACCCAAAAAGAGTGCTGTAATAAAATCAAAGGGTGCTTTAACAAAGTATTAGTTCAATTTTAAACGAAGTATACGTTTAATAAGTTGAAGTTTTTATATTTTTACTTCCCTCCACCTATAAGATTTCAGTTTGTTGTTCAACTGAGTTGTACAGTTTAGATGTCACATTAAAGGTGGAAAAAGTTATGAAATTATTTATCTTTGTCTCACTTTTTTACATTACAGAAACCTGACATTTTAACAGGGGTGTGTAGATTTTTTATATCCACCATAGGCACACTACAGCAGCTACCCCATTATTTTATTTTCATTTCATTTTCACTTTTATTGCGTTTATTTTTTTCTTTGGTTGCAATTTAACTTTTATATTATACTTGCGCTAGTGGAATTTTTGTATTTATTTTTGTAGGTGTGTTGGACCACTGGTCAAGCAGTGTCTGCATCTAAAGAATGCTGCCAACACAAGTAATTTTATCAAAGCCTACAGCACAAAAAAAAACGTACTCATTCTTTACAGTTTATGCAGCCCGTCTTTAATACAAGAATAATAAAGAACAGTATCATTGGGATTTATACAAAACTACATTTTAGCAGCACATTATAAAGCTGTATGTAAAGCCCAATAGACTGAACATTTTATCTTATATGAAAGTGAAGTTGCACCAGTATTTCCTCAAAGTGGCTGTCAAAGCTGGGCCTTCACATGTGTTTTAATGGCCTATTTATTTACCATTTCTAAATTAGCATGAAGCAAATATGGAGTAGAAAATGCCACAGGGAAAACATGTTGCTATGCAAATGGAGAGGAAATTATAAATAGAAAAAGGAGTATAGGACACAGAGTATTTAGTTAGATAATGTTGGGTTTTTCATTAGGAAACATTCTAGCCTGTAATATTTGCCAACAACAAGGCACACGTAGATTATTACATTTCTGTGAATTTAAAAAATATATACACATTTAAAATATGTTGCCTTTTTTTAATTAGCTCAAGAAAATAATGTATATAGTATACAGTTCAGCTTTTGTTATAAGAGTGATTTATATGTTTGTTTCATTACACAGCATATATTAAGCATTGTAGAAAGATAAAAAAAGTTTAAAAATATTCTAGATGTTACCTTGACATTTTAAAATGTCAAATATAGTTAGAGATATTCATAGGTAATTTGCTGACTTTTTCAGAAGAACAGGAATTATGAGATGCAGAACTGGTCATGGAGGTAATTGTTCGCCTGATACTCACAGTCATTTCCTGCAGCAATACAGCATTACAGCTAGTAAAATGAAATGCCATTCCATGTAGCTGCTGAATGCACATCGATGCACAATTAAGTCAAATGCTATTTAAAACTTGTGATGCGCTTAAAGCAGAACTCCAGCCAAAAATACATAAAAAGAAATGAATAGCCCATGAATAGCCCATAGTGCTGTTATTTCAAAACTAGAGGGCCTACGTTTTCCAGGTTGAATGACAGCCAGCGCCTGAAGGCCTTGGAGGGATTTTTAAGCAAACCTTCTGGCCAGTTCTTTTAGTGTTGTATTTCTGTTTGGTTTTGCATGATCCATATCAAGAGGCTAGGGGTGAGGCTTGCACATCACATTTGGAAAAACAGCTGCTGCTCTACTAATACACGTGTTGGAAAGCACTTTGTTGCATCTAATATTTTAGAAGCGTTTATAAACATAAAGAAAAGGAGTAGTGGTTATTATCTTTTTTTTTTGTTTTTGCAAATTCTTTTTATTATTTAAAAGTATAAGGCCCCTTTCACACAATCAGACCGATCAGGTCCACCTGTCTGTTTTTCAGGCAGACCCGATCGGGCCAACCATTGTCCTCTGTGGGGAGGCGGGTGCCAGTAGACATGTGTCCACTGACACACGCCTGGCATCCGATCTGACAAGAGCTGATAAAAACAGACGTATGGCAATACATTCACCATCCGTCCAGCGGGTTGGATCAGGAGACAATCTGATGGAAATAAAAAGGCAGCCCATTTCCATTCGACCTCATTATAGTGGAGAGCAGGCTATGTCCTTGTCTGCTGAGCAGGCAGACTCCGCTTGGACGGATCCGCCCCATGTGAAAGGGGCTTAAGAGGTACAAAACAGAGCCTCTGGGCATAGTAGTGGTCATTTTCAATTAGATAGATGGTCGGATATAAACGCCCATCTGACATCTCCCTAAACAATTAATGAAGACAATTTGACCCACCTGCCCCCTCCTCTGAGCCAAGAGCAGACAATTGATCGGCAGCAGGGATTCCGCTGTCAGCACTGTCTGTATTAAGGGGGAATTGTGTGAATTTGCAGGAAAAAATTGTAACATATATGGCCTGCAGAAGACAGTGATTTTTGCTAGTAGCTATAGCAGTCGCTAGAGATAATTGCAAGTTAATCCGGCAGGCTGGTTGTACTCAAGTTGATCGATTGATTGATCGAGATTCGAACCATCCATGGACAGTCTAAGAATAACACAGGATCACAGTACTCTGTGAAATAAACTTAATAATTGTAAGCAAACAAAAATTTCCCAGCACACTTATCAGCTAGCCTGCATAAAGACCAAACTGACCCTGTTTAACAATTCATGTTAAAGACAGAGTGTTAGTTGCACACGTTTGCAAATATATGTGAAAGCCTCAGTGTCCTTGACAAGGCTCCTCAGTAAACTGCGATCCTTACAATTTTGTGATTCTCCAAATTGGAGCACATATAGCAGTGGACAGGTTTGCCTGGAGGGAGTCCACTCATCCTTAAAGGTACAGGGACATGCTGTATGCAAGAGCACAATGGCAGCTTAAGACATCCAGCATGTTCCCGAGGTAAATTCAAACAACAAGCTGTGGAAACAAGTGGCAGCCACCCCAATCCATAATTAGCCTTTGCAGTAAGGTGCAGACGGACTTACCATTTAAAATGGGTATCGTGTACAGTGAAAAAATCTATTTCTTGGAGTACCTCATGGGGCACAGAGCAGCCATATTCATTATATGGGTTATACACCACCTATAGGTGAATGGACACTGGCAACCAATCAGAAAGGAAGTCCCCCCCATATAACCCCTCCTATACAGGAAGTACCCCAGTTTTGTAGCAAGCAATAAACATCCCAGACAAGAGGGGAGGGACCTCTGTGTCCCATGATGTACTCCAAGAAAAGGATTTTACAGGTAAGCTGTAGGAAAAATCCATATTTCTTTATCGTACATCACGGGACACAGAGCAGCCATATTCAGAGGCTGCTGAAGACGTATGCTTACGAAACGCGTACAGCATGTCGCATCACGTCCGGTTCCGGCATTTGGCGTGGATCGCATTGCGCTCCAGACGCACAATTTACCGCTTGTTTACAACATCACGAATGTGAGTACCTTTAACCTTGATTTAAAAATAAAAGACAAAAAGGAATGACCGCACTTCTGATGAATTTTCAAAGAAAGGAGTATCTTTATTCCACATCAATCAAATGGCAGGTACAGGTACACACTGTGAATGCAGGACAATCGGTGGACGCGTTTCACGACTGGATATGTCGCTTATTTCCCTTATTTCATACCGCTTTGATGCACACTACCTGTCCCACTGAAACGAGCTGACCCACCGTGGAATCTTGGAGCTACCATCCCATACTGACAGGACCCCACCAGACCCCAGCCATCTTTCTCTAAGAATCCTTCCATAGCCCGGACCCCCAAATACGTCCATCCCAGGACTCACAGAGGGAGTAAGGACCTACCTACAGGATTACCATCTATTTATATACCCGCTCTATACCCCTGTGTGGGGTGGGTATTTCTGGTGAGTGGGCTACCTATTTAAGGGGTCACGGAGCACATCACCACCCACCACGGGGTCACTCAGTGTGTAATATTTACACGAAGATTGTCACCCGCTTTTTATTAATTATTGGACTTTTTTAGTCACCCCACCACCATTTATATCCACTGCAAATATATTTTATCACCAAATCACTTTATATTATTATCTGCACCAAAGTCACTTATTTTTATCTATTATATTTATATATTTATTCATTTTTTATTTACAATTTTTCATTTACATTTGGTTACATGCATATTATATTTATTCATTCATTTATATTTGTTCACGTTTATATTATATATATGTGCACTTGTTGTCACCACTTTGATCTATTGATTTTTTTATAATTTTTTCATGTTTATATGTACAGTTTATATATTGCATACCACCATTGTTTTATAGATTTATACTTTGGTCTTCTTTGGATTATAGACATATTTACTAGCACCCAGGTAGCAACACACTCTTCCCCCCCCCCCCCCAAATCTTTTGGATATACAGTATCTATCCAGATCATCTCCAAATAGGCATTCCCCATGAAAGGGAAAACCAGCCAGCAACTTTTTACTTGGTAATTCCGCAGACTAGCCTTTTTAGCCACAGAATTCTGCGCATATTAATTGACAAGAAAGAGCAAGCAGCGATATTTGTTGTATGGAGTCTTTAAGTGCATCTACTGCGAAAAAAATTTCTAGGTAGATCTGCCAAATCTTCCATAAACTCTTCTTGAGAAGGAACCGTCCTGGAAACTCATTTAATACAGTCTATTAAAGACTGACAAACTCCTAAAGCTGCCACTGCTGGTTGTATTGCAGACCCTTCAACAGCAAAGGAGGCTTTTAACAAAGATTCCAACTTCTTATCAACTGGATCTTTAAAAACCTGGGCAATAAAAGTTAAACTTTTGTTAACTGAAGAACTGGCAGCATCCACAGTAGGTATACGTCATTTTCTTGTGAACTTTTCCTCCATAGGATACAATAAAGAAAACCTTTTGGGAGAAACAAAAATCCTATCAGGATGATCCCAATCAGCATACATTTCCTGCTCCAAAAGCAGATGTAAGGGAAAAGCCTGAGGACTTTGAGGAGGGTGCAATGAGCCTAGAGAGGAAAAAGAGACTTCAGACATTTCTAAGGGAGGTCATTTGTACCCAGCCCAGTCCATTTCAGTGAGAGACAGAATTAACGATCTCCGGGATTGAGAGGTCGAGAATGACTCCTCATATCCTGACTCCCCAGAAGTGGAAACCTCAGCTTGACCTTCTACAGGGTCATTTACAGCTACTTCTTCCACATCCTCTGCCCAATCCTGAACTAAAATCAGGGGGTGGCTCAGGTGAGAGGGATCTATCATGTTTCCTCCCTCCTTGCAATCATGCCAGAAATCGTACCCTCAAGGCCAGCCAACACTGATGCCAAACCGTCCTTAGTAATGATGTAGGCTGCAACAGAAGCACTGGATGTGGCTACTATGCCCGACAACCGTAATGGCTCAGATTGGCTAGTCGCCTCTGGCCCTTCAGGGGAGGTAAACACAGAGGAAGCATGGCTAGGATCTTCTAGTCCTGATGGTGGCACCATAGTGCCCCTTTCAACTGTGCCCCCCCACTCCTCTTTCGGGAGGACATGGCTCTTAGGCAAGACAAACTTTAGGTACTAGCTTTAGTGTACTCAAGGCTTATGTCAAGCTATACAGCTTATCACACACAGCACTGATTATCCCAAAGTAACAGAACCTGTTCGTGCCTGTAAACATGTTTGGTTTGGGGTTTGGTTTTACCAAGGGTCCAGATCCATAAAAAGGACAACATTACAGTGACTCATGCACCCAGCTGCTGCTGCTCTGCATCCCCTCCAGCCTCTGACAGAGGCTTGCGTGCTGGAAACACTTCCTTAAGAAATTGTGCCATTTGCACTTGTACTGCACATGCATGGCATGCTTCGTGCACGACCGCATCTACGTGCACGCCAAACGCGTCATGACTAAGCGTGCATGCTTGTGCGAATATTCTCATGTGCGCACAGACAATCCTTCTACCACAGACACACCGATAGAGGCACTGCCTGTTCTGGAGCCTTCCGAGAAGATGAATACCTGCACGCCAAACAACATAGGGTGAGAGCAGATTAAGCAAGCAAGGTGCGCTTTATCACAGCGGATACACCTACTTTTTTTTTTTTTTTTTTAAAGCCCGTAGCGTGTGCAACACACTCAAAAGACTCCACCCGGTGCATAAAAAAGTGCACACACACAAGGTGAGAACACAAAAAAGCACAGGGTGTGCGAAATCGTATGGTCTTCCCTCCGAAGAGGTAGGACCCGAAACCTCAATCCCCCGGGGCGCAAGACTCCTGACAGGGATTTAAGGTACTTGTGGTCAGTCGGCCGAAACCAAACTGACCCCGTTCTTCAGGGGGACTGCTGAAACAGCCCACCCCAAGTACTAAGTGGAGCTCCCACGAAGGGAGACCCCATGAGAGAGGGCAAACTAAGCCAAAAGGCCATATCCACCCCCTCCCAAGACTCAAGGCAGGGCCCGAGGACCCACACACTCCAGTCGTGCAAATAAAGAAAAAAAGGTGAAAGTGCAGTGACAAACTCCAAAGAAAAGGACAAACAAACAAAAAGGTGGGGAAGGGGAAGTGGGGAAAGTGCTTTGGTGCCATGTGAAGAACCAAGGCAGGCCTTCCAGCCGGAATAAAAAATTCCTCTGGTGCAAGCCAAAAGGCCTGTCCCAAGAGGCAGGTGTGAAAAAGGCTGCCACCCCAGGGGCACTTGCACTACGGGCAAGTAGTGCAAGCGGATACACCTACTGTTTCAGGTGAACAACATAGGGTGAGAGAAATATGTTTACACAAACAAGGTGTGCTTTGACACAGCTGATACACCTACTGTTATGCACAGGGAGAGAGCAAAATATGTTTAAACAAACCAGGTGTGCTTTGACATAGCTAATACACCTACTGTCTCTTGTAGAGACCCAACAAGGCACTCGGGTATTTGTTATACTTAACCACTTACCGCATACTAACGTAGATCTACGTCGGCAGATTTTGCAGTGTTATACCGGGATGATGCCTCTAGCTAGAGACACCATCCCGGTACTGTGGTTAACAGCCGGCGGTCGGCTTTCCGTCGGTAATGACCGATGCAGGTTGGGAGCCGCTCGATCGTTACCTGGGTGACGTCCCCCCCCTCCCACCGCCTTCCGCGACTTTGCTCGGGGCTCCCTTCCCATGACTTCCACGCTTACTCAGGGTCTGGAATGGATCCCGGATCAGCTGGGGTACTTGGTGATGAGCGAGGATGGCGTGTTGGCGATCCTGTATTTGGTCTGAATGCATACCCCGGTTGATGAGGGAATTTGGAGTGGAGGATCGTTATTTATTGGATCATTATGCCTATGTGACCCCCCTATAATCAAGGGGTCATATACTTCTGGTAAGAAGTACCTTGTAAGAGCACTGGGTGAAAGTTTGGAGGTGGAGGCTCTATATCACTTCTATCAAGTCTATGCTTTTATTAAAAATTGTTGCTGCTGATTGTTGGACGATTTTATTGATATTAAGCACCTTCAGAGACTTCAAACTCCTTTTATACTCCTATTTATTGAATTATTTGCACTAGCACTTTATTGATTCACGCCATGTGTTGAGCGCAATATACTCACTATTTATAAAGTGCTAAACATATGCACTGTTACTGTAATAATGACACTGACAGGGAAGGGGTTAAAACAGTGGGTGATCAAGGGGTTAAATGTAAGCCTAGGGGAGTGTTTCTAACTGTATGGGTGTTGGGCTTTTGAAATTATCACAGAGACCTGTGATCCTATATAGAAGGATCACAGGCGCTCTGTGATCATTCCAGATAGAAGAACGATCAGCTGTGTTTACAACGGCTGACCGTTCTTCTCTCTCAGCGGGGTGCGATCGTGGGTCACCTTCAGAGACTTTATACTCCTTTTATACTCCTATTTATTGAATTATTTGCACCAGCACTTTATTGATTCACGCCATGTGTTGAGTGCAATATACTAACTATTTATAAATTGTCACAGCTTTTTTGTTTGCAGCTCACAGTGGGGAAGCAATTCCTCAAATTTAAATTATTGTGGTTTTATGTTCACTATTATTATTTATGTGGCTAATTAGCCTTTTTACATAATTATTCATTTGCGCAGTTTCGTTTTGGTCTATCCATTTCTTTTTACATATGTTTAGCACTGATTACTGTCACTGGTCCCCTCAAATGTGTCAAAAATGTCAGTTAGGGGTCCGATGTGTCCGCCATAATGTCACAGTCCCGCTAAAAATCGCAGATCGCCGCCATTACTAGTAAAATTAAAAAAAACATTTGTATTCTTTCCCGTAGTTAATAGACACGATAACTTTTGTGCAAACCAATCAAAATATGCTTATTGCGATTTTTTTAACTAAAAATATGTAACAGAAAACAAATTGGCCTAAAACGTTAAAAACTTAGGATTTTTAATTTTTTTTTGGGGGGGGGGGGGGATGTTATATAGCAGAATATGAAAAATTGTTTTTTTTTTCAGAATTGACACTCTTTTTTTGTTTATAGCTCTAAAAATAAAAAGATCGCAGAGGTGATCAAATACCACCAAAAGAAAGCTCTATTTGTGGGAAAAAAGGACATCAATTTTATTTAGATACAGCGTCGCATGAACACGCAATTGTACATTTAAGTAATGCAGTGCCGAATAGCAAAAAAAATGGCCTTGTCATTAAGGGGGCAAATCCTTTCGGTCCAGAACTGGTTAATTTGTGCAATAATGCTGATGCACAGACCAGTGAGCAGGTAGGTGGCACAATGACCCGCCTGACACAATGCCCCGCCACTCGAGGATGCTTTAGCTCAGCTACTTCCATAACAACTGACATTTCTCCATCTGGCTTCTGGTCAGTGATGTTGCCCATAACTCCTGTCTGGTCTGTTTAAAAACAGAAGCCAGAGGTTTGAAAGGGCATACCTGCCTAATTCAGCCAGTTTGTTCATTGGCGCCCCAAGCTGTGAATTTGGGTTCAAGTCGAATGTGATTGAACCTGAAGCTTATCCCTAGTCAAATGTACAGTATAGACCCATAGCTGAAATGTGAAAATGGTACTGGAACCTAAATAGTTAAAAATGAATGTGTTATAACAAAGGCAAATTTTGTTATAAATAAATATTCATGTATAAATGTACTGTATTGCAGATGCTTTATGAAAACTGCAGCAAATAAAATCAGAAGAATAAAGAAAAGTAGAAGCCTTTCATGTGTTTGTATTTTATTCTCCAACTTTCATTCTAAAACGGAAACGTTGAATGTACAATATTGCTGTGGAGGACAACTCTCGGCTTTCTTCAATCTTAAAGTATATAAATAGTCACCATTTCGTTCATTTATCCCAGAGTTACCTCTTTTGATAGACATGCATAAGAGTTTAAAACAGTATAAAAGTATATGCACTCGATCTGTTTTTCCTGTTAAAAAAAAGTCTTCTGAATAAATATAGATATTTTACATTATTTTTCCAATTTTACTTGTGACATTTTTTTTCTTCCAATTTTACTTGTGACTTTTACAACCTAAGCTTTTGCAATCTAAGTATTCTTTTTCACACACGAGACCTCAGTAACCTTGCATTGCCCCCGCCATGCTTAACTTCCCATACATAGTTTGTCCTAGTGTTACCTGACTGTCACTTGACCTTTTTTTGTCATTTACAATATAGTGTGACCCCATACAATAACACATTGCATAGTGACTCTAGTGTCAACAACGAATGAATAGATGCAAACAACAGACTATTTATAAGTGTATATATGTTGATTATATTTCCTTATATATGGTGCTCTCAGTCTTTGAAATATAATAGTTGAGGAAACTCATGCATATACTATATGGACTGCTTATCTGTCTATACTGCTAGTATCACACTACATTACAAGTGTAATTTACACAGTAAAGGGCAAGCGACAATGACATTAGGATCTGGACACTGTTAGTCCAGGGAATTGTATTTCCTTCGCTTCTATCAGTTACATAATATAGAGTGAATAGGTAAAACTATAAATCTATTTTTTTTTTTAATAATTGCTTTTTTTTATAAAAGTCTTTGTCGGTTACAGCAATGAGAAAGAAACCACATGACATACTTCAGGGATATTTCCATACAGCGGCTTACAGAAACTACAAAAGACCTGAAAAGGACATCAAATACAAACATAAGTCAAACATTTATGGAACAGAGTGATAAGGTGGGGGGTCACACTCATATCCAGCTCTAGACATAAAAGAAACATTGGGGCATAATAGGATACACACACCGGCGGAGGAGGAAGGGGGGGGGTAGCACAATAGTTATTAACAAGGGGCATAGTGGTTAGGAGTTATAGTGCCAGGGAGAGTCAAATCACCGTAAAAAGATTGATCCCACATCTCCCAACTGTTATTAAACTGTTGTAAAGTGTCGAGTGCAGTGGGAGTAAGGAATTCCATTTTCCGAATGTCAGCCAAAGTACGTAAGAGTTGAGGCTTAGAAGGTGAGGCATTAGACTTCCAATTAAGAGGGATTACTCTCTGAGCCACAAGTAGGATATAGGATATCAAATGTTTTATCGATTTGGTAACACCGGAGAAGGGAAGGCCTGTACGAGTAATAACATGACATCATTCCAAAAGGGTTTCAAGAGTGTACATTGCCAGAAATTTTGATGAAACTAGACTAGCTCAAGACCACAACGCCAACATAAAGATGAGAGCGAGCGGTCTTGGCGATGTAGCAAATCTGGGGTTTTGTACCAGAGCATCAGCATTTTCAATTTCGTCTCTCCCTGCACCACACATCTGGAAGTTTTAAGGCAGATGCCCAAATCTTGTCCCAAAGATGTAGAAGGATAGGCCTCTAAAGGTTATGTGCTCACTTCTGCATATAAAGGTGTGTTTCTTCCGCAAGAGGAATAACCTCGTAAAGAATCTTATATATGGAAGAGAATAAATGTAATTAGTATGGGCTTTGGGCACAAATATACTCAAAGGTAGTGGGTCTATCCAGTGTAAGGGATGGGATCAAGGAATGAAAAAATGTCTGGCTTGCAGATAGAAATAAAACATCGTTTTGGTAATTTTATACTTTTCTTGAAGGTCTGTAAAGGTGATCAGCCTACGGGACACAGAGTGGTTTTGGAGTTGAAAAAGGGGGACTTGCAACCACAGTAGTATACATGTAAGAGATAAACTGTCAGATACAACTGGGTTGAATAACATATTAGAAAGTGGGTGGGGGGGGGGGGCATGGTGAAGAGAAAAAGTAACGCGTAAGTAACATTTCTTCCAAATAGCCAGACTAATTAACACTGGAGCAATACACATGTGTTTAAATATAGCATCATCATGAAGTGAAGTTGACCACACCAGGGAGCATGGATGGACAGGATTTATAGATCCCTTCTCAATTTCGACAGATTGGGGGCATGTAAACTAGACCAAGAAACCACAGCCCATAAATGGGTAGTGTAATAATATTTGATAATGTCTGGCACTCCCAACCCACCCCGCATTTTTAGCGAAAAGAGTACAGAACTAGCTATACGATGGGATTCGTTATTCCAAATGAACTTTAGGAACCTTTGCTAAAGGGATTTAGGTTTGGATGAGAGATAGCCACCGATAAAGTTTCAAAAAAATAAAGTAATCTAGGTAAAATTAACATCTTTAGAACATTAACCCTACCCAATAATGATATAGGGTATTTGAATATAGGGAGGTGATCTGAACCCCAAGGTGTCTCAAAGAACGGAAGCACCAACGATAAGGAAAGGCACCCTGTATTTAGGTAAGTAGGTCTAGGGGAATATGAATAGGTAGAACCTTTGTTTTTGTATTATTGACTTTATACCCTGATAAAGCTCCAAAGGGAGGTCAGCAGAGCATGTAGAGAAGGGAGAGAAATGAAGGGATTGGTCAGGGTAAGCAAAATGTCATCAGCAAAGAGAGACAATTTGTACTCCCGTTGCCGCATAAGGACCCCTTGAAAGTCAGGGTTGGACCGGATGGCCTCAACCAGGGGTTCAAGACAGAGGATAAATAGCAGAGGGGACAAAGGGACACCCCTGTCCCTTGCCCTTAGCCAGGGAAAACTTAGGCGGCAAAAAGGAAGACAGTTGAACCTGTGCCATAGGTAGGAGTATAGTGCAAGTAAAGCATTTAAAATAGGCCCTGTAAAACCATAATGAGAAAGGGTGGCAAATATATAGGGGCCAACTGAGGCAATCAAAGGCATCAAGACTCAAATTTCTAGTAGGGTGGGGGAATTTATTAAAAAGGTCTATGAGGTCTATTGTGCATCTGGTGTTATCGCCAGTGTGTCTAGCTGATACAAATCCTACTTAGTCCTGATTTACCATGTTTGGGAGCAACTGAGTTAGTCTATTGGCAAAGATCTTTGCAAAAATCTTATAGTCCGAATTAAGAAGGGCTATATACCCTATAGCTATCTGGCACAGTGGGATCCATTCCTTACCAGATTTCGGAATAACCAAAAGGTATAAATGCATAAAGGAGGAGTGAGGGACAGGTCTTTGGAGTAAAGAACTACAAAATTGCACAGCTGCTGTGTCTCAGCCAAGTAGGAGGGAGAATCTCCGATAGCTGAGACACTCGTGGACATTGCTAGACAGAGAGGGACCACAGGTAAGTGTTGGGGGGGCCGAGGGGGGCTGTTGCACTCAGAAGGTTTTATATCTTAATGCATTAAGATAAAAAAAACCTTCTGACTTTACCACTCCTTTATGCATGGTTAGACTGGGGGGTTACAATTTTAGTAAATTAAGTTTTAAAGCTTTAAAGAATTCCTCAAATTTCTCCTGATGAAAATGGAAATTATTATCAGGGGTCAGGCAATTATATAATTTACAGTAGAAGTTTCCAAAGACCTTGGCCATTTTACGAGGGCTTAATGACAGCGTGCCATCTTCTTCCACAAGTAAATCAGGGAAGGAGTGAAAAGGCCGGGTCTAAGCTTATTAAATAGCACTCTTTAGGGTTTATTAGAAAATGTGCACAATTTCTATTTGGCCCACATTAAGAATTAGCGATTTTATTCATGGCTAAAGCTTTAAGCTGGTCACGGAGAAATGTGACCTCACGTAGGCGGGCTACAGTGGGGTTCTGCAAGCGCAGTTTTTCTGAGGCACGTAATTTACTGAGTAAGGAGTCCCTAAGGATGGTGGCATCTTTTTTTAAATGGAAACCTTTAGAGATGCACATTCCCCGGAAGAAAGCCTTATGCGTCTCCCACAATGTGGAAGCCTCACACACTGGGCCCTCATTGGTAGCTGGTGATTGGACAAGATTAAGGCGCCAATGGCAAGTTTGGGGAGAGGATGTTGATAAGGTGATATCTAAAGTGATATGCGCATGGTCAGACGAAGTAATGAGGGCTATTTCAGAGGCTATCGTGTGTTCTATTGACCACTTAATTAACCTCTTACGGACTGGCCGCCGCAGTTTTATACTGGTATTTTGACATTAAATACTGGGGTTATGGCCGCAGATAACTGCCATAACCCCAGTATTTTTTTAAACTACAGGCTGTCCGCTTTAACATAAGGGTGGTCCCAGCGGCGGATTCGCTGTGGCATCACCCTTATGGGCAGCGGGAGAAGTGCCCCCTCTCCCCGGTCGTTTTTCCCGCTTACCAGACCCGCCTGTAGTGGGGAAAATGATCGAGTTTGCTGTCCCCTCAGGCAGGAAGTTGAGTGAGGGCAAGATGGCCCTCACTCGACTATGGCCTTGGAGGACAGTAGCGACGTCATACGTCACTTCCTAGTAACAGATTTAAAGAGCCCATTTTTTTCACCATGAAAAAAAATACTTTTTTTTTTCTTCTTTTTTAGTGTAGATGTGAGATCTGAGGTCTTTTTGACCCTAGATCTCACATTAAAGAGGTCCTGTCATGCCTATTTCTATTACAAGGTACAAGGGATGTTTACATTCCTTGTAATAGGAATAAAAGTGCTCAAATTTGCATTTTTCTTTAAAAACAGTGTAAAAATAAAAGATAAAATAAATAGGTAAAAAAAAAAATGAAAGCGCCCCGTCCCCGTTAGCTCAAGCGCAGAACAGTGTTCAAACCACATATGTGAGGTATCGCCTTGATCATTAGAGCAAGAGCAATAATTTGAGCCCTAGACCTCCTCTGTAACTCTAAACTGGTAACCTGTAGAAATTTTTAAAATGTCACCCATGGCGATTTTAAAGTACCAATGTTTGTCGCCATTCCACAAGTGTGCACAATTTTGAAGCATGACATGTTGGGTATCTATTTACTGGGCTTAACATTATCTTTCACATTATAGAAATAAATTTGGCAAAATTTACTGTTTTCTTATTTTTTTAATTCGAAAAAATGATTTTTTTTTCCAAAAAAATTGCGTTTGTAAGACCGCTGCGCAAATACCGTGTAATAAAAAATATTGCAACAATTTCCATTTTTTTTTCTCTAGGGTCTCTGCTAGAAAAAAAATATAGAATGTTTGGGGTTTCTAGGTAATTTTCTAGCAAAAAAAAAGATTTTAACATGTAAACAAGTGTCAGAAAAAGGCCCGGTCGAGAAGTGGTTAAGGGAGCGGAGACAAAAAAGTGGTCCAGTTAAGAAAACATTTTCTGCATTTTCTGTGGGGCAGAGTAGTAGGAGAACTGTCTGTGAGTAGGGTGTTTTATCCTCAGACAATAATGTTTCTAGGACGTGCCCCATCCAACAGTTTTGGACCCAGAGATCGGTGTGCACAATCTAAGCGCCAGTCTATGTCTGCAATGGTAGGAGCAAGGGTGTTAAAAAGGCCCAGAAGGTATGGGTGTAGATTATTGTAACCCGCAGATTCAGATATACCGTGAAAATGTTGATTTTTGTCGCCTTTCTCTTTTCTCTAGGTCATCCTGCAGCTGGGAAACAGTGTTTTAAAGCTAAATTTTCTTCCTCTAGTGCCTTGACATACTGCACTGGTTCATTAAACTTTGTTTATAAGGCACCTGTACGTTCTCAAATGTGATTTATCTCCCCATGGAGTGCTTGAGAAAGTTTCTCATCAAGCATCTCAGGGGTTAATAGTGGCTGAGAGGCCTGTATACAAATTGCCTGTGGTTAATGGATCGGCATCTCGGCATTCAGAAGAGGGTCCGCTGGTGAGGCCAGGTCCTGTTGGGAAATTGAGGCCGGTGATTGCGTACTAGAGAGAAACCGCTCCATTCCCACCTGGGTCTGCGGCTCTAGGGGGCAGGAAAGCGCCTTTTTGCTTCCCTATTTTGCCCATGAGGTGCTTGGGCATGTCAGGAGAGGGATAAGCTTACCCCTGTTGCTACAGAAGCGAAATGTAGCTGTTCAGGGGTCATGGAGAGCTGGCAGGGCCTGGAGCTCCTAGATTACACAGCCACTATGGAGGAGAGCCGCACGTGCGCCCCCCAAAAAAGTAGGATAGGTCCATCTGCACTTACAGTTTTCTTTTAGTCCCCCTGCAAAGTTTTACAAATACCTGCCGATTCTTCCGGTGAAGTCCAAGTTACTGTGACATAACAATGTCGCCATGCTCCTGAATGCAGAGCAGAGTTGCCATTCTCATGTAGGCTGTGCCTGTTTACACAGTGGGATGAAACAGTGTTACAGGGGGTATGGTTGACAGCATTGACGCTGTGATAGCAATGCCACTTTTTTTGAAACCCTTCTACCGTGAGCTGCAGTGTCTGGGTGGGGAAGTATGTAAGTCACAAATGAAGGGAGATTTGGATCAGTCAGGGAAGCTAAAGGTATTTTTTTTTATATTAAAAGATTTGGGCATCACATAGTAACTGGATCAAGTACTTGTTTAGACTGGCATACAGGAGCCTTTCATTATCAGCACATGTTGATTTACATTAAAGATGAACTCCATTCTTACCTTCGCTCTTGCACAATTGTACATGATCTTCTGTATTGAAATTATTCACTCCGATTTCCCTGCACACCGTGAGATCCAAACAAGTCAAATGGAGCCGGCCACCGGCTGGAGGATGTCCAACATCATCTAACCATTTTTCCCTATTTAAGCTTTACTGTTCCTGGACCACCCCTTTCATTCATTAGACTTCAGTTCTTACAGTTATGGAGACTAAGAATCATATGTGGGTGGTACGAAAGCCTGCATGCAACTTCTCCAAAAAGCCAGCATGCATCAGGGCTGAGAGCTTCTGAGACAAGGACCGAGGTAGGGTGTTGTGATGTTACAATATGTACAGCACTTTGCTGGCCCCTCTCTATAGCTATGAGAGGCACAGAGACCCAATGATGACATCACTGGATCTAAAATACCATCTATTGTATAATGAACCATTATTAAAACCATTCTGATGAAAAGAGAAAGTAGTAACAAGAGAAGGTAAAACCAGACATACAGTGATTGTAAAGTCTCGTTTTAAAAAAATAAATATGTTATACTTACCTCCTCTGTACAGTTGGTTTTGCACAGGGCAACCTGGATCCTCCTTTTCTCGGGTCCCTCGTTCCTGCTCCTAGCCCCTCCCTCCTATCGAGTGCCCCCACAGCAAGCAGCTTGCTATGTGGGCACCTGAGCCGAGCTGCAGCTCCGTGTGTCTATTCAGAGGCGGAGCTGCCATTTGGCCCCACCCCCTCTCTCCTGAGTGGCTAACTGGCTTTGATTGACAGCCACGGAAGCCAAAGGCGCTGCGGCTATGTCTCAGCCAATTAGAAGAGAGAGTCCTGGATGGCCGGGGGAACTGGTGGACATCGCTGAACAGAGATGGGGCACAGGTAAGCTGTTTCACACAGAAGGCTTTTTATCATAATGCATATAAAGCATTAAGATAAAAAAAACCCTTCTACCTTTACAACTCCTTTAGCTTCAGCTTTAAATATTGTGATTGATGAATTTCAAATGAGTCTATGACGGGACTCATGTTTGAACAAATGGAGTATTACTTCAGCCTTGCCCAGTTTGCCTCTGTGGACTACAGGTCACCTCCTCCGTCATGTTATGGAGATATTAGGAGCTAGCAGTCTACGATTATAGTGTTGCTTCTTCACAGATATAGTACTATAAGTGAGTGTTGAAATTGGAAGAGTGTTAGTGTACCTATACTAAATACCCTAGCTTGCATTTCAGCTTTTGGAGGTTCCACCTTACCGAAATGGATACCTCTGGCTGGCATGTGGTGTGATAATCACAGATCTGCACTTTATTATTGATTTAAATGTGTGCATGATTTATTTGTTTATATAGCTTGCAGTGTTAATGTTTGTTTTTATTTATTTATTTATTTAAATACTACAGTATATGCATTTCACGTGATGAGTTGAAGATATTTTGGAAGCAAATGTGAATAAAGGAGAAAACACACAGTTAGTGATTTTGACAGTTTATTTGGCATTAGTTGATTGGAAATCTGGTAAGAGGCTTGGAAAGAGGAAAATTGTATACTCACCTTTCCGTAATTTTCCTTTCCTGGCGCATCTTCATGACAGCACACACTGGGTTGTGACTTTGTCCCCACAACCTGATAGGACTGGTTAACTATAAGTTCTAAAGAGGGACCCACTGCAGCATTCTCTGTATCTATCACCTCAAATGGATGGGCGCCGGTGTGCTGCCATGAAGATGTGCCAAGAAAGGATAATTACGGAAAGGGGAGTAAACACTTTTCTGTTTTTGGCAGCACACACACTAGGAAATAACTGGCTTTACGGGCGGGTGCTTATAACATATTTATTTCATTCACAAGAAATGGCAGAATTAGCTTGAATAACTGCTCTTCCGGACTCGACCGTTGTCAGATGTGCGGTATCTATTCTGTAGTGTGACATGAATGTGGTTAAGGAAAGACAAAGTTGCCACGTTTGCCACTGCCCGTGTAGAGTTAGCCTTTAGGCCGTTCGGTACTGGAAGATGTTGTACTACACAGGCTTTCTTCATAGTTTTTATTAGCCATGAGGCTATTGTACGTGAAGACGCTGCTTGGCCTCTTCTGGCGCCGTCAGGGATAACTAGAAGAATCCCTGTCTTTCTGAATAGGCCGTATGAGATAATAATTGTTTTTATATATATATATATATATAGAGGGTGTGGATCCTCTTGGGTAGTTGGAAACGCTGGGAGGTTGATTTCTGGATTGAAGTGGAGGGCAGATATTACTTTGGGTATGAACTGATCCGAAGATCTTAGAAACACCCTATCCGGGTCAGATGTTATTCTTTTATCAAAAGAGCTTGCAACTCAGATACCATTTTTGCGGAATTTTTGGCAATCAGGAATGTTATTTTAAGTGTTAAATCCCATAGGGATATTGACTCTGTGGGGAAGTAAGGGGAATTTGACAGTGATTACAAAACTTTGGAGAGATCCTATGTAGGAGATGTTGGCTTCGTTGGTGGTTTTATTTTTAAACATGCTCTTAGAAAGTGTATGATGAGGGGATCTAAGGCCCATTTGATTCCCATCATTGTGGATAACGCAGAGACTTGGACTTTTAGAGGGCTAGAAGCTAAACCTTTGTCTAGGCCTGACTGAAGAAATTCAAGAACTTGTGACACTGTGGGTGCCAATGGGTGCCATGACTGCTGTTGTGCGAGTGCAATAAACTTCTCCTACATGTTATTGTAGGTGTTATTGTTTTTTTTCTTTCTGGCTTGTTTCAAAGTACCAACTACCTTAAGTGAACTTCCCTGATTTAGTAACCTATCCCTTTATTGCTCTTCCAACCACTGCCAGGGTGATCGCTGGTCTGCAGGCACCTCCTGACACTGAGTTAGCTTTTTTAAGCTCAAGGTCAATCTTGCGATAGGGAAAATCCCTAAAGGTTACTGCATTTTCAATTGGCAAGGTCAGGTCACCTGCCTAGCCATGTGCAAAAGGGATGCATCCACTATTGGTGCCAAGATGAGTGGGTTTACATTTGGCTCTTTTTTTAGCCACTCGTCTTTTATCAAATCCTCCAGTTTATCATTAAAAGGGAAGGTTTCTAGATACTTCTTTAAATTCGGGAATTACAAAACCAGAGGATATCTGCAATTCTTCCTCGTCCGTCGAAACGTAAGATTTTTGAGGTATACGTGGAACAAGTGACAAAGTGCTCTGAGCTGGTCTGTCTACTTCTGTTGCTGACACTTGTAGTATTGATTCTTTAACCGATTCTCAAAATAATATCGGACAATTCCCTGGCATCCGCTTCTTTCTCCATGCCTCCTTGAAGAATGTGCGACATACCAGCTTGTCAGGAAAAGCTGGAGCTCCACATACCCAACAAGCGCTGGCTGGAAAGCGGATGCGACGAGAGTCATATGATTGGTGAGCTGATGATGACTATGTGAATGACGGGTAGGAGGAAGATCTTGACCAATTTCTTCTATAACGTCTATGTCCTGATGGAGAGTGTCCCCTTCTTCTGGAGTGAGATGATCTTGAAGACCTAATATTATTCGGATAAGATAATATTTAGTGGAATGGCTCGCTCTTTCTCATCTTTACTCCTTACCAATACAACACCCCTTACCTTGCGGGTTGTGGATGAGAGTGCACATGCAGTCTAAGAACGATTGGTCACTGTTTGACAGGTCATCGCTGCACATGCACACTCACGACTCGTAGCACCCAACGCCATCTTTTGGACTGGTAAAACGGGTCACCGCCCACGTCACTTCCGCTCGCGCAGAGCAGCCGCAGCTGCCATCTTGGAAGCGAGAGGAGGTCGTAGGACTAGAAAGCCCAGCAGGCATGAAGGGGAAAAAAAGCGGATAAGTAATGATAGAATGTGGCCAAGATGTGAAAGGAGAAAGATCAGGGTGGAGTGCATTAAAAGGTAGGCAAGATTGGAGACTTCTGCAATATTTTAAGCCTGTTTAAGGCTTGTATGGCACCAGAAACTATAGACCCCTGAGACCATCAGAGTGGGGTTCCCTCCATTTATCTCATTTAGAGACTATATAGACAGGGACTTCCATCCAGGAGAGGCTGAACCTTGCTGAGGCAGGTTCGGTAAGGGGTCCGAAGCTATCCATCTAGTCCTGACAGGTGAGGAAAAAAAGGAGAATGCTGCTGTGGGTCCCTCTTTAGAACTTATAGTTAACCAGTCCTATCAGGTTGTGTGGGCAGAGTCACAACCCAGTGTGTGCTGCCATTATTATGCGACAGGAAAATCATCTGCAGGATAATATTTTTTATAATTGTTCCTGAAGCTCTGGACATTCTCTTGAATTTTTGAATGGAGTACACCAGCGGGCATTGATGGTCTGTTCAGCTGCTTGGAAGACTCTTGGAGGCACTTGTGCGCTGGTGGGCTCTTTAAATTTATAGCTGATAAACAGGCCAGGGCAGTTCAGGAGGTGTTAGGCATGCAGAATCCCATCCACAACTCGGCCCCAAGCTACATCACTAACCTAGTCTCAAAATACCAACCAAATCATCCTCTGCATTCCTCCCAAGAGCTCGTGCTCTCTAGCTCCCTCGTCACCTCCTTCCATACTCGCCTCCCAGGACTTCTCCTGATTCTCTCCCATTCTTTGGAATTTCCTATCCCAATCTGTCCAACTATCTCCAACGCTATCCACTTTTAGTCGATCCCTGAAAACTCACCTCTTCAGGGAAATCCTATCCTGGCTCCACCTAACAACTGTACTTTCATTTTCTTAATTAACTCATCCCCCACAGCTATTAACTTTTGTATCACTTGACCCTTCCTTCTAGAACGTAAACTCCAACGAGCAGGGCCCTCTGATTCCTCCTGTATTGTACTGTTTGCCCTAATGTTGAAAAGCGCTGCGCAAACTGTTGGCACTATATAAATCCTGTGTAATAATAATGATATTGGTAAAACAAAAGTTAAGCTAATGTACACCCAAATCACATCATCGGTGAATAAAGGATTAGGGGCATGAATATGGGCACTGGAACCATATATTGAGCTTCCTCAAATAAGACCCAGGGATAATCATCTATAAGTAATAGGCAATTTGATTTTCATATATTTATGAAAGCAACACATAGATAGATACCAGAAAAAGAAAAAACCTTCAGAGGAAATGCAGACACTCAGGATCAGGTGGCGGTAGAAATCAAAATGTTTTAGAGTAGAGTAAAAACCCCTTTCTCGAGTGAGATCCACCTGTTTGCATGTGGTATCTAGACCTTTTCAATATACAAAATGGCTCCAAAACGAACTAGACCCGCTTCTTCCCCCTGCTTGGCATTACGTCTTATCCAGTGCAGTAAGGCGCACTTTCACAAAATCACTTACAGTCTACAATCTTTCAGATGCAGCCTGCCAACCTCTGGAGGAAATAGCCAACTAGGGGCAGGGAGGTCATCCCACACCGGGAGGAGCAGACTTGCTGTCTTAAAAAGGGACACACTCCATCAATTAATCATTTATATATAAAAATAAACACCAGAGTGGGGAAGCGGATCCTGAATGTTAGGCAAGAATATTTTGGGTAAGAGGACCAGCGCAACAGAAAGAACAATCAAAAAAACAAAAGAAAACTTGTGAAAAATATTTACATACAAAGTAAACCACATTAACCATAATTCCCTAAATCTACATTATATCTATCTATCTATCTATCTATCTATCTATCAGGAGGCTCACTTTACCCACCTCATACGTAGGGGGAGCAACACTAGCCAGGAGCACATAAATCACAGGAATGCTTCTTGATCCTTTCCCTCATTCATCCCTTTTGAGGGAGAGCAAAGGGATGAATGAGTTTACGGATCCAGAATAATTCTCGCTGTAAAATTAGGTTGGCTAGAAATAGAGATTTTCTCTTTATGCTTTACAGTTATTGAAGGAATCCATAGTAAAATCAGAAATACCAGGTCTAAACCAAAAAAAGTGCAACCAAACAGGACCAAGCGACCAAAAAAGGGGGAGGATTGCCAAAGTGTATGCAGATCAGGTCAATTCTAAGGATGTATCCCAGTTTGAAGTCTTCAATAGATGACTTTAAGGCAAAGATCTCTCCACCTCTGGTCAATACTCTGGCATTCATTGGTCTATCCTGGACAGGTCACTACCAGTAGATTTTACTGTGGATTCCATATCCCTCCCTACAGTTTTTATTGATCTCTTCTTCTGACCAGTCTCCTGCTATGCAGCATGTCATTATTATATGCACAGTTAGCGATTTTGAATGCAGGACTCATTAAAGCGGAGTTCCACCCAAAAGTGTAACTTGCGCTTTAGGTGGTTCTAACCCCCTGACATGCCACATTTGGCATGTCATTTTTTTGGGGGGGGGGGGAGCGGGTACCTAGTTTTGACAGGTACCCGCTCCCACTTCCGCTCGGAGCGCCGCGGCGCCCTGAGCGGAAGTTCTCCTCTCCCCCTCCCTCCCTGCAATCTTCTGGGACATGTCAGAGGTCCCAGAAGATTGCCGGCCAATCACGGCGCGTAGCGCAACTTGCGCATGCGCAGTGCGTACCCGGCTGTGAAGCCGCAAACTGTCACAGCCGGGTGCCCACACCAGTGATGCCGGCGCCGCAGAGCAGAGAGGGAGAAGAGCGAGGCTTCGGGCGGCCGCATCACTGGACCGTTGGACAGGTGAGTGTGTGAGGCTGGAACTCCGCTTTAAAGTCTCCTGAAGAAGCCATTGGTTGGTGAAACATGTTGCATGGGAGTCACTGCATGTATACACCAATCGTATGACCATTGTGCTATGTTTTTATTACATGCAAAATTGTTTTTAATTTAACCATCTCAATAAAATTTTGGTATACTTTTTATACAATTTTGGTTTTCTTTGCACCGATAAAATCCCATTCTCTCTTTTTCAAATATTTTTGATAGATATAACAAACTTAACAGATTGTGTACAAAGGAACACTATTGTGGAGGACACCAAATTCTTTCACAACCTAAGCCCCTTCTGCTTTCAAGAGTGGAACTTACTGAGGCATGAGGTGGGATTTTGAGTTTGAATCCCAACTCCTGTAAATTTTTTTTCTTTTAGTATGTTGAAGGTTTTCATTGTTATCTGTGACTGCACTGTGGAGATTTTCTCTCACTATGGTGTTGACTTACTAAAAGCAAACAAACAGACTGTTTACATTGTAAGGGAATTTATCCCAGAACTTATGAATCTCCGCTGACTTCCATCATATATTCATGTTCAAGCGACCGTTTTTTTTCATGTATGTGACTGGATATTCTCTGTGAAATTTCATCTCACTCATTAAAGATTTTGTAAAGGTAGCTTTTTTTTTTATCTTAATGCATCTTATGCATTAAGATAAAAAAGCCTTCTGTGTGCAGCAGCAGCCCCCCTAAAATTTACTTGAGCCCATCTTGATCCAGCAATGTTGCACAAGAGACTCCTGCTGTCCCGGTCTCCCCTCCCCAGTGCCTGACACAGCAGCATGGCCTCATTGGCTCCTGCTGCTGTCAAAGTTAGTGAGCAAGGAGGAGAGAAAGAGGGCAGGGCCGACCCATATCACAGATTCGTGTCTGAATGGACACAGGGAGCTGTGGCTCAGGTGCCCCCCATAGCAAGCTGAAAAGGGACTTGAGAAACTGCACAGAGCAGGAAAGTAGAACATGTTTGTTCACTTTGCAAGGGAAGTGATAAAGTCTCGTTTTTTTTTTTCCATTAAAAATAACTGATTTTTTGATTTTAGCAAATTGACCTTTGTGCATCTTAGTGTCACGCCTGTAACAATGGGCTAAGAAATTTAAGGAACAGGGGTCACCACTGAAAGGTTCAGGCAGTAATTAACCACTTTACGACCATCCGCCGCAGTTTTACTGTGGCAGGCAGCCGCTCCTGCGCGAACCGCCATAGGTATACGTTGGTCGCGCGCAGGCAGCTAGGGGGCATTCTTCTATGGCTCGGCAGCGAAAAAGCTGATGCACAGGGCAGGCGACTCTGATTGCGGTCTGACACCCGCGATCGTTCCCCGCTGAGATAGAAGACCGGTCAGCTGTTGTAAACAAAGCTGACCGTTCTTATCCCTGCACAGAGCTCCTGTGATCCTTTAATATAGGAACATAGGTCTCTGTGACCATTTCACAAGCCACGCCCCCCACAGTTAGAAATATGCCCCTAGATACACATTTAACCCCTTGATTAAACACAGTGTTCCTGACAGTTTTTATTATTACACTAATAGTGCATATTTTTAGCAATAATTACTGTAGTAATGTCACTGGTCCCCCCAAAAGTATCAAAAATGTCAGTCAGGGATCCGATCTGTCCACCGCAATGTTGCAGTCCCGCAAAAAAAAAGAAATTGCAGATCGCCCGCCATATAAAAAAAAAAAAAAAAAAAACAACAAAAATGACAAATCTTTCCCGTAGTCAATAGATGCGATAACTTTTGCGCAAACCAACCAAAATACGCTTATTGCGATTTTTTTTTTACAAAAAATATGTAGCAGAAAACAAATTGGCCTAAACTGTTAAATTTTGATTTTTAAATATAGCAAAAAATATAAAAATCGCACAGGTGATCAAATACCACCAAAAGAAAGCTCTATTTGTGGGAAAAAAAAGGACCTCGATTTTATTTAGGTACAGCGTCGCATGACCGCGCAATTGTCCGTTAAAATAACGCAATGCCAAATCGCAAAATATTGCCTGGTCATTAAGGGGTCAAATCCTTCTGGTCCAGAAGTGGTTAAAACAAACATGGTTTAACCCTTTTTCTTGGGGCTGTACCCACACCTCAAGTGTTAAACAGTCATTTAGGTCTAGGGGACTGAAAAAAAAACAGTTTTACTTACCCAGTCGTAAGCATCCGCCACAGCCAGCACCCTCCTCTACTCCTCCTTTCTTTCTAGTAAACCTGTTCTATGAACACAGGGTCTGCCCATGCTGACCAGCTTCAGAAAACTCTAATTGCCTGGCTTATTGGCTTCAATAGGTAGTTCAATCTCAGTATTTGCTGAAAACACACACCATTACCTTCACAATAGGATATCACAACTTTAAAATAAGACCTAATTAAAATAGAGGGGAGAGCAGCAATATGGCAAATGAGGGTTAAAGGAGAAGTATAACCAAAGCTTTTTTGGCTATTCTTCTATGGCTCAAAGAAGTGCAGCGCTACAGAGGCAGAGGGGGACAGATGCAGCATCAGATCAATGCTAGGTTAGTATACATGTTTTTTTTTTTTTTTGTAAAGCCATGCTTCCCCTTTAAATATTGAAAAATGTAAAGTAATGCATTTGGGAGCTAAAAATATGAATGCAAGTTGTGGATTAGGGAAATAATTTCTGGATGAATTGATAGCATGCATTAAAAAGGGTTTTTAAAACTATAATTCAACTACTTTACAAAACCCTGGTTAGGCCATAAATTTGGTACGTGATCCAATTCTAGTCAGTAATCTTCAAGAATGTTGTCCTTGAACTGAAGAGAGTCCAGAGAAGGGCAATTAAACTAATACGTGGACTTGAGGACCTCAGGTCTGAGGAACAACTACATAAATTGAACTTCTTCCTGTAGAGGCTTAAAGTGATTGTAAAGTCTCTTTTTTTTTTTTTTTTTTAATAACAAACATGTTATACCTACTTGTTCTGTGCAGTTGATTTTGCACAGGACAGCCCGGGTCGTCCTCTTCTCGGGTCCTCCTTTGCTGCTTCTAGCCCCTCACTCCTGTTGAGTGCCCCCACAGCAAGCAGCTTGCTATGGGGGCACCCGAGCCTTCCTGCAGCTCCCTGTGGCCATTCAGACACAGAGCTGCAGTTTGGCCCCACCCCCTCTCCTGATTGGCTAACTGACTGATGGACAGCCATTGGAGCTAATGGCGCCGTGCATGTGTCTCAGCCAATCAGGAGGGAAAGTCCTGGATGTTGCTGGACAGAGATGGCACTCAGGTAAGTATTAGGGGGGCTGAGGGAGCTGCTTCACACAGAAGGCTTTTCATCATAATGCAAAGAATGCATTAAGATAAAAAAACCTGAGTTTACTACTCTTTTAAGAGGGTATATACTCTCAATATACAAAAAACTTTTAATGGTGACTAAGAGTGGGATTGAACTAAATAGATATAAAAACACCTGTGCTATGAAAATCCAAACCAAAGTCATAAAAAACAAACAAACAAATCATAAATGAAATTGAATATCCCCAACAGCAGTTACCAATGTGCTCCCTCCTAGTGCACATACATCTATAGAGCTTAATAAAATTTGAACTGAACTATCATGAAATAAATACTATGTAAACAAATATCCAATACAATAATCTTTGTATGCAAAATCACTAATACATGAATCTCTTATGCATAATCATCAATAATCAATTGTGCAAAAAACTTACCGTTAGTGTACCGGCAACGGCCTTTCTCTTAATCCTTCCAGGACGGCCTACATTTGAGAGATTGTGGCTCCGCCTCACAGGAAACACAACTAATTTGCAGCTGTTTAAAAGGGTCCCACCCATCCTTAGCTTCAGTAATAGAAAAGTAGTTTCCAACCGAACCTTAAGGAATATAGTTATTCAAACAGCTACACACATATACATACATATATACATATTCTTTAGACTCACCACCACCTTGGGCGGGAAGTAGGCCGGCCGTCCTGGAAGGATTAAGAGAAAGGCCGTTACCGGTACACTAACGGTAAGTTTTCTCCTTTCATCCTTCCAGGACGGCCTACATTTGAGAGGATGATAAAGGAATCCATACTGGCCTACGTTAGGGCGGGACCACTGCCTGTAAAACCTGCCAAAGGCAAGGTCTTGTTGCGACAGTACTTCCACACAATAGTGTTTTAGGAATGTATCTTGGCTGGACCAGATGGGTACATGGCGGACTGCTACCAGGATGTTCCGGCTTTTTCGGCCGAGGAAGTTGCCATGCCTTTTGTGGAATGTGCCTTTAGTTTTGCGGGTGTGGGTTTACCTGACACCTTATATGGCATGCTAATGGCTTGCTTCCCTTGGTTCTTTCCAGATCTTGTGAGAAGACACTTCTTACATCCAGACAATGGAATTTCCGTTCTTTTGCACAGCTAGGTTTTTCACACAAAAAGGTGACAAGACCATCTCTTGATTTCTGTGAACAGAAGAAACTACCTTGGGTAGGCACAGTGGGTCTGGTCTAAGAATCACTCTGTCTTAGAGAATTAGCATAAAGGGTTCCTTTATGGACGAATTTTTGTAAATCTCCCACTCTTCTGGCTGTGGTAATTGCCGACAGCAAGTTAACTTATTTGCCAAAATATTTAGAGTAACCTTCTCTGAAGGTACCGAGGGTTCACTAGCTAAATGTCTCTCGTACTTCCGTTAAGTTCCGAGCTGAAACATTAGCTCCATTGATCGGGGTCGTTCATCTCTGAACTAACCAATCCTTATTAAAAAAAAAAAAAAGGCTCTTTGTCCAGACTTTTATCTTAAGAAAACAGAAGTGCCACTACCTGTACTCTAAGGGTGTTAACTGGCACCCCCTTATCTACCCCATCCTGTACAATTTCCAGGATAACGTGGATTGAGGCAGAGGAATGTTTTCTTCTGACTCTGCCAAGTACAGAATGTTTTCAAGATTTTGGAATAAACTGAAGAACCTGTGGCCTGGGGTGAAATAAGAGGCCTTGTATTAACAGATCTGGAACCTCTGTTAGTTTCCAAGGAGCTGTCACTGATGGGGATATCAGTCGCGAACCACGTTCTCTTTGGCCCCCAAAGGGGCAATCACTATGAGACGCAGTTGCAGCCAACCACAGAGTCTCTGTATGATTCTTGGAATCAGGTTTTGAGGAGGAAAGGCATATGCTCGCCTAGCGTGTCAGGTAAGCTACTGTTGTAGCATTGTTTTGAATAGATTTGGACTTTTTTCCTAAAATGTCCTTCCAGGTGAGCTCCCCCCTTTTGGAACTTCGGTCTCTTGTTCCAAGAGAGCAGGTGGAAATATTGAAGGTCTCGTGAGTGTAGTTGGGCCACTCTACAGCTGGGATACAAGCTGTAATCAGACCAAACATCCTCATGATCTGTCCCCTGAAAACACAGAGGATGAAAACAGACATTTTTTCACCGCCGAGACCACTTTTCCTTTTCCTCTGGGAAAAAAACAGTTTCTTTGAAATCTATCTTATACCCCAGGCAGACTTGAACCTGAGCCGGTTCTATTGAGGATTTCTCCACATTTATCAGCCACCCTGCCGGCTGTAGGCCTGACATCACTTGTTGTGTGTCTGCCTGTTTTGCTGATCTTGAAAGGGTCAACTTATAGCCCAGATAAGGGATCCATATTGGGCCCTGCAGATGACGCTGTCCTATTTGCAGTTTCCACTGCGAATCTTAGGAATGCTTAGAGTTCCAGATGAATTGGAACCTGCCTGTAAGCGTCTCTTCCGGGTTTGTACCATAATGCGTGAGAGTCAAAAAATCTTTGAAGACCTGATTTCACGGTATAGGGGTATTTACCCTTGCTCCATCCACTCTTGAATCCCCTTTAACAGGGTTTTTCTTTGAGGGATATGATACAGTTATCTCTGCCACTGGCTGAGAACAAAAACTTCAGTCCGTATCTTCTCTGATCTGGAGGACATCGGGGCTGTTTGAGATGTTTTTCCATTGAGGGAAAAAAAAAAATTGGGATAACCTGTTCCCTGAGGATCTAGATAAACATCCTCCAGGCCTTGATCACACAAAAAGGATCCTTTTGCCAGGCCAGGCACAAAGTCTTAACTTGGAAGAGACATCTCCTTCCTAAGCTTTGCACACACTGCTCTCTCGGCAGTATTCATGAGAGCCGCTGTTCTTGCAGAGGCTATAACTGACTGAACAGCTGAGTCTGTTAAGTACGACATCATACCCTCCAACTATGGACCGGGAACTTTAAGATGTCTTGTGAGCTTTTAATTACTGAGATAAATTTAGAAGCTCCTGATTTCCAAATCTATTTGGCCAGATAGTAAGCAGGTGTCTGCTATAGCTGTAACCACATAATAAGAATTAGCAATTAATGCCTCCTTTTAACAAACATTCCAGAGCAGACAGATCTTAATCTGTGATCACAAGCGTTAAGCTCTGATGAGTAGCAGCTGTAGTCCACAAGGACTGGATTTAGGCAACCCTCCTGCACTGATTTAAGAAAAACTTCATTAAAACAGATATTCTCAGCCAATTTACCAACACATGTATGGCTCAAAGGGTTTGTGTGCAAGGCTTTAAACAGACTACGCCACAGTACCGCACTTCCAGCATGTTTGTGCTATTAAAGTAGGGGAGGGTCTGACAGAGGCCTTCTGGCCGAGAAACGACCTGCAACAAAAAGAGAGAAACAAAGTGATTAACTCGCTCTCTTATTTAACATATGTGCTACTCCCAGACACAGATTGTTAACAGGGCTGTCAGTAAGGGAACAATTAAAGGCTTGCTGATCCTAGAACGTATGCAGCAGTAGGCCCCATTATCCGGTAAATTTCACTTACCCGGTCTCATGTCCCTGCAGTCACCTGTGTATCGACTTATACCCCTAAGGGATGCGTTGTGCTTTGGTCTCTTTTTTGGGCAATTTACAGCCCCTTCGTAGCCGGAGACTCTGCCATGAACAACACATGGCCCCAGTGTCTCCTCCATGCTGCGCTCTTCCGGGTATCGCTGTCCGGTTTCACAGCGAGGCTTGGGCGCGCTCCTTGGCGGGAAATTCTATGCGGCGAAATCCTTACCGCTCTAGAGGAGCAAATGGAGGAGACTTTCCTGCAGAGACAACAGGACTTCAGGTATGAGGGACCTTCACTGTAAGGCAAACCGCACTACCTGGTATGTTTGGCGACCTGAAAGCTCCTGTTTCCAGGACACAGCTAGGGAGGAACCTTCTATTAGGCCGACCGAAGCTGCCTTCCAGGGGTACCTTCTTGGCCAGCTATTTGCCTCAGGTTAGTAAAAAAACAAACGTTCCGATGTGAGGTTGGAAACACAACTGAACTGAAGCTAAGGATGGGTGGGACCCTTTTAAACAGCTGCAAATTAGTTGTGTTTCCTGTGAGGCGGAGCCACAATCTCTCAAATGTAGGCCGTCCTGGAAGGATGAAAAGGAGAAGACACTTTTAAAATATATAAGCTCTTCAAGGATAAATAAACAGCCAATGCTTCAGTGTCCACTAATAGAGCAATCAACATGACATGACGTTAATGACATGGTTGTCAGATCAGGGAGTCATAGTAACATCAGAAATACTTATCTAAAGACTGTTCTGGGTATTTACATTTCTTTTTTTAAGTAAGATTTTAAGCATAATAGGCTGACAACTAGAATTTGCAGTAATCATAGTATCTATGTATATATCAGAATATCTATCAGGTTTCTTTAATCTGAACTTTCCTTTTTTCATTAAAAAAGATGCTTAGAGCATACTTCTAAATTACTGTAAAGTTGTACATATTGGAAAGCTTCTCCAGATTAGACTTCCTAATGCATGCTAGACCTTGAGGAGCCCCAGTACACACATTTCAACCAGCTCCTGTTTGAGAACCAAGCCCCCTCCCATGCTTTAGTAGTCGGTATGCCCCATCACAGTAATGATCTTTGAATGAAGTGAAAAAGGGAAAATGAAAAGGTGGGACCAGGCTCTCTACAAGGGTTGCTGCTTAAAGCTCCTTTACCAAAAGCCTCTGCAATTTGGCATGCCCATGGAAAGCTGACCTGGCATGCAAATACCTGGAGATATTTAATATTTGAAGGTATGCTGTTTTTTTTTTTTTTGGTTAACAACAGTGCCATTAAATCTACTAATTATGTATCATCCAATCCTTTAAGCAATTCATGTAAAACTGAATTTTTTTAAAAAAGAGAGCTGAATTATGTAGGATAATTGCAGAAATTGCATAATTATTTCATTGAAGACTAGTTTTATTAAAAAAAAAAAAAAAAAAAAACAAGTCTGCATTCTGACGATTGGAAAACAAGAAAAAAAGTTAAGGATTGTACATGTGCCAGCTCTCTCCAAAAGTGGGGGATTCAAATTGGGTACGATTCAAAATGACTGATGATTAAGGGCGATTGGCTACATGATACCACAGCCACTCAGAACAAGCTGTACACAGCCATTCCACAATATTCTTTAACAGCCTGGTCTGTCAAGACAGGTAGCCTTCTTTTCTTTTCTACAGCCAGTAAAAGTTACCAGTCTCCTCCTTGTCCCAAGCCTATGACAGGACATTGAAGATGCAGACTTACTGTATGAGCTTCTTGTTAGCACAACCTGATTTGCCCCTTGTGCTGCTTCCACCTATCCCAATATAGGTTGTTAATTATGTTTTTTTTACATCAACCTGGAGTTCTCTTTTAAGCCCAAGTAGCAGAGAGTATGCAGAGGGTGTGAGGAACACATAACAGACACGCTTTTGATGGCCATATAAAAAGGCCTTTAACTGAAAATGTTCTGCTTTAATGAAACAACCAAACCATAAAGAAGAGGACCAAGCAGAAACATAAATATCTCTTTATACAATTTAAGTTTGTTAAATTCTAACTAGAAGAATATGTCAGTTATATAACATTAAAATTTACAGCTTCTAAAAATGACTGTGCATAAAATAATCTATTAAAAAAATCTAAAATACAATATACAAGAATAAACAATATTTTATTCTGGTTTTAAATTATAAAGCATATTGTACTAGTGCAAATGACTGCTGCCCTGCAGCACATAGAGGCCACAACTCAGAAAATCCTTGTCCATAACGATGATTTTTGGCTTAGCCTGTATTACAGTGGTTTTGAAATAAACCTTTCAACCCTTAAATCTTTCATATCCAAGCTTATCCATTTGTGTCCAACAAATGTCCTCAATCAATTTGATTTCTTCCCTCAGCATGTTACGTTTCCAAATATTTATACTAGAAGGTGAAATATCTCCTTCGTGGGGTAGGTAGAATAAGTTGGTGGAACTGGCAAAAATTATTTGGTTTAAACTTGCAGGTGAAAGAGGAATGCCAAAAAAGGAGAATATTCTTTCAGTAGTCTGTTGTGGTAAAGTTACAATATCTTCAAATTTGATCAAAAGATAATTTGTCGAGGGTAAGCCACTGTTTATCCTTACTGCTGCCGCTGTATTTGCTAGCCACAGATGAGAAAGTTTTGCAATGTCATGTGACTTAGAGTTAGATAATTCTTCTTTTAATGATTCATACTCATATGCATAGCCAGAATTTGAGCTACATTTCTGCTTTTCTTTCTCTTGGAACATTGATGATAAACGTTGTGGAACATTTTTTAATAAATAAAGACTGGGATTACTTTTATAAAACATGGAATAAACCCACGCTCGTGGATCGCGAACAACATATAATGCCCTTAGCTGAGGCCCAACCACCTTATGAATAAATGGAAGCTTTAAAGTCCAACTTCCACTACTTAGACTAAGCACAGGCTGAGCCTTCGGAAATAATGATAGATGATTGCGTAATTGTCTAACATAGTCCGCATCTCTATCATAAATTCCTTTTAGTCTAGTTTTTTGCTCAAAAAAAGTGTCTTTCCTTTTAGATCTTCTTCTTTTATCTTTGCTAGTTGAGGGGTGATGAAAAAGTTTGAGTTTATTGACGTCCTGTAAATCAATGTTCTGTAAATGGAGCTGTGTGTTTTGAAGTAAAGACTGAAGCCAACCTTGAATTAGTTGAAAATGTCCATTCTGTACATCAGAGGCAGTCCATTCACACGCATCAAGAAAGGAATCAATTTTGTGCTGTGCTTCAGGAATGTCAATGTAAGCTGTAGGGACCTTGATGTACACAAAATCTGAACTGTTAAAAAAAAGTACTTTTAAAATTTCCGCTCCTGAACCTGGCAGGGATGTAATCAATACAGTAGGCAAACTAGAAGAATATGTTTCAGATATCTTAATGTTGTCTGTATCTGCAGCCTCACTGTTCCACTTCGGACAAATAGGCTGAGTACATGTTGTCCACACATCTACTAATTCAAAAAACCACAGTGTTATAATTAGAACCAATATCCAACGCATTAGTTTACCAAATGGAATATAGAATCTCCAATGAAATGCCAAAATTCCCAATCCTACACATAACATTAAACCCATGATCAGATTGATCTTAAGTCCAAAGTGGAACACATTCACATTAATGAGTTTATTTTTCTTCACGTGTTCAGTTCCCAGGCCAAACTGTACTATTTTATTTTGGTCTTCTAATTTTGCATACCCCCCAAAGCCAAGAAAATTAAATCTGACCTGGAGATCATTGTAATCTGTTACCATGGACACCACATTTTCTGAATTGTTTATTTTTACAGAGAGTTTAACTCCATATTTGCTACTGTCTAAGAATCTTAGATTTGAAACATTGACATATGGTCCATGAAATAAATATGCAATCCTTGAGATTTTTTGGTTTATTGGAAAAGTTACATTAACAAACTGAGTCCAGCGTTTTTTGAACTCCGCGGTCTGTTCAGCTTCTTGTATTTTAGCAACAGGGCTATTACCATTTTGATCTATCCAAAACATTTTGTAATGTGCATCCCAAATGTCCATCATAGCACCATTTAATTTGTTCAAAAATTTATAGGGAACATATTTGAAATCTATGTCTAAATTATGGAAAAAGGCACTAACTAAAGAGATTGGAGAGTCTTCATGCTTTTCAATATGGTCAAGCACAAGCAAAGTCTGATGGTTTAAAAGTAACAGACAACGATAAACACTTTTTAATTTCATGGAAGACGAGTAGGAAGTCACTGCTTCACCGCTTACAAAAACAGACTCCCCTTGCTGACTTGCTGTTATAATCTCACCAGATGCATCTCCAGATGAATCTGTTGTCCATTTCAGCCATTGTGAACATTCACCAAGTTGTCCTTCCCATGGGTTATTGCACTGACTTGTAGGAGATGGAGCAAAAACTAAAATATTATTCAAATGACTAAATTTTGGACCATAAAGGGCCTCTGAAACAAATACTTGTCCATTGGGAGCAAATGTGAAAGAATTCTGATCGGGATGTTCATGACCAGGATTGAAACTTCTCCAGCCATCTACCCAAGAGTATGGTTGAAAATGGACAACGTCATAGACAGCTCGACCACCAAGCTTTCCAGACTTGAATGAAAAAAAAGTGTTAGTCTGGGAATGAGGCAAGCCAGCCCCATATGTTACAACACCCCAGTTGGAAAACAAATGCATTTTTGGTGTACCATGATCTGCTGGTGGACGTGAAGGTAGTTCAGGATTATACCACAAGTATTCTGTATGAAGTGTGCTCCATCTCTGAGCAACAGATGGTACCATTGGTCCATCTTTAGGTCTGTGCTTTCTAATTTGACCTGCTAACCAATTTCCAGCCCCATTTTTTAGGATAAACGTATCCAGGAATATTAACTGGCTTTCTGGGCCATAGAACCAGTTGTAATTAGAATCTGCTATCCCAACAGTTCTCTGGTAACCAGGCAACAAAGTAGAATAATAAAACCAAAAGTGCATTTTCAGCCAATTGTTCTCTAAATGATTAATGCCAAAATGTCTTTGTGCTAAGAAAACATACTGTGTAATTGATTTTGCTGTGTAGCTTCCATACGCAACTCCTTCATCAAGAGAACCATCTACCACATGATTTAGCAAAAACATGGTCTTTTCCATCACATCAATAGCAATTTCCTTCCAGATGCTTGCCCGGCTTGATTTATAGTCTTCAACAACAAGTGCACCAATGAGCAATGCAATCATGTTAGTGGTTTGGTGGTTGTGTAGGAATTGTTTACCCCATGAACGGACTTTGGAATATTCATACATTTCACTACTCACGGTTTCAATTTTTTTCAAATATTTTTTTCTTCTGTCTCGGTCAAGTGATTGATACAAAAAGTCAAATGCGGTGGCAAAACCAGATAAAGAGTGTGCAACTGGGACTTCATCCCCAGGGGAATTTTGAACAAGCCAATCTTTGTACTCTGCCATTCTGTCCATATATTCTAGAACAAAAGTAAATGAAGCTTTATCATCTGGAGAAAGAAGGCAGTAAAGTGCCAAGGGTGGCAGATTATTCCCATAAATCTCATTCCACTTGGCTGCAAAATCAGAATGCTTCTGAGGAGGCAGGTACACAGATGGATTAGCCAACATCTTGCTAACAGCATTTTTGATTGCCCTAAATAAATGTAAATGAGTGGTATGGGACTTTTGTTTTAATCCTTGAACATCTGCGCTATCAAAATACAGCCGTGGATGAGAAGGGTTGTTTGTCTGCTTGATGGTAGCAGTGACATGAAACAGTTTCTTATGGTGAGTGACATCAATGTTGGGTGTCATCCAATTATCAGAATAATTGCTACCACATAGATGGAACAATGACAGAAAAACACAAATAACTGTCAAAAGAGAGTGTCCTACAACATTTGGAGCCATGATCCATTAGGATGCAAATCAATAATACATCTGATTCATTTTTTCAACTGCTGTTTAAAAAATCCAGTGTATACGTGACTTTGGAACACATTGCTAAATTGGTTAAAAGTTGATAAAGCCAGTCTGCATTTCTAATTGGTTCTTTTTTATAAGATGCATCAACAGGGTCTTCATTACTGGTATTCATGTTTTCTTATTCATCTAATTACGGAGTTGTCATTTGTATTCTATTTCAAGAAACATTTCTTGAATCACTGCCAAAGAAACATTTGCAGTAATTTAGGTTTTATTTCTTATTTGGATGGTTCAAGTTCTCACAGATAGGTTGAAAGAGCAGTATATACCGGTATTTCGTTTTTTTCATTAGACAGATTGAGTGAATACTACTGTCGGATGTACTTTCTTTGTTTATCCTGTGGCACAGTACACAATTTTGTAACTTCTCGCATCTTAGTTATTTTCAGTGGCGTTTACAGTTTTCAGTTGTATAACGGAGGAAATACCTGCAGAGACAAAGACAAATTCTTGTTAGGCAGTGAAGAGATTATTAAAAGTACATGCTCATGAATAATTACAGTCTAAATGATGTGGAGTTTTAGATCTACATATTAAAATTAAGATTTGTCAAGAAAAAAAAAATTAAATTTTATACCAGGTATAAACTTGGTAGATGTGCCATGGATCTAAAGATAAACAGCTAGCTTAAAGTATATGTAAAGCCAAAACTTGTTCAGGCTTAGTTAGATTTGAAAAAGGGGTAAAACTTGAGTTGGGTAATTTTTTTTCTGCCTATGTCCCACTGGGGAGAATTAATGTACTTCTGGTCATGGAGACACAGCACGAAAACAAAAAACTGAATTCCTATCAGTTGTCACAGGAATGTCTGTCCCCACTGAAGGATTTGCCCTTATCCTCTACTGTGGTGACACAATTGTTTGCTTTCTCCTCAAGTCCGGTCACTAGGACACACATCTAAAACTGGAGAGTCCAAATGGTAGCCAGTTTCTAACTTCACCTTCTTCAATTAAGCTTGGATTAAAAAAAAAAATGAAAGCAGATTGGTTTCTATGCACAGCGGCACCAGATTTTGCACTGTAGCATTTTAATAAAACACCACCATAGAGAGAGTGAATGTTAACAAATGGGACACAGACAGCAATTAAAACTTGATCCCTATACTAGGCAACACCGATATATCGGGGGCCGATATGCACTTTCCCCAATATATTGGAATCTGACTTTGGATTTGCCGATATTTCGGGAAAGTGCTTGTACCAGAGTGATGCCTGCAGCTAGAGGCATCACCCCAGGACCAGCGTCAATAGCCGATGGTCGGCTGACTTGTAATGACAACCGATGCGGCTGAGAAGCCGCTCGGCTGTCATTACAAAGAGTGGGAGGGGATATCCCCCCCACCTTCAGTGGCTCGCCCGGGTCTACCGTCCCCCCAGGAGACCCGGGCATCCTACCTCCACCCCCGCCGAAGAGAAGACCCGATGTACTGCGTCTCCATGTAAAAAAAACGGAAGTGATGTCATCCACAAAAGTCCACCTTGGGAAGGTCCAGCCTCAAACAAGGAAACACAGAAAGCAGAGTGCAGAAAGATGTCAACAACAGGGGAAACTATTAAAAATGAGAAAGGGGCTAGATATCTAGAATACGCATCGCCATTGTCTTTATACCATTGACAGCCAATTACAAGCAGAGTAATGTGCCTCTCACCCTCCGTTTCCTATCTCCAGTCCAGAGTTCTGTGTGTGCGTCAATAGCTGGCTGCCTGCATGTATCGGCTTTAGCTGAGGCTGCGCACATTGGATCTCTTCCTGTTCCTGTTCCCCTCATCTAGCACTATGTGAGCTGGCAACCTCTTATACTTATTTTATATTTAATAAAGTTTGCCCTGTTGCCGACATCTCACTGAGCTCTATGTTCTGTGTTTCAGATTCCCAGCATGGAAATTTGCTACTTAGTTGTTTTTGTTTAGGAGGGGGCTGGGAAGCAATGTTTGCTATAATCAACCCTATCTGTAATGAGCTGGCAGATCTCATTACCAGCCATGAACTAGATTTGGGGATAACTTACTTAAACACTTGCCGACCATATATTATATTATAATATATATATATATATATATATATATATATATATATATATATATATATATATACATATATACACACATACATACACACAGCGGCTCCTCTGCGCAGTGTCACGTACCTGTACGTGATCCTGCACTCAGGTCTGGGGCACACGCGCACTGCCGGCGACCAGCTCCCATTGTGATTGGACATAGCAGGAGCTAATCATCGGGTCCGGTGGATGTGATGTCTTCCAGGACCCACCGATCGTTCCCGAGAGAGACAGAATTATGTAAACAAGGCAGATTGCCATTCTATGAAAGGGGAGGTAGTGATCCTGTGTTTCTGCTAAGCAGGAACACAGATCTCTGCCATCCCACAGTACAAGCACCCCACACCCAGTTAGCAAGCACTCCCTAGGAACACATTTAACCCTTTGATCGCCCCTGATGTTAACCCCTTCCCTGACAATGTAATTACTACAGTGACAGTGCATATTTTTAGCACTGATCAATGTGTCACTGATCCCCAAAAAGTGTCGCTTCGTGTTTGATTTGTTCACTACAATGTCGCAGTCCTGCTATAAGAAGCTGATCACCATTACTAGTAAGAAAAAAAAAAAAAAAATCCCATAAATCTATCCCATAGTATGTAGATGCTATAACTTTTATGCAAACCAATCAATACACGCTTATTGGGATTTTTTTTTTTCAGCCAAAAATATGTAACCAAACACATATTGGTCTAAAGTAATTAAGAAATTAGATTTTTTAAAATGTTTTTATTGAATATGAAAAAAAAAAAAAATTTATATATATATATATATATATATATATATATATTTTTTTTTTTTTTTTTCTTTTTAAATTGTCGCTCTTTTTTTGCTTATAGCACATAAAATAAAAACTGCAGAGGTGATTAAATACCACCAAAAGAAAGCTCTATTTGTGGGAGTTAAAGTAACGCAAAAAATATCCTGGTCATGAAAGGGGGTAAACCTTCCGGAGGGCAAGTGGTTAAAGTAAACACACTGTTATTTTTGTAATTGAAGAGTTGCACCCAGCAAGGCAATTTTCCCCAGATCTTAGTGCATGTAGTAAAATTTCACTTTGCAAATGCCCAATCACATGCAAAGAAAATAAACTGCAAATTTCACAGGGCTGTAGGAGATGTAGAGGTGCCCCCCCCCCCCCCTCAAGCTGACAGCACTTCTGCCCTATACCAACTGGGTCCCAGAACTTTTCCTCCAGCATCCCTGATTTTCTATCATTGGCGGTATCGGGAGACACCTTTGCAGGATTTTACATTTGGCCAGATAGGTACTGTGAGTTTTAACATATTTGATAAACTGCCCACTAGATGGCGCTTTTCCCTTTCTTTACACAAACACACGAGCAGCGGGGGGGAAATCGCCTTCAATTCTTTGCAATTTATTTTGTATTGACAAAAATCACACCGCAAAGCATTGGTACTTAATATCAGTGAGTAATGGAGTCCCCACGTACATATATGTGGTGGCTCTTCTGCATGAAATCACGTACACATACAAAATTTCGCCCTTTCGGGTCTGCAGTGCGCATGCGCACTACTGGCGGTGATTGGACACAGCAGGAGCAAATCAAGCGTTCCCAAGAAAGGCAAAACAGTAGTCTGCCTATGTAAACAAGGCAAATTGCTGTCCTGTGACAAGGGAAGACAGAGATCCTGTGTTTCTGCTAAGCAGGAACATGGATCTCTGTCTTCCAACGGTACAAGCACCCCCTACACAGAAAGCACTCCTTAGGGACACATTTAACTCTTTGATCATCCCTGATGTTAACCCCTTCCATGCCACAGTCATTAGTACAGTGACAGTGCATATTTTTTAGCACTGGTTACTGTATTAGTGTCACTGGTCCCCAAAAGTGTCATTACTGTCCGATTTGTCTGCCACAACGTGGCAGTTCCACTATAAGTCGCTGGTCGCTGCCATTACTAGTAAAAAAAAAAAGAACATAAAAACTCCATAAACATACCCAATAGGTTGTAGACGCTATAGCTTTTCAGCAAACCAAATTAATATATGCTTATTGTGATTTTTTTTTTCCAAAAACATGTAGCAGAATACATCTTGACATAAATTGATTAAGAAATGTGATTTTTTACATTTTTTTATTGGATGTGTTATATAGCAGAAATTAAAAGTTTTTTTTTTTCTAAATTTCAAAACAGCCTTTTTTGTTTATAGCACAAAAAATAAACACTGCAGAGGTGATCAAGTACCGCCAAAATAAATCTCTATTTGTGGGGAAATAAAGGGCGTCCATTTTGTGTACAGCGTCACACGATCACGCAATTGTCAGTTAAAGTAACACAGTGCCGGATCACAAAAAATGGCCTGGTCATGAAAGGGGGTAAACCTTCTGGAGCTGAAGTGGTAATATTGACAGTTTGATGATGGATTTTAATGGACTTTCTCAGAACGTGCAAGTCTTACTTAGAAAGACTTTTAGAAAAACTAGAAATAAAAAAATAAATAAATAGAGACCATTTTTATCTTGTAAATCTTTTACTTTTTACATTTTGTTATAGGTCGGCAGAATTTCCAGCAACAGTGATCAGTTGGATAAGTGTTGTGCAAAGCTCAATTCATTCTAATGCAATGGAAAAAAAAAAAAAAAAAAAAAACACACACTTTCTACGCCAATAATGGACACAACAAGGTTTTCAGCACACTTGTGCCAACAGCCTGAGGTTGGAAATCGGACCTTCATTTTTTTACTAGTAGTAATTTCTGATAATTATCAAATCCAGGTTAAGGATTATTATTTCAATATTTCTTTATTTAAGTTTTCAGAAAATAAACAAGTGGGTAGAGTATACAATTGGTACACACTGCAGATGTTCTGGCTAGAGCATAAAAAACTAAAACATGGTTGAACATATCTGTTGAAGTGTTACATAAACTCAAGAGCAAGGTAAACTTAGTAAAGGTAACTAATACAGGTTATTTGAGTTTACATCATTGGCTCCAGTCGGGGGGGGGGGGTGGTGGTAGGGATTGGGGAGGGAGGCAGGAGGGGAGTAGGGTAGAGGGGGGGTGATGCACCAGCAGGGTAAGTAGGTAGGTTGTATGGTAGTAGAGCAGATGGGGGAGGAGGGGAACCCTCAGATAGTCAAAGAGCATTTAGGATGAGTAAACCAAGAAGACCACTGATCTAGAAATTTTTCCAGAGCTAACTTTTTCTTTGCAACTAACCTCTCCATCTCGCATTGGAGGTTTAGGGTTGCTATTGTACTGGAGATGGTGGGGGAGGGGGGGGTTCTGTTTTTTTTCCAGAGTTTGGTGATGTTAAGTTTTGCCGCAAGGAGTACGTGCAATATCACCACTCGCAACCTTGGAGAGAATTTTTCTATCCCTAGATGTAGTAAAGCTAATGAGGGGTTTGGAGCTATTGAGGAGATCAGGGCAAATAGCTGTCTCCAGTATGAGCTTAGGGATCTACAGAACCAGGTTAAGGATTATTAAGTGGACACGAAATATTAAAATAAACGCATTCATTGCATTCTTTTTAATGACGTTCTTAGAAACAAGCGATAACAGTCATCTTAGCATACTATACAAGTCTAAAGCCCTGTAGCATCAAAATTAAAGATCTTTGACCTTGCTGTGCACAATTAACAGCACAATACCAGTAGATATTACCATATAAATATACAATTTTAACAAGCAGAAGGACACAAATACGTGAAGCCTTCTAAGGAGGTACATTCCTTGTGCAAGTTAAAGGGTTAATGTTTTTTCATTTCTCTGTTAACTGCAAGGTTTCCTCTTTATTGAAATCCTGGACATGGTACAATCAAAGCAAACATGTTTTTATGGCTAGTGACAAACAGCTATATAGTTGTTAAAGGCACTGTAAACATGTAAGGAATTTATGTGGAGTTGAAGTCATCTGTGTAACACTTCATCACTAAAAGTATGAAAACAATGTCATATTAAAGATCCTTGACCCTGATGCACACAGGTAATAATACACAGAGTATTGTAGATCTCCTGCTACTAAAAAGGCAAACAAACACAAACGATGAACATAACTTTCAACCTTCAAAGCAGGCACATGGATTAACTGTTTGGTACAAGCTACACTGTATTCTATGAGGTTAGTGGGTAAAAAATATCCGGGACCAAGCTTTCCAAAAGGTTCTCTACCCTGAATTTGTGTGTTAAGTGATCTCCCCTGCAGGTTCTGTTATGCTAGTAAGCCCAGAAAAGTGACTAGCCAAGGTAGAAGTCCCCACGTGAATCTTCTCAGCTGTCCTGCTTTAAGAAACTACAGTATAACCAAGACACCATTAGAACCTTAGACTCAGAGAATACTACCACTAAGGTTACTATCCAGCGCAGACTGGGAGTTAGAGCTGCACGTGTAATCGCTAAAAAAAAAAAAAAAAAAAAAAACGCAATCTCGATTCATATCCCCCCTCACGATCTTAAAACAGCATTTCCTCGATTCTTACAGAGCCGTTTCTCTGCTCACTCACAGCTGTTAAAAAAAAAAGAGCCTCAGGCAAATGTTTATCAACGTTGTTAAGGCTGCTAGATAACTATAAACACAATGTTTTACAATGTATCATTTGGTTCTTTTAGATCAAAGGAATGAACTTCCGTCTGTAAGTGAGGACAGTTTAACCACTTAAAGACCCAGCCTTTTTCTGACACTTGTTGCTTACAAGTTAAAATCAGTATTTTTTGCTAGAAAATTACTTAGAACTCCCACATACATACACACATATACATATACATATATATATATATATATATATATATTATATATATATATATATATATATATATATATATATATACATATACATATACACACACACACACACACACAGTGCCTTGCGAAAGTATTTGCCCCCCTTGAACTTTGCGACCTTTTGCCACATTTCAGGCTTCAAACATAAAGATATAAAACTGTAATTTTTTGTGAAGAATCGACAACAAGTGGGACACAATCATGAAGTGGAACAAAATTTATTGGATATTTCAAACTTTGTTAACAAATAAAAAACTAAAAAATTGGGTGTGCAAAATTCAGCCCCTTTACTTTCAGTGCAGCAAACTCTCTCCAGAAGTTCAGTGAGGATCTCTGAATGATCCAATGTTGACCTAAATGACTAATGATGATAAATAGAATCCACCTGTGCGTAATCAAGTCTCTGTATAAATTAAAAATGTAAATAACCGCGCTCGAGCAATAATTGTAAAAGCAGCAGCTGTAGTGGGAAGCACTCTGAGTAAATAGATAGTAAAAAGCTGCGCTAACAATTGATAAATAGATAATATAAGAACAATGATTTGAAATGTTGAGGTTAAATGCAGTCCAAGCCCATGAAGAGGGTATCAAAGGTCAAATGATAAAGTCCAAAAATGCCTCCAAAAGACTCCAAAGTGCAGTTAGAGAATGGATGAATCCGCCACCAGAAAGCACTCAGTCAGCCGCAGTGAAGCATGCATAAGGGGTATGCGCTTACCAGATAAACACAGGTTACTCGCATTGATTGACTCCAAAAGCCTCAGAGCCAGCTCCAGTGCATACCACCTCTCCTACCGAGTCCTGTCAGGTAATCAGCAGCGTCTAGCCAACAACACCAGCCACCTCGTCCTCATCAAAGATTGAGCAAAAATAGGCAAAAGAAGAGTGGGGCCACAATAGTGTAGATGGTCTAAACAGTTTTATTGCACGAATAAAAGGAATAAAAAATACACTCACAATGTATCGAAGGAATAAGCGCTCATCAGACAAATTCAAAGCCGCCGCCGCCCGACTTCCGGCTGCACAGTAGTGACGTCAGCGCGCCTTCCCTACGCACGTTTCGTCACAACTGACGTCTTCCAGGGGATGCGGGCGGCGCGCTGAGTCACCACTATTTGTATCATGAGAGGCATACGCCCCTTCCGGAAGTCGCGGAGGCAGACAGCGCCATATTGGACCATGGGAGAACCCAGGCTTATGGAAAGAGCATTCACCTAGCAACCGTAGCTTCTAAGCCAATAGAAAGCCACCGGTGCCATCTTAGATCCTAGGGAGGCCCGATCGACAAGCCTGGGGACTGATTAATGTCCAATAAATATAAAAACAAAACATATCATTAAATCCAGCCGGAGTTGCCACCATGGGGATCTGCTTATAAATTAAACCTGGGCTAATTGAATCAACCAGTTATGGCGATAATAATAAACGGATAAGAATACCGCTAACGTTATCCAATTAATTTTAGCAGCGATGTTAAAAATTGATTAATTAAAACTGTAAACACCAAACGCAAGCTGAAACTAGCTAAAGCCCCGTTCACATAGGGGCGATGCGACTTCGGGTGGCGACCTCCGAGATCGCGGTGCGAGCAACGCGCCGCGACCTCGGAGCGGCCGCCACGGACTTCATAACATTGAAGTCTATGGCGGTCGCCTCCTGGTCGCCCCAAAGAAGCTCCGGACCCTTTTTCTAGGTCGGAGCGACTTGTGTCGCTCCTATTAGAACGGGTCCCCAGCTTCCCTATGGAAGGCGACCTGCGGCGACCTGTGAGGCGACCAGGTCGCCTCACAGGTCGCCTCTATGTGAACGGGGGCTTAAAGGTGTATTGATTAAAAAACTGTAAATACCAAATACAGGCTAAAACTAGCTAGATGGTATATTAACACGACACACACTATAAATAATCTCAACAAATCTATATATTATAAAAACATATAAATATGTGTGAATATAAATTGCCAAATGGCTAAATAGCCGCAGAGCCTGAAAGGGTGCAACTCTCACTGGAATAGAAATTACATCTGTATAAATGTCCCTGCACTGTGATTGTCTCAGAGGTCCCTTTAAAGCGCAGAGAGCATCATGAAGAACAAGGAACACACCAGGCAGGTCCGAGATACTGTTTTGGAGAAGTTTAAAGCCGGATTTGGATACAAAAAGATTTCCCAAGCTTTAAACATCCCAAGGAGCACTGTGCAAGCGATAATATTGAAATGGAAGGAGTATCAGACCACTGCAAATCTACGAAGACCTGGCTGTCCCTCTAAACTTTCAGCTCATACAAGGAGAAGACTGATCAGAGATGCAGCCAAGAGGCCCATGATCACTCTGGATGAACTGCAGAGATCTACAGCTGAGGTGGGAGACTCTGTCCATAGGACAACAATCAGTCGTATACTGCACAAATCTGGCCTTTATGGAAGAGTGGCAAGAAGAAAGCCATTTCTTAAAGATATCCATAAAAAGTGTTGTTTAAATTTTGCCACAAGCCACCTGGGAGACACACCAAACATGTGGAAGAAGGTGCTCTGGTCAGATGAAACCAAAATCGAACTTTTTGGCAACAATGCAAAAGGTTATGTTTGGCGTAAAAGCAACACAGCTCATCACCCTGAACACACCATCCCCACTGTCAAACATGGTGGTGGCAGCATCATGGTTTGGGCCTGCTTTTCTTCAGCAGGGACAGGGAAGATGGTTAAAATTGATGGGAAGATGGAAGCCAAATACAGGACCATTCTGGAAGAAAACCTGATGGAGTCTGCAAAAGACCTGAGACTGGGACGGAGATTTGTCTTCCAACAAGACAATGATCCAAATCATAAAGCAAAATCTACAATGGAATGGTTTACAAATACACATATCCAGGTGTTAGAATGGCCAAGTCAAAGTCCAGACCTGAATCCAATCGAGAATCTGTGGAAAGAACTGAAAACTGCTGTTCACAAACGCTCTCCATCCAACCTCACTGAGCTCAAGCTGTTTTGCAAGGAGAAATGGGCAAAAAATTCAGTCTCTCGATGTGCAAAACTGATAGAGACCTACCCCTAGCGACTTACAGCTGTAATCGCAGCAAAAGGTGGCGCTACAAAGTATTAACTTAAGGGGGCTGAATAATTTTGCACGCCAAATTTTTCAGTTTATTTGTTAAAAAAGTTTGAAATATCAAATAAATTTCGTTCCACTTCATGATTGTGTCCCACTTGTTGTTGATTCTTCACAAAAAAATTACAGTTTTATATCTTTATGTCTAAAGCCTGAAATGTGGCAAAAGGTTGAAAAGTTCAAGGGGGCCGAATACTTTCGCAAAGCAGCACTAATATATATATGATGAAAAATAGGTGTAGAACCATCACCAGCTAGATGAGCCTCTTACCATGTGAACAGAATCAAAAATGTGTAAAATCAGATTCCAATAAGACACCAAGATTCAGTACCGAAAAGGAACCAGTAGGGGTCGCCTCTTACCAGATCTTTAGATCAACCACGCTTGTATGATATAAAATGGTTGGGGGTCCGACAATAGACTCGAGCAACTGATCCTCAGATGTTCCCAATGTTCACCATTCAAAAAGAGAGAGAGAGGCTCCCATAGCGTAAAACAGTAAAATTTATTCCAAAAATAAAAGCAAGAACACTCACAGAAACCAGGATGGAATGAGCAATTGTATACAGCCGCCGGCCGAACGGCTTCGCTCGCCCGCACTCTCTGGTCGCGATCGGATGACGTCAGTACGCCGTGCCCTGACGACGTTTCGTCACAGATGACGTTTTCAAAGGGCACCTCTCTCAAAGGGTCTCTCTCTTTTTGAATGGTGAGCATTGGGAACATCTGAGGATCAGTTGCTCGAGTCTATTGTCGGACCCCCAACCATTTTATATCATACAAGCGTGGTTGATCTAAAGATCTGGTAAGAGGCGACCCCTACTGGTTCCTTTTCGGTACTGAATCTTGGTGTCTTATTGGAATCTGATTTTACACATTTTTGATTCTGTTCACATGGTAAGAGGCTCATCTAGCTGGTGATGGTTCTACACCTATTTTTCATCATTGTTTTTTTCACTTTGGCACATCCACTATTGTCGTCTGGTAAGAGGCAACTTCAGCTGGAATTATTAATTGGTTTATATACACCTACCCTTATTTATATTTGGTAAGGGGTATTTAACACACACCAATTTCTTTAATTTACACTTGTCCACTGTTAATAGAGATCTTTGGTGGTGGTCTAATTTATACACACGTTATTCTCAAGTCACATTGGTGATATTTACCTAGTTGTTGGGTTTTACGCTATTGCGTATTTTACATTTTTTTTCATGATCCAATGACCATTGAGTCTACCGCTCACGTGGGCCTGGATCTTCTATCAAGGTGACAAGATTCATAGAGCATCTGCTTTTCTCTTACCTGAATCTGGTAAGCCTATACCCTTAAGGGAGTCTGGTCCGGGATTACATCTAGGATTTTGTCATCGTCATTTACTATTGGGACTTTATGGACTTTACATCTCCATTTATCACACTTAGCGCAGCGCAACTTAATTTACAAATATTCTACAGGGTGTGGTCACACTTGAAGTTGCTGCTGTTCAATATTATTTTCTCTAAGCGCGGTTAATCCCCCTCTATATACTAATATATATATATATATTTTTTTTTTTTTTTTTAGCAGAGACCCTAGAGAATAAAATAGCGTTCTTTGCAATCTCATGTCACACTGTATTTGCGCAGAAGTCTTTCAAACAGTTTTTTTTGCAAAAAAATACACTTTAATGAATTTAAAAAAAAAAAAAAAAAAAAACAGTAAAAGTTAGCCCAATTTTTTTGTATAATGTAAAAGATAATGTTACGCCGAGAATCGTGAGAGAATGGTGATCTTTATTCTAAGCAAAAAAAATTGTGATTCTCATTTTATCCAGAATCGTGCAGCTCTACTGTGAGTGCACTAAGAAACTTTAAAGAGGTTTCCGAAGCTAGGCCTGTATTAAACACGCTATGCGATTTTCCTGCTTCCCAACTTGCTAACTATATTTTTGCATAAAGAACCTTGTTCAAGTTCTACAGAGTAACTGGTGCCAACCTTTATTTCAGTACCCAGCAAAAGAACCAACTCTGAGTTGGGTGTTCCGGAAAGTTCAGGAAAGAAGGTGAACTGGGACATCTCTAATGTGACATCGGTACTACACCCAACTGGTGATTCTGCCCATAGAACATTTTTGTCGTAAGGCAACAAGGCTCATTCACTGTATCTTATCTCCTGTATAGAGGAACAGCGTTGTCACCCTAGGATAGGAGTACAATACAATTAAATTTTAGTATAATGTGGGGGAGTTGTTCTGTAGTTCAAAGGTGACCTGGCAAGGCTAATAAGTCTAAGGATTGCACTGCAGCAGAATGCATAGATTTATAAGCTTACTGAATTTTTGGCAGGATGAACGGTTCATTTTTTTGGAAATACAGATACAGAAAAATAGCCTTCAATGGAATATTCAACAGACCGAAGGTTATCAAGTAAGAGAAGTTCATTGTTCGGATTTGCACACACATTAATTGACTACAGATCCTGGGGTTAGGCTTCTTGCAGCCTATACTCCAAGTGGCAGCAGCAAAGAGTAAGCAAAGATCATGTGTGAAAATAAGTGCACTGATAGGTGTATGTGAGCTGCAACCAAAGATCCAATTTTGGAATAAATAGTGATGAAAAAAATCTGGAGTGCTAAAAAAACAGGTGACTGTGACAAAATACCATACCTTTATATATCAATATACACTGATGGCTAAAAAACAAATAAACTGGAAGTGAATTAAATATTTTCCCTGTGGGGAATGGTGCAATATTCACACACAAAAAACTGAAATCAAAGTCCAAATGTGAATGGTGCAATGAGTCCCAAAATATCCAACTCAAAATCCAATAGTGCTGAATGTTTGGACGTGAAGAAATGGTGAAGTGGTGTCGAAGAAAAACAGCAGTGATTCAACTGAGATGTGACAGTTTCCCACCACCTCACAGGTTTGCTTCTTACCAGAAAATATGTTATAAAGGGCATATAAGGCAGAAATCAATCCAAAAGAGAACCTCTGTGACACATCAAAGGGAGTAAGGATTCCCACACCTATGTATAAAGGGGCTTCTTACCAGATCCCAATTATTTCAGGCTGGTGGTTAATAATCCAGTCTCTCCTAGGCAATGGTAGTGTACATAAAGGGACTCCTGGCATACACGCTCAAATCGATGTCCTTCTTCAGAGTTGCTGGGACATGTGGTGAGTGAAGCAATAAGAGAGGAAGCACGAGTGGAGACACCGAGCACCCCGCAGGTCATTTAAGGATTTTCTTCTTGTTGCAGCACCAGGAACAAGCGGTTTTATAGCAGCACTATAATAAGGACTATACTATGGACACATGCTTTCTTGTATGATTTGTGAAGCACTATATTGAGGACGCATAATAACTGTCACTTTATATTTATCCTTTCACCAAAGTTTTCATCAGTTGGAGCACCAGTCACTTTATATGCTTTTTGCACCAACTACTCCGAATCGGAGTCACAATTCACTATGTGTATTAAAATTGTGATTACTTTTTATATAGTTCATACATACGTTTTTATACATAAGGTGTTTTAGGCACGTATTATTTAAAGCAATGCCACACCCACCTTTTACACCCCATTCATCATTTTTGACCCCACTTCAGTAGTCAGTCAGTGGAGGTAGCAGCTATACACACACACCAATTAGGTCTGTCCATAGCACAGAATCATCTCACACACTACAAGTAGATACAAGTTAAAAGGTCTGTCTGTCAGGTGCTGTGTCCCCACTAAATACATTTCCCCTCACTTTCCTGCCCCAATAACGCCCATGGTGCCTAAGGCTCCATGTACACGGGACGTTAGAAAAAACGTGCTGCAAAGCTAGTTCTGACGCCAGGAAAAAGCAGCTGTTAAACGTGCTTTCAGTAGCTTTTTCCATTTGCGTTATTGCACGTTTGGCCACGTTGCTTTTAGCAGCGTTTTTTTCTGCCTCCATTCAAAATCAATGGTTCCCTATGGGAGCCTATTGATTTGAATGGAAGGCGCACCGGAAGTCGGATCCGACTTGCGGTGTGACTTCCATTCAAAGCAATAGGCTCCCCTAGGGAACCATTGATTTTGAATGGAAGAAAAAAAACTTATAACGTGGCTGAACGTAGGTTCATCACGTTCGGTCACGTTTGGCCACGTTTCTGCATTTGAAACGCCGGGAAACACACGTTCCAACGCAAATAATTGCGTTCCAAAAAACGTCCCTGAACTCAACTGCCTGCAAATGACTGTAAACGACCCTGTGTACATGGACAGATAAGATAAAATGTAGACGGGTTCAGGGGCTTCTAAAAAAAACGCCCAACTGCTCCTAAACGGCCATTTACAACGTCCCGTGTACATGGAGCCAAAATGTGAAATCTCAATAAGGATTATCTTATATTTAGTAGATCAGCTAAAGAAAAAAAAACAAAAAAAAACAACAACTTCTAATTAAATTAAACTGCAACCTTATTACTGTAATTGCCAATAAGCAAATCCAAACAAATACTATAGCCAAAATGTTTAAAACTTACAATATTATTTTCTCAAATAAAACCGTTATATTAAGCTCTGCCAAATACTCCTGGCAGTAAATTTATAAATGCTCTAAAAAGAATTGCATAAAAAATGTACAATCACTTTACCATTCACAAACTGTGCTAAATAAAGCCATCATTTGCTATATTTGGCTACAAAAAAAAAAAAAATACAGAATTGAGCTAATAATGTAATGGCAAAAGGTGATAGAAAGTTCCATTTATATAACTGTAAATAGAAATGAGTGAATTGATTTGCAGAGTTCAAAATCTAAGCTGAGATTGTTCTGATCTGCAGCCAGATATCCACGCTCATCAGAAACTAGTATATTAGTATAATAAACCTCTGCTTTTTTCCCTTGCCTTGCTTCATGTCACCCAGTGTTGGGTATTACCATAGCAGGAGAGCTCAGAGCATGTGGGCCCCCTTTTTCTTAATACCACCCTGCAATCCCCTTTAAAATAGAGCATGTGGTTCAAAATTGATCCAAAAACATAAACGGGACAGTCCCAAAAATAGTAAAAAAGTAACTTGCCTCCCCTAGCCCAGTGAATTGGTAAAGGGTTCACTGGGCCCCTTACATGATTATTTGAATGCAGTAAAAGTGACAAGATATGATGTCTTAACCTTAACCACTTCGGCTCCGGAAGGTTTTACCCCCTTCCTGACCAGGCCATTTTTTGCGATACGGCACTGCGTTGCACCCAAATAAAATTTATGTCTTTTTTTCCCCGGAAATAGAGCTATATTTTGGTGGTATTTGATCACCTCTGTGGTTATTTTTTAAAAACAAAATCAAATTTCTTCAATTAGGGCCAATATTCTGCTACAAATTTTTGGAAAAACAAAAATCCTTATAAGTGTATATTGATTAAATTGCGCAAAAGTTATAGCATCTACAAACTTTGGGATAGATCTATTTACTTTTTATTGTTTTTACTAGTAATGGCAGCGATCAGCAATTTTTAGTGGGACTGCGACATTGCGGCGGACAAATCGGATGCTAAGTGACACTTTTTGGGGACCAGTGACACCAATACAGTGATCGGTGCTAAAAAAAAAAAAAAAAGAAATCCACTGTTACTGTATAAATGACACTGGCAGGGAAGGGGTTAACTCGAGGGGTGATCAAGGGGTTAAGTGTGCTCCTAAGGAATGCTTTCTAACTGGGGGGGGGGGAGTGGATGCACTAGAGGAAAAGAGATCCATGTTTCAGCTTGGCTGAAACACAAGATCTCTCTTTTGCTTCTTAACAGAACAGTGGTCTGCCTTGTTTAATATAGGCAGACCACCGTTCTACCTTTCCTCTGAACGATCGTCGGGTCCTGGCGGCCATCGGATCCGCTTATTGGCTCCCGCTGTGTCCAATCACAGTGGGAGCAGCACTCCGGTGGCTCGCGCGCGACCCCCCCCCCCCCCCCTACATCGCGAGCACAAAATCACGTACATGTACGAGATTTTGCGCAGCTGGGCCGCCCTGCTGCAGTATATATGCGGTGGGCGGTCCGGAACTGGTTAATAGTGTAAGAACCTGGATCACTTGTTGTTGGCACTGTGGTTCTCCGAATTATAGGGTGTATCTCTGGTGGCCACCAGTAGACGCTTCCCAGCAGATCCCCAGCAATTAGGCTCCACCTGCTGCTGGAAAGGCACTGTATATAATCCCTCCCTTAATTTTTATCAGTGCCTCGGTGTTCTGCCTGTGAGCCTCTTTCCTGCTTCATTCTTTACTCTGTGCCCTGAAGCCAGTATCCTGTTACCCAATCTCTGCTCCACTTGTTCCCATTCCTTTTGTTACTCCAAAACTTCATATTCCTGATATGTACCATGTACTTGTATAAGAAAGTATCCTGTTCTCTTTATGTGAAATCCATGGTGTTCCTGCCAGTCCCTCTGCTTTCCTATTAAAAACTGACCACACTAAGCAGTATAACACACCGTGGTCAGTTATCTAGCTATGCTGGGAACTCCATGTGCTCTCCTCCACTGATCAGACTTGTCCTGACCCACTCCCTGTACAGCCATTCACTAGGAAGCTCAATGTGCTTCTGCTTCTCCTCCCCCAGCTGTTATGCAACAAAGAACAGAAGGAATGAGATCATTAAAAAAAAAAAAAAGGGGGGGGGGGAATCATGTATTTTTATAACCATACAAAAATATTTTGCCTTTCATTTCCATTTTAAACTGAATAGGTTGTTTTACAAGGTGATCGTTTACAGTCACTTTAAGCCTTTCTAACAAGCTAAATCCATCTGTGGGACAGACTAACTCACTATGTATGCCACATGGTGTGATCGACTATTGCTTAAAACCACTATGCATCATACCCAAGTTCCAGCTCTCTGGCCTGACTGCAGATACCTCTCCTGCTGTCCAATCTGATGTCACCGATATGCTGCCTACTGTCTAGTCTGACTCTGCTGATCCATCACCTTCTATCCAGCCAGATGCCACTGATCCTCTGCTTGTTGTCTCAGTTTAACTATAGTGATCCTCTGCTATTCAGCCTGCCTGTTGCCCAGCCTGCCTCTGCTAAATCCGAGGTCTGATGAAGGAACCACGCATGCTCCAAAATGCTTTACCGCCCACTGCCCTCATCTGGCGCCACATGAGACGCGTGCGTTCCAGCCTGGTTCTGGAAACCAGGCTGCCTCATTGCCTCCTTTCTACTGCACATCTTCTGGGAATTTGACAGCTGGGGAGCTGGACAGCTCTCTCCACTCTCCCCCCATAGGCGAAGGACAAGCTACTTGCATGAGGACTTTTCTATGATATGCCTTCTTTTAACCCCAATCTTGTAAGTGTTTTTAACCCCTTGTGCTCTATAACAAACCTTTTAATATTGCACTTAGAGGTCCCTTTCTCTCTCATGTACCTGCTGCCCAGCCTGCCTCTGCTGATTCAGTGCCTGCTGCCCAGCCTGCCTCTGCTGATTCAGTGTATTTTGCCCAGCCTGCCTCTGCTGATCAGGTATCACTGCCCACCCAGTCTCTTGGGTTAAGCACTTGCTAGTTTTCTGGTCTGATATCTTTCAATCTCTATGTTTGTGACATGTCTGGCTAAATTACCAGTCTAGTCAGGTATTCCTACAGCCACCTTCCCGCAGTTTTTTACAGCTATTTGCTTCTGTTGCGCCAAAGCCTGGTGGTCCAGACACTCACTCTGAATTTGATAACTGCACTCGCTATAACAGCTCCAGTAGTAGAGGTCTTCCAGGAAATAGCTCCCGGTTGGGAGTGTCAGCAGTGTTCTGCCTGAGCCACCTTCCTGCTTGATCCTGTATCTTGTTTCCTCTGCCCAGTTCCCAGTATCCAGTTATCCTGTTAGTTGGGTGTTGTTTGTATTATTAAGACTTTACTTAAATCATACATTTAAATCAGCTTTAAGTATCATGTCAGCTTCCCCAAGTGTCAGCCACCGATCTGGTCAGTCCTGCTGGATACCTCTATTCGTTATCCCTTACATATAAAAAAAATAAATAAATATAAAAACTTCTATTACAGTAAAGAAAATCCCCTAACTCATTAAACCCTTTATTAGCGCTTGTTTACATGAGCAACATTGAAAAGCGATGCACAGTGGATTGTCTTCCAGAGAACGATAGAGCTGCGGCTGCCAGACATTCAGAAGGTGACAGTGCGGTCCTGGTCCTGAATGCTTATTTTTTTTTTGCATTCAAACAGGCTTTTTAAATGGAATACTGTTCCACAACCAAAAGGAAAACATTTGGGCCATATTCACTTGAATAAGTCACGTTTGGGGAAGTATTGTCAGCTGAACATGACATGTTGCAAATAAATTTGCTGTGCTGTAACTCCATGTGCCAACATGGCTGGTGACATGTGAACTTGCGGCTGGGTGGGGATAAAACCACCGCTAAACTGTGTATTTTTTTGACCCCCAGTCGCTCGTTTGAACAAGGCCTTCAAGTGGTTGAAAAACAATTCACTGCCAGCCCCTCTCTTTTATGAAGCTATCCTACACTGTGTAAATGTCTAGTGTAAAATGATGCCGCTAAACACCTCATCTCTAATTTTTTTTTTCTGGCTGGTCCCGTGACCTCTAGTCGCTCTCCTCCTCCAGTCTAAGGGCTACAGCCAGAGGGGCTGAGATCCCCCCTGACGTCAGACGGGAAGGTCACTCGACCACTGTGCTGTCCACTCAGCCACTCCCACTGTAGCCTTTAGATTGGAGAAGGAGAGCAGTGGAGGTCACGCGACCGGCCAGAAAAGATCGGAGATTAGGTATTTAGAGACATTGTTTTACACTAACATTTACACAGTGTAGGATGGCTTTAATAAAGAGAGGGGCTGGCAGTATCTTTATTTAACTTTACCGCCAGCTATTAATAGTGGCAGGAGGGGAGGGGGCGACTCACACACACAGGAGCTGACAGGCAGGGTTGGAGGGGAAGAGAGAGATGCAGCGGGTTGACGGAGGCACGTAAACTGACCACGGTAATCAGGGATCAGCAGCCATGATTACTGTGGTCAGTACACAGAGGGGGGGGGGACACAGGAACTGGCCAGATCAATCCGTTTTTTTATAGCTTAGAAAGGGACAAGGTAGACAGCACAAGCATTGTGCTGTTAAATCTATAAGGGATCAGGATCTTTTTTTTTTTTTGTTAGGGTGACAACCACTAAAGACTAAAATAATCTATACCCTCTCCCTACATGTTCAGTAGAGTATCGGCTGTGAAGCTGCAAGGCTTCATTGCCAATTTCCATAACCCAAGATGGCAATGGCAGCACCCGAGAACCGATTGAAAAATTGGCTTGGGTGAAGAAACTGTTGGATCCGTGGACAGGTAAGTGTCCTAATATTAAAAGTCAGCAGCTACAGTATTTGTAGCTGCTGACCTTTAATTTTTTCTGAAGGAGCCTGGAGCTCTGCTTTAAATCAACAAAGTCAGTAATAAACCGTGCATATAAGCATTTACTGTAATGTGAATAATACTACTATAACTAGTCTAGTGTGCACTCCAAGAGGATGGCAAGGATATGGTGCACTGTCCCCTGAGAGGTACCTCTTAGCATAAACAATAGGTAAAGGTCTTCAGGCACTATCTGAATCAAGATCGAATGTTTGCTTGTTCAAATATGTTGAAAAATTCGACAATATTTAAAGCTAAATGTCAGAAAAAAAACAAAACGTTTTGGTGCATGTATGCTATACAAATTACCCCTATTGATAGTATTCCTAGGTCTAGATTGATGCAGTGTAGCTTTGGATCAATGCTGTTTCGTTTCAAATACTTGGTTTCACTGATGCTGAAATTTACAGGTGGCACTGCACTTCTAGTGTTGCGAACAATAATGCTGTGGCTGTGACAGGGAGGGGATGCTGACGTTTACCCTTCCTTTCTTTTCACCATGTCTATTCGCAAAACACCTTGTCATCTTTTTTGTGTCTGTGAATGTACAAAGGGAGAGGAGGGGGTGGGTAAACAACAGCACCACCCCTTGTCCATTCCCAGAACTCCTTGTATTTGTTCCCACACCATCACAAGAAGCTCCTTTAGGTGGACTTAAAGCGGTAGTATACTGATTTTTTTTTACTTTTACCTACAGGTAACCCTTATTATAGTCTTACCTGTAGGTACAATTAATATCTCCTAAACCTGCACGGTTTAGGAGATATTTGCACTGCATGCAGCCGCTGACGCTAGCGGCGCATGCGCTCTGAAGGTCCGGCGGGCCTTCAGAGTTCCTTGCCGGAAAGTTAATCCCCCACGCGCATGAGCAAGAGTGACGCCGGAGCCGCCGAACCCGGAAGAGATGCCGAGGGATCATATCAGCTCCCACAGCGGTATCCGGGGTCCGTGTCGGGGCTCCGTTTTAAGGTAAGTTTTCATAATGAGCTAGTATGCGATGCTCATTATGCCTTTGTCTTGCAGGGTTTTTTTTTTTTTTTCAGTATATTAAAGTGGAGTTCCACCCTAAATTTATACTTACCTCCATCTCGCTCCGGGTCACCTGAAAAACAAATGGATAATCGCAATTTTTTTTTTTTTACTTACCTCGTATAGAAGAAAATATGCTTACCTTACTTCCTTCTTCCTCCCCTCGGCGGCCACAGCGATTCGTCACTTCCTGGCTTTGCAATGATTCCTGGGAGCTGAACGTCATCGCTCCCAGGAATCAATGCGCCTGCACCGGCCCCGCCGTCACTTCCGGTGTGGAGGGATGACGCGCGCGCGCGCACCGGAAGTGACGGCGGGGCCGGTGCAGTGCATCGTGGGACCGAAGAAGACAGAAGAGGATGCAGAAGAGGATCGCGCTGGCTTCAAGCTGCCCACACCTGAGATGGCAGCGCTGGACAATACTTTTCCAAGGTAAGTATTTCTCCTAAAAGGTAAGTGCAACCCGGGACAGATCAGAGGCTAGCCATTGTGGAATGTACTAGCCCTGACTGTCCCGGGGGTATTTTTATTAAAAAATGTATTCCCAGGGTGGAACTCCGCTTTAAGAGAAAGATATAAATGCAGATGTACTTAAAACTACATATTTGCTGTAACAACAAATAATATAACAAGAGGCCATATTTTTGCTTTAAATTCATATCACTGAAGGAAAATAACCATTAGCAGAAATTCGGTGATTCTGCCAAAATGTATTTATTTAACCACTTCCCGCCCGCCATATAGCAGAATGACAGCCGCAAAGTGGTTAAGTTATCCTGACTGGGCCTCATATGACGTCCAGCTGGGTAAGCTACGAGGGCGCGCAGAGTAGGGATCAGAAAAAAAAAAAAACTTTTTATTTATTTTTTTCAAAATTTTCTGTCTTTTTTTATTTGTTTAGCAAAAAAGAAAAAAACCCAGTGGTGATCAAATACCACTAAAAGAAAGCTCTATTTGTGGGGAAAATTGAAAAATGTAGTTTGGGTACAGTGTTGCAAAATGCGACATTGCCAACAGCTGAAAAATGGCCTGGGCAGGAAGGGGGTGAAAGTGCCCTGTATTAAAGGGGTAAAATGAAACCACAGCAAAAAGGTAAATACATAAATGAAATACATATGTGGTAATGGATTTACCTGCAAAAGCAAAGATATTCCTTAGACTCGATTCCCATCTATGTAGTTTGCGATTAGTGCGTTCTACTGTTGAATTTTGCTAAGCATTCTTGCACATGCGATTTTACCACGATTTGCATTTATGTTATTTATTTTTTGCCAAAGTTGTTGTTGGGCAAATTAAAAAAGCAAATCTCTGCATAATTACAGCAAAAACGCACTACGTGCTTTTCTGCAGCTTCTCCATTTTAAGTCCCTGAGCCTTTCCAAAAAATGCAGCGGTGGAAAAAAAACATAGATGTGAACGTGTCCCATTGGAAACCATGTCAAATGGACTGTTGTGCGTTTCTGCAAAAAGCACCAAAAAACACATTGGTGTTAACCAGGCCTAAGATTTGCACAGCCCTACCAGACAACAGAGCCAGATAGGTGATGAGTCCTTCGGTTTACTCTGCTCTCTCCTCCTGTCAGAAATAATGTTTGTGCCCTTATGCACAACTGACTGGCCCCTGTCCTGTCCCATCCTCTCATAGTCTGACTGTGCTCTGCAAAGGATTACAAGAGACTGAAAGAAGTCAAATTCAAGTACTTTCACTGGTTACATTTAAATATTAAACGTAATATGCACAGTTGCTCCTAGCTATTTTTTAATAAAATAATTTTTAAATCACTGCATAGTACTTGCTATTGGTTTACTAGCTGTGTAAATAAAAGCGTTAATTCAAATATCATCACATAACTCATTCAAATATTACTAGATAGTGTTTGGCCATAATTGTGAGCTTCTATGTGTAGTTTGTATAGTACCCACTTGCAATGCAAATAACATACTAGTTCATTAAAACCTTAAAATGATTGTAAAGTCTGTTTTTCTTTTATAAATTTTTTTAAAGTGGTTGTATCCCCTGTGTAAAAAAAAAAAACCCTGCAGGACAATGGCATAATGTGCTAGTATGAATCGCATACTAGCACATTATGAAATACTTACCTTAGAACGACATGATCGCCCGGACACCGCTGAGGGAGCTGACATGTTCCCTCGGCATCTCTTCCGGGTTCGGTGGCTCCGGCGCTGTGAGTGGCGTGCGCACAGTAGTTCACTTTCCAGCAAGGAGCTCTGAAGGTCTGGCAAGAAACGCCGGACCTTCAGAGCGCATGCGCCGCTGGTTTCAGCGGCTGCATGCAGGGTGAATATCTCCTAAACCGTGCAGGTCTCGGGTCCCTCTTTGGTGCTCCTGACCCCTCCCTCCTGTTGAGTGCCCCCACAGTAAGCAGCTTGCTACGGGGGCACCCGAGCCCAGTCACAGCTCCATGTGTCCATTCAGACACAGAGCCATGACCCGGCCCCACCCCCTCTCTATCCTGCTGATTGGCTGACTTACTTTGATTCACAGCGGCAGGAGCCAATCACACTGGGGAGGGGAGTTCTGGGCAGCAGTATTGGGATGCCAGCCTTTACACGCACATGATGTTCATGCTGGAAACCCAGCATCCGAGCGACTTCCGATCAGCACTCTCAGCCAATGGCAAAGAATGCTGATTTGAGTGTTCTGGCAAAACCCCTGTCAGAACACAATAGCTCAGTGGGGGAGTTTGCTGAACTACATTCGCATGGTTAGTACAGTGGCTCCAACCGGAGCTGACAGATTTTCTTGTCGTTCAACCTGTGGGGTTCAATAAAAAAAAAGCAAAAAACAAAGTGTGTACCCGGCTTTAGTCCGTAGGGTTCAATATTGAGTTGTCCCATCCTTTACAGCTATAACAGCATTAACTCTTCTGGGAAGGCTGTCCACAAGGTTTAGGAGTGTGTCTAGTTCTTCCAGAAGCATTTTTGTGAGGCCAGGCACTGATTTTAGAGAGAAGGCCTGTCTCGCAGTCTGCGCTATAATTCATCCCAAAGGTGTTCTATCGGGTTAAGGTCAGGACTCTGGGAAGGCCAGTAAAGTTCCTCCACCCCAAACTCACTCATCCATGTCTTTATTTACCTTGCTTTGTGCACTGGTCCAAATCATTTGGTGGAGGGGGGGATTATGGTGTGGGGTTTTTTTTTTAGTGATTGGGCTCAGCTTCTTAGTTCCAGTGAAGGGAACTCTTAAGGCGTCAGCATACCAAGACATTTTAGACAATTTCATGCTCCCAACTTTGTGGGAACAGTTTGAGTATGGCCCCTTCCTGTCCCAACATAACTGCGAACCAGTGCACAAAGCAAGGTCCATAAAGTCATGGATGAGAGAGTTTGGGGTGGAGGAACTTGACTGGCCTGAGCAGAGTCTTCATCTCAACCCGATAGAACAGCTTTGGGATGAATTAGAGCGGAGACTGCAAGCAAGGCCTTCTCATGCAACATCAGTGCCTGACCTCACAAATGCACTTTTGGAAGAATGATCAAACATTCCTAAACTTTATGGATAGCCTTCCTAGAAGAGTTGAAGCAATTGTAGAGGCAAAGGATAGGCCAACTCAATATTGAACTCTACGGACTAAGACTGGGATGCCATTAAAGTTTATGTTTGTGTAAAAGCAGGCCCTAAAGCACAGCCTTGTTTGGCAGGGAAGGAGGCCCATATTGTTTTCCTCTGCTGCAGGCCACCAACAGTTGTAGATCTCTGCCCCACTCAGCCTGTGACTGGACAATGAATGGAGAAGCAGTCCACTGATAAGTCAACCTGTTACTCTGCTTTCTCCTCCTATTAGCATGCTCTTGCACTTCAGCACAATCCATTACCACATTGTGCTGCTTTTCCCTTACCATGTCTGAGTTCTGCTGTACGGGGACTGCAGGAGGCTTATGTCAGCTGGAATTTGGGTACTTGCACTACACTTGCAATAAAAAAAAAAAAATCATGAAGGTAATAACACAAATATGCATTATCTCTTATGTGTCTCTAAATTTCAGTTTAAAAAATTTCATTTTTAAGAAAAAAAAAAAAAAAGACCCCACACTTATTTAAATATTATTTAATATTAACCCCTTCCTGTTGCCCCCTTTAAAACGTCCAGGGAGGTGGGAAGGATCGGTATTCATGGGACCACTGTGATTGGCTTTCACAGTGGTCACATGGTCGGAAACCAGTTTCAGCAACTACCAATGTTTTCCCGGGACCAAAAGCAGATTGACAGCTCGGTCTTTGTGCGGAGATCATTCCCAACCAGAGATGTATAGTAACTAAGTAGAACTACTTCACTACTGTACTTAAGTACCGAAAGGCGGTATCTGTACTTTCCTAGAGTAGAATTTTTTTCTCCTACTTCCACTTTTACTTCACTACATTTTTTCAATGATTTTAATACTTCTACTCCGATATTTTTTTTTTGTGCTGCATAGTTACTCGTTACTAATAGGGCTGCCACGACGCGTCGACGTAGTCGACTACAAAAAATCGTCGACGTGCGCGAAAAGCGTCGACGCGTCAACGTGTGACGTCACACGCCCCCTGGCCGGCCGCCGCGCCGCTTGAAGCATTGCCGGCCGGGTGAAATTCCCCCGCCGGGCTCCGTCGGAGACAAGAGGTGAGCGCTGACCGTCTCCAGCACCCCTGTACTGCCTGTACTGCCACAGCTTCTGCCGCAACACACATTCGCCATCCTCCCCGATCACCCAGCTACTTAGACATGTCACATGTGCGGCGCTACACTGGCTTGTAATGGCCTGTACTAGGTGGGAGGGCTTACTGGGGGGTCTGTACTGGGAGGGGGGGCTTACTAAGTGGTCTGTACAGTACAGACCACTTAGTAAGCCCCCCTCCCAGTACAGACCCCCCAGTAAGCCCTCCCACCTAGTACAGACCCCTTAGTAAGCCCCCCCTCCCAGTGCAGACCCCTCAGTAAGCCCTACCACCTAGTACAGTCTGTACTGGGTGGGAGGGCTTACTGAGGGGTCTGCACTGGGAGGGGGGGGGCTTACTAAGGGGTCTGTACTAGGTTGGAGGGCTTACTGGGGGGTCTGTACTAGTGTACTGGGAGGGGGGCTTACTAAGTGGTCTGTACAGTACAGACCACTTAGTAAGCCCCCCTTCCAGTGCAGACCCCTCAGTAAGCCCTCCCACCCAGTACAGACCACTTAGTAAGCCCCCCCTCCCAGTGCAGACCCCTCAGTAAGCCCTCCCACCCAGTACAGACCACTTAGTAAGCCCCCCCCCTCCCAGTACAGACCCCTCAGTAAGCCCTGTACTAGGTGGGAGGGCTTACTGAGGGGTCTGCACTGGGAGGGGGGGGCTTACTAAGGGGTCTGTACTGGGTGGGAGGGCTTACTGGGGGGTCTTTACTGGGAGGGGGGCTTACTAAGTGGTTTGTACAGTACAGACCACTTAGTAAGCCCCCCTTCCAGTACAGACCCCTCAGTAAGCCCTCCCACCTAGTACAGACCCCTTAGTAAGCCCCCCCTCCCAGTGCAGACCCCTCAGTAAGCCCTCCCACCTAGTACATACTGTACTAGGTGAGAGGGCTTACTGAGGGGTCTGCACTGGGAGGGGTGGCTTACTAAGTGGTCTGTACTGGGTGGGAGGGCTTACTGAGGGGTCTGTACTGGGAGGGGGGCTTAGTAAGTGGTCTGTACTAGGTGGGAGGGCTTACTGAGGGGTCTGTACTGGGGGGGGGCTTAGTAAGTGGTATGTACTAGGTGGGAGGGCTTACTGGGGGGTCTGTACTGGGAGGGGGGCTTAGTAAGTGGTCTGTACTAGGTGGGAGGGCTTACTGAGGGGTCTGTACTGGGGGGGGGGCTTAGTAAGTGGTATGTACTAGGTGGGAGGGCTTACTGAGGGGTCTGTACTGGGAGGGGGGGGCTTAGTAAGTGGTCTGTACTAGGTGAGAGGGCCTACTGAGGGGTCTATACTGGGAGGGGGGGCTTAGCAAATGGTCTGTACTAGGTGGAAGGGCTTACTGAGGGGTCTGCACTGGGAGGGGGGCTTACTAAGTGGTCTGTACTAGGTGGGAGGGCTTACTGTGGCGTCTGTACCGGGAGGGGGCTTACTGAGGGGTCTGTATTAATTACAGAATTAGCTAATCAAAAAAACACTAAATTAAGCAAAAAAAATAAAAATAATCGTTAGATTAGTCGACTAATCGTAAAAATAATCGATAGATTAGTCGACAGACAAATTAATCGTTAGTTGCAGCCCTAGTTACTAATATAAATATTACCACTGACAGAACAGTAGATGGCAGGTTTAATGAAGCTCAAAACATGTGTATTATCAGCGCATACGAAAATAAATGCTACTGTATGTATAAATAAAAGCTGCATTTGAAATAATAAAAAGTAATATGATGTTCAAACTTTTGACTTCTTTCTTTAATAACTACATAACACAGTACTTGTACTTTTACTTTCAGTACTTGAGTAGCAATTTTTTTTTCAAAACTACTGGTACTTTTACTTTCAGTACTTGAGTAGCAACATTTTTTTAAAAAAACTACTTGCAATACTTAAGTACAAAAAATGTTGAATACTTTAGTACTTCTACTCAAGTCACTTTTTGATCGAGCACTTCCACTTCTACTCAAGTCACTTTTTGATTGAGCACTTGTACTTTTACTCAAGTATGGGTTTCGAGTACTTTATACAACTCTGTTCCCAACACATAAACACTGCCCGCCCAGCTACGCATATGTGCGGTGTGTAGGCGTTAAAGACCAGCTTTCTGCCAACGCACATATGGGTTAGTGGGGAGTAAAGGGGGTTAAATCACATGAACCTAACATTTTACGTTATCGTGAAGTCAGGTAACAAATGCTGTTAAAATAATTAAAGTATCCTAATAAACCGATCTATACAAAACATATCTCTTAGAGTCTACCTTTGGTCTTAAAAATCCATTACTAAACACAACAATGTATAAAAGAATATTCCGTTGACGTTACAATTGTGCAGGACTTAAAAATAATGTGAGAATGCTATTTTGTATGGCATGGGGAGTTGTAAAATATTTTTGCAGCTCTACAATGGAACATTTGGATTATTTGGCAGGAGCTGTACAGTATGAGCAGCAGTAAAAAAATGTTACAAGAATGTTACTTAACCATAAAAGAAAAATGGATAGAAGGTTACGTATTAAATCCATATACTAAAGAAAGAAAAATTATTGGTTGTGAACAAAAAAAATTAGGTGAAGGGGAATATAGCTTACCAAACAAAACAGTCTTCATTTTAATTCGAAAAAAAAATAAATAAAAAAAATGTACAGTTCAGAAACACTAATTAGCCCTGAACAGATTGAGAAGATGGAGTTAAGCTCAGTTCACACTGGGGTTACTTATCAGATGACTTAGTTGCCTGACAAGTCGCGCTCCATTCTGTGCAATGGAACCGTTCTAAAAATTGGAGCAACTCAAGTCGCTCTGACTTAGAAAAAGGTTTCTGTGCTACTTGGGGCGACTTCAGAGCGGCTTCCATTGACTTCTATTAAAAAAGTTGTTTGCAAGCCGTGCTGAAATTGCGCTGTACGGGGCGGCTTCAGAGTCAAGCGGCTTTGAAGCCGCCCCAGTGTGAGCCGAGCCTTGCTGCATTACTATTTATTTTTACTCTTACTAGAGTCTATTCAGGCCTATCTAAAGTCATTTTTAATGGTGACCCAACATGCCAAGGCAGCGCACCCCAACACTCAACAGCTATGGGGCACTGCATCAAAAACACGGGCATGTCTGATTTTCTGTCTATTTAGTTTCATTGGCATTCAAAATTAATGGGCTGCCTTATCAAAAAATAAATAAAAATGCATTTGTTAATGCACTGAAATAGATTGCATTCATTTTTATGAATTAGGTAGCACCATGATCTCTAGCAGTATTGTACAAAGTGGAAAGGTTTCATGATACATACGTACAATCACTAGGTAAACAAAGTATAACATAAGCACTTGACCTCTGGAAGATTTACCCCCCTGTACGACCAGGCTATTTTTTGCAATACAGCACTGCATTACTTTACCTGACAATAGCGCTTATGCAACGATGCACCCAAAAAACAAAATATGTCCCCCCCCCCCCCCCCCCCCCACAAATAGAGCTTTCTTTGGGTGGTATTTCATCACCTCTGTGGTTTTTATTTTTTAGTGCTATTAAAATAAAAACAAAAAACAATATTTTTTTTTACTTTCTGCTATAAAACACATCCAATAAAAGAAAAAAAAAAATCAAATTTTTGCATATCAATTTAGGCCAATATGTATTCTGCTACATTATATATATATATATATATATATATATATTTTTTTTTTTTTGATTGATTTGCATTGCACAAAAGTATCTACGAACAATGGGATTTTTTTTACCAGTAATAGCAGCGATCAGCGACTTAGAGCGCACTGTGATTTTGTGGCAGGCAGTCAGACAGTGACACTACAACAGTGATCAGTGCTAAAAATATGCACTGTCACTGTACTAATGACACTGGCTTGAAAGGGGTTAATAATCAAGGACGATCAAAGGATTGTGTTCCTAGATCGTGTTTTAGTGTAATGGGGAGGTGCTTTTACTAGGGGAAAACATGGATCCATGTCCATGCTTTGCAGAGACACACGTTCCATGCCTTCCCTCCTGTCAGAACGATGATCTGCCTTGTTTACATAGGCAGACCGCCATTCTGCCTTTGTGCTGGCTGATCGGTGGGTGCTAGTAGACATTGACACTGCTGTACCGGCAGATCAGCTCCCGTTGTGTATAATCACAGTGGGAGTGGATTTTTTTTTAAATTTGCATCGGTTAGTGTCGGTGTGTTTTAGGTGGGACAAAAAAAAAAAAAAAGCGCACTACTGCTTGTGGGCTACACTATGGGTATAAACAACATAACCATGCACACATGTGGTATTGTTGCCATTGTCAGGAGCATTTTATTTATTTTGGGTTGTACTTTGGTGGTAGGTTATAGTGGTAACAAAATATATACAGCGAAATAAAAAAAATGATTTTTTTTTTTTTACTATTTTGGGCCACACAGATAAATTTGTTGTGTTACCTGCAGGATGAACACAAAAAATCTAACACATTCCAACATCTATGCCAATAGCGTAGGTGGATGAATCCCCCCTGTGGGGCTGTTGTATTCTGACAGCCAGCCACACCAACTGCCAGAATGCACGAAAAGTGTCTGCAATTGCAGCTGACAACTTTCCAAAAGGGTCCTTCAACACAGAACTTTTGTCAAACAGCAGGGACAAACACTGCTCAAAGGAATCAGCCGAAATTCTAGCAGGATATGGACAGAAGTTAGGGACTCCTTTCACAATGGGCGGACTCTGGCTGGGAACAGCATTCTCAGCAGGGGATCTGGGTGCTGATCCCCACTGAGCAGGCAGATAACAGGTCCGTGTCTGCTCTGTGTATGCAAAATGGACACAGACAAAGCCCATTCTCCTCCATGGATGGTCAGATGTAAATGGACAACCTGTACCCCCGACTGCCATCTGATACCCTAGATTGAATGGGGAATGAATCCCCATATGTATGTTTTTAGCAGATCACATAGGAAGTAGAAGGGTGTTAACAGACATGTTCATTTACACCCGATGCTCCATAGAGGAAATTGGGAGGTTCCAAATCAGGGCCCCCTAAAGAACTGACAGGCAGGCCTGATCTGAACATTTGTGTAAAAAGGGGTATTACTCAATAGCAAGCCAGATCAAAAAAACAGAGAACAAATATTTATTATATTTTACCCAGATTTATTCAATCTGATAGATACCCTTCAAATTATTTATTCTGTTCAAATACAACTATAAGCCTAGGTTCACATCTTCGCGTTTTGGCGGCCTGCGTTTGCACAGGCACGGAAGCCCATTCATTTCAATGTGCTGCCATGCCTGCATTTTCCACAGAAAAAGGAATATACACCTATTTTCAAACAGGGCCCACACAGAAATTGCATGGTCATTTTTACCATGCCACCTCCCTGCGGTTCCATCAACTGAAAACGTGCTGCATTTTTACATGTGTGGGAGTGCCATTCAGAATAGTAAAAAGTATAGATGAATAGATAAATGAGGAGTCAACGTTTAAAGCATGGGTGTCCAACCTTTTGGCTTCTCTGGGCCACATTGAGTGTAGAGAAATTTTCTCGGGCCGCATATAAATAATAAAATGCTGCCGCGCTCTTCCCGCGCCGCTGCGCCCCCCGAACTAATTTAACACAACTAGAGGATGATCAAATTAAATGAAATCAGTATACAGAGGTTTACTTCTTCTGAGAGATAATTAAGGAACACTCTAACCACCATGATCACTTCAGTGATTTGAAGTGGTCATGGTGCTAGGAGTCAGAAACACTGCACATGCTTCCCTCCCCTCTGAGGCAGCCTCTGCCTACCGTTAGTTGGAAACTGCTGTGACCGTGCCCCCTACCATACGTCCTTCCTCCCCCAGCAAAAAAAAATTGTCAGGGGGCAGTGGGCCGCGTTGCCTGGGGTTCTGGGCCGCATGCGGCCCTCGGGCCACAGGTTGGACATGCCTGGTTTAAAGCAAAAGATTAAGGACAGCTCCACATTGCCCTGCTGCAATTTTGCTAAAGTACAGCTAACCTTCGCTATTCCTGTGGGTTAGCTGCACTTTCCTATGGACTTCTATGAGGACCTGCAGTTTGGGTGCAGTTTTGGAAAGCTGTGCAAACTCCTGCATACTGCATCTTTGGTGTGTTTTCTGAAATCACAACAAAACTGTATGTCCTCATAGAAGTCTATGGGAAAGCGCGCTTAGCCCACACAAAAACTGCAGGTTAGCTGTGCTTTTAGTAGGTCAGTGTCAAGCTGTCCTAAAGGAGCCATAAATCTTCCATTAGTTGAAAAATGAAAATAACAAAAGACAATACTGGACCTGGACCAAAGGGATTTTACAATATCCTGCAGTTAATACTATAAATTTCAATGAGATTAAATCATTCTGGATCTGAATCAATAAAAGAAGAGTCACTGCATTTAAACCAGCATTTGTCACGGACATAAGAAACTTAGCTCTGCTATAAATGTTATCCTTTTGTAAAGTTCCTGCTTTCGGTAAGTTTGTGAAAGTGTTCGACTACCATCAGGGTATTACAGTACTGCTGCCTGGTACCCTCCTGGGAAGTTCCCCCACCCAAATTTGTCTTGGTGATCATTGTCTAGGGGACAGAAAGTGATGCAAATAAAACATTTGTCACTAGTTGTCAATAGAGCAGGAGGTCAAGAACACCTATTAGGTTGACAACTTCCCCTGACTTCAACAAGAGTTCCTCCAAGAGTTCCTCTTAACCACTTAAGCCCCGGAGGATTTGGCTGCTAAACGACCAGGGGGTATTTTGCAATTCGGCACTGCGTGACTTTAACGGACAATTGCGCGGTCGTGCGACGCTGTACCTAAATGAATTTGGCGTCCTTTTTTTCCCAGAAACAGAGCTTTCTTTTGGCGGTATTTGATCACCTGTGCGATTTTTTGATCACGCGCTATAAACAAAAAAAGAGCGTAAATTTTGCAAAAATAGCAATATTTTTCCCTTTTTTTTTATATGAAATTCCCCCCCCCAAAAAAAAAATGTAAAAATCAAAATTTTTTAACATTTTCGGCCAATTTGTTTTATGCTACCTATGTTTGGTAAAAAAAAAAATCGTATTTAAAAAAGCGTATTTTGATTGGTTTGCGCAAAAGTTATTGCGTTTACTAACTAAGGGAAAGATTTTTGTCATTTTTGTTGTTTTTTTTTTTTAACGAGTAATGGCGGCGATCTGCGATTTTTTTTGCGGTACTGCGACATTGCGGCGGACAGATCGGACCCTTGACTGACATTTTTGACACTTTTGGGGTTACCAGATCCGTATGTAGATCCGTTGATCAGTGTCCTTACAGCTCAAGCCACAGCCAATCACAGTAGAAAGCACGCCCCTAGGGACACACACAGCCCCTCCCTCCCAAATAAAGTTAACCCCTTCACTACCAGTGTATTTTTACAGTAACAGTGCATATGTATAGCACTGATTACTGTAGAAATGTCACTGGTAACCCCAAAAGTGTCAAAAATGTCAGTCAAGGGTCCGATCTGTCCGCCGCAATGTCGCAGTACCGCAAAAAAAATCGTAGATCGCCGTCATTACGCGTTAAAAAAAAAAAACAACAAAAATCTTTCCCTTTGTTAGTAAACGCGATAACTTTTGCGCAAACCAATCAAAATACGCTTTTTGCGATTTTTTTTACCAAACATAGGTAGCAAAAAACAAATTGGCCGAAAATGTTAAAAAAATTTTGATTTTTACATTTTTTTGGGGGGGAATTTCATATAAAAAAAATGTGAAAAATATTGCTATATTTTTGCAAAATTGACGCTCTTTTTTTGTTTATAGCGCGTGATCAAAAAAAAAAAAAAAAAAAAAAAAAAAAAAAAAAAATCGCACAGGTGATCAAATGCCACCAAAAGAAAGCTCTGTTTGTGGGAAAAAAAAGGACGCCAAATTCGTTTAGGTACAGCGTAGGACGACCGCGCAATTGTCCGTTAAAGTCACGCAGTGCCGAATCGCAAAATACCCCCTGGTCGGAATGGGGGTAAAATCTTCCGGGGCTTAAGTGGTTAATAGACTCTTGGACGTACATCTCAAGGATCAAAACATTCAGGGGTATGGGAAATGATTACGGCCACGCACACCTACACAGGTTGAACTGGAAGGACTATAGTCTTTATTCAACCTCAACTATGTAACTATGAGATACTCCTAATAGGAACATGTCTAGAAAGATGCAGGCCAATCAGTTTTCTTCATTAGAGCCCTGCAGATGCACAGCTGATTGACAATTATGAAATCACTCACTTTCCCACATGGACACAGGGTTTGTTAAAATCCTTGTAATGTACATAGATCACCCAGTGGGCAATGTTTTTTTTTCTCAACAAAAGTGTAGTTACACTTCAAGTTTTTACAGATAAAAGAGTTGAGCAGCACAAGCCTGTGCACAGCTCACCTGTATGGTAAAAGGATCTATGCATGAAACCAGTCAGGCTGCAATATTTTATACCTAGTTACCCTGTCTAGGACTTCATATCCAAAACCATTCAAGTTTCAGGAGCCCTTAAAGAGATACTAAAGGTTCATTTTTTTTCAATGATTGCCATTTTATCTGTAAAAAAAAAAAAAAAAAAATTATATATATACATACACACACACACACACACACACACACACACACACACACACACACACACACACATACATACACACATTATATATATATATATATATATATATATATATATATATATATATATATATATATATATATATATATATATATATATAATGTCGGGGGGTTCCAAGTCATTTGCTAGCAAAATATACAGATTTTAACTTGTAAGCGACAAAGTGTCAGAAAAAGGTATAGTCCTTAAGAGGTTAAACTGCCCTCACTTACAGACTGAAGTTCATTCCTTTGATCGAAAAGAAGGAAATGATACATTGTAAAACATTGTGTTTATTGTTATCCAGCAGCCTTAACAATGTTGATAAACATTTGCAGGAGGCTCTTTTTTTTTTTTTTTTTTGACAGTTGTGAATGAGCAGTGAATTTGAGATGGCGATTTTTTAACAATTAATCATGCAGCTCTATTACAAGGTGGTGCTTGACCCATGGCAACGCTACCCACAGCTCACTGACATAATCTTGTGTGTAAAGGCTAATTCACACTAGCCCCTGTGTTTAAACACTGTGGTTGATGAGTGATTCAATAAGATCACTGCAGTGCTGATGCGTCGATCACATAGCATCGCACAGTTCATTTTTTTTTAAAAACCAAGTATATTGAAATATCACACAGTGAAATTGCATTAGGTTGTCTCAGCCACAGTGGACAATGGATTGCCTTGCACTGCACTGAAAAAGAGCACAGCCTGCTGTACTTTTGTTTTTAGCGTACACTGCCTCTACACCACCACAACACACTAGTTTGAACCGGGCACATAGAAGACATGGCATTTTTGCCTCGTCTTGCAGTGGGACTATGCTGGAATAGCCACCCAACACAGTCCCACTGCACCTGCTTTGAATGAGCCCTAAGCCTTTTGCAAACCTCAACCTCACCTTTAGCCCATTAGGCACATACAGATGGCTTCCCTGTGCACATACATTTTAACGAAATATGTCTTATAAATTTGGGGATCGAGTAGGCATAAGATTTCTTGGAGGAAACTTAAGAACCCAACGGACTTGGGCGGCCTGGCGCTCCCTGATTTCAATCTCTACTATCTGGCGTCGCAGCTCTCCCAGTTATTTCACATAGACTAGACTGATAGGGAACGGTTTCTAACCCTTTTGTGCCCTAGTTGGAGCTGCCACTCTCGAGACCCGTTGACTGTCATACTGCGGAGGCACCAGAGGGATGGAGGAGAGGTTGGACCCTAAATCCCTGCTCTTTCATTACAGCCGGGTTTGGGAAGTGGTGATGCACAGACTGCAGGGCCCCTCCCTCCATGATTTTACCCCCTTGTGGCACAACAAGTTACTTCAGGAGTTCTGCATGCTTCCTGACTCCTCATTGTGGAGCAGGCGGGGTGTATTCTTCCTGAAGCATATCCTGGCGGGGGTGCCCTTAGGTCTTACGCTGACATGCAGGAGCAGTTTTCTCTCCCAGCCCATATGCACTATAGATATTTACAGCTGGCCAACGCGTTCCGCACCCAGTTTTCGACAGCTCCGCCTAACCTGGAATCTGTGTTGCTCTTGGAGTTGATCAAGTGCCAGGAGCCTGCCAACTTGATCTCCCGAACTCCACAAGCACTCCTCCACTGAGATAGCTTATGGGCTTAAGACTCGCTGGACCCGGGATGTGGGACCTATTGAGGATGAGGAGTGGGGGGGGAGGCACTAGAGACCTGTCGGAAGGTGTCCCCGAAATTGTCTGATAGACTTACCCATACGTTTATTATACATCAGGCCTACCTCACACCCCTTCGGATGTCCAGATACCAACCTGATTGGGATCCTGTCTGTCCAATGTGCCAGGCGGCTGGAGGCACCTTTTTCCACTTGCTCTGGAGTTGTTCTCAGCTCCAGGGCTACTGGCAACAGGTGGTAGCCTTTCTACAAGACAAGATGGGGTCTCCGCTGCAACTGGACCCCAAGCAGTGTCTCCTGGGTATATACCCTGATGGGGATATGAATAAGTTTATGTCCATATTCTTGCAGGAGACGCTGTTTGTGGCTAGGAAACTGATAGCTAGGACTTGGATGCGCAGCGATCCCCCAACCTTGGCTAGGTGGATACGTGAGGTGAATACCAATATCCCCTTTCACAAATTGCTCTATAAACACAGGGGATGTCCCGCCAAGTTCGATAAAATTTGGGACAGGTGGATGAGTTGTCCAGACACTAATGTATAAGTTTGTTCTGAACACTGCCCGCGTTACATGGTTTCTGTCTTAGTTTATCTTCATGCACCACTCCTGACCTATATTGGCTAGCACTAACCGGTTGTACTCTGTATACCTGCATTTTGGCTGTTGCCCTTCCCAATCTTTATTTACTGTACACTGTGTGTATTGCTGTACTTGTTCAGTTTCTCTTTTACTGAGCTATTTTAATTGTACTGCACTAAAGTTTTCAATAAACTCACTGTTTGAAAAAAAAAAAAAAAAAAAAATATGTCTTATAAAAACTTGGACTTTTACCATTTCTATAAATTTCTTCAGTTTTCTCTGATTTTAGACTTACAGTACATAAAATTGATACAAAAAGTCTACACACCCCTGTTAAAAGGACAGGTTTCTGTGATGTAATCGGTGCGTGTGTACGAGGCTTTAATGTCTAAACTGCTGGCAACAAAAGTGAGTACACCCCTAAGTGAAAATGCCCAAATGGGGCCAGATAAAAAAAAAAAAAAACGAGACAAAGATAAATCATTTCACAACTTGTTCCACCTTGAATGTGACCTAAACTGTACAACTTAAATTGAAAAACAAACTGAAACCTTTTTAAAAAAAATAAAATAGTATGGTTGCATAAGTGTGCACGCCCTCTTAGAACTGGGGATGTACTTGTGTTCAGAATAGGGCAATCACAATCAAACTCATGTTAAATAGGGGTCAGTACACACCTGCCATTATTTAAAGTGCCTCTGATTAACTCCAAATAAAATTTAGCTGTTCTAGTAGGTCTTTCCTGACATTTTCCTACAGCAAAAGCCATGGTCTGCAGAGAGCTTCCAAAGCATCAGAGGGATCTCATTGTTAACAAGTATCAGTCAGGAGAAGGGTACAAAAGAATTTCCAAGGCATTAGATATGCCATGGAACACAGTAAAGACAGTCATCATCAAGTGGAGAAAATATGACACAACAGTAATATTACCAAGAACTGGATGTCCCTCCAAAATTCATGAAAAGACAAGAAGAAAACTGGTCAGGGAGGCTGCCAAGAGGCCTATAGCAACATTAAAGGAGCTGCAGGAATATCTGGCAAATACTGGCTGTGTGGTACATGTGGCAACAATCTCCCGTATTCTTCATATGTCTGGGCTATGGGGTAGAGAAGCAAGACAGAAGCCTTTTATTACCAAGAAAAACATCCAAGCCCAGGCTAAGCTTTTCAAAAACACATCTTAAGTCTTCCAAAAGCATGTGGAGAAATGTGTGATGGTCTGATGAAGCTAAGGTTGAACTTTTTGGCCATAATTCCAAAAAAGATATGTTTGGTGCAAAAACAATACTGCACGTCACCAAAAGAACACCATACCCACAGTGAAGCATGGGGTGGCAGCATCATGCTTTGGGGCTGTTTTTCTTCAGCTGGATCAGGGAACCTTAGTCAAGGTAGAGGGAATTATGAACGGTTCCAAATACCAGCCAATATTGTCACAAAACCTTCAGGCTTCTGCTAGAATGCTGAACATAAAGGAACTTCATCTTTCAGCATGACAATGACCCAAAGTATACATCCAAAACAAAGGAATGGCTTCACCAGAAAAAGATTCAAGTTTTGGAATGGCCCAGCCAGAGTCCAGACCTGAATCCGATTGAAAATCTGTGGGGTGATCTGAAGAGGACTGTGCGCAGGAGATGCCCTCGCAATCTGACAGATTTGAAGTGTTTTTGCAAAGAAGAGTGGGCAAATACTGCCAAGTCGAGATGTGCCATGCTGATAGACTCATAACCAAAAAGAGTGCTGTAATAAAATCAAAAGGTGCTTCAACAAAGTATTAGTTTAAGGGTGTGCACACTTATGCAACCATATTATTTTAGTTTTTTTTACTTTTACTTCCCTCCACTTAAAAGATTTCAGTTTGTTGTTCAACTGAGCTGTACAGTTCATAGGTCACATTAAAAGGTGGAAAAAGTCCTGAAATAAATAACACGGGTTTGTAGACCTCAAGCCATAATCTCTCTCTCTAATATATACATATATATATATATACACAGTGGGTACGGAAAGTATTCAGACCCCCTTAAAATTTTCACTCTTTGTTATATTGCAGCTATTTGCTAAAATCATTTAGGTTCATTCTTCTTCCTCATGAATGTACACATAGCACCCCATACTGACAGAAAAACACAGAATTTGTTGACATTGTTGCAGATTTATTAAAAAAGAAAAACTGAAATATCACATGGTCCTAAGTATTCAGACCCTTTGCTCAGTATTTAGTAGAAGCCCCCTTTTGATCTAATACAGCCAGGAGTCTTTTTGGGAAAGATGCAACAAGTCTTTCACACCTGGATTTGGGGATCCTCTGCCATTACTCCTTGCAGATCCTCTCCAGTTCTGTCAGGTTGGATGGTAAACGTTGGTGGACAGCTATTTTTAGGTCTCTCCAGAGATGCTCAATTGGGTTTAAGTCAGGGCTTTGGCTGGGCCATTCAAGAACAGTCACGGAGTTGTTGTGAAGCCACTCCTTCGTTATTTTAGCTGTGTGCTTAGGGTCATTGATTTGTTGGAAGGTAAACCTTCGGCCCAGTCCGAGGTCCAGAGCACTCTGGAGAAGGTTTTTGTCCAGGATATCCCTGTACTTGGCCGCATTCATCTTTCCCTCGATTGCAACCAGTCGTCCTGTCCCTGCAGCTGAAAAACACCCCCACAGCATGATGCTGCCACCACCATGCTTCACTGTTGGGACTGTATTGGACAGGTGATGAGCAGTGCCTGGTTTTCTCCACACATACCGCTTAGAATTAAGGCCAAAAAGTTCTATTTTGGTCTCATCAGACCAGAGAATCTTATTTCTCACCATCTTGGAGTCCTTCAGGTGTTTTTTAGCAAACTCCATGCGGGCTTTCATGTGTCTTACACTGAGGAGAGGCTTCCGTCGGGCCACTCTGCCATAAAGCCCCGACTGGTGGAGGGCTGCAGTGATGGTTGACTTTCTACAACTTTCTCCCATCTCCTGACTGCATCTCTGGAGCTCAGCCACAGTGATCTTTGGGTTCTTCTTTACCTCTCTCACCAAGGCTCTTCTCCCCCGATAGCTCAGTTTGGCCGGATGGCCAGCTCTAGGGAGGGTTCTGGTCGTCCCAAACGTCTTCCATTTGAGGATTATGGAGGCCACTGTGCTCTTAGGAACCTTAAGTGCAGCAGAAATCTTTTTGTAACCTTGGCCAGATCTGTGCCTTGCCACAATTCTGTCTCTGAGCTCTTCAGGCAGTTCCTTTGACCTCATGATTCTCATTTGCTCTGACATGCATTGTGATCTGGAAGGTCTTATATAGACAGGTGTGTGGCTTTCCTAATCAAGTCCAATCAGTATAATCAAACACAGCTGGACTCAAATGAAGGTGTAGAACCATCTCAAGGATGATCAGAAGAAATGGAAAGCACCTGAGTTAAATATGAGTGTCACAGCAAAGGGTCTGAATACTTAGGACCATGTGATATTTCAGTTTTTCTTTTTTAATAAATCTGCAACAATGTCAACAATTCTGTGTTTTTCTGTCAGTATGGGGTGCTATGTGTACATTCATGACGAAGAAGAATGAACTTAAATGATTTTAGCAAATGGTTGCAATATGACAAAGAGTGAAAAATTTAAGGGGGTCTGAATACTTTCCGTACCCACTGTATATATATATATATATATATATATATATATATATATATATATATATATATACACACACACACGCATATATACATATATATACACACACACACACACGCATATATACATATATATACACACACACACACACACACTTGTGAATAAAAACTAAAAAAAGCATTTATTAAAGCTGGTAAATGTATGGGCAGTGGAACTAGTCGTTAATGGGCTAGACTTGGCATTAGGAGAAAGGACACACTAATTACTGCTAGCAAGTAGTGCTTCTTACCATTTATTACCTGACTGAGTGACTTTTTTCTTTGACGGTTTTCACATGCATAACTGATTCTGAGTTCTAAATGTTACTGATTCTAAGTTCTAAATGTTAGCGCTGTCTTTACTTCTACACAGCCTTTTACCGGTATTTTTTGCTGTACTTTGACTTGCTTTAAAATTACAGAAGAAATGGTTCAGGATGCTTTAGGGAGAATTTCAAATAATATGACACTTGTATCTTTCCAGTCTACCACACACACCACTTCAGTGGCAGCTCTATCAAGCGCTTAAAAGAGATGTCAATCCAATTTTTTATTCTTCCTTCCAGAAGGGTACTGGACAGGACAGCAAGCCACTGTTGCCATGGAGAATATATATATATATATATATATACACACACACACACACACACATACATACATACATACATACACACACTGTATGTCACAAAAGTGGTTTTCTAATTATTTAAATATATCTTTTCATGTGACAACACTGAAGAAATGACACCTTGCTACAATGTAAAGTAGTAAGTGTACAGCTTGTATAACAGTGTAAATTTCCTCAAAATAACTCACACAGCCATTAAAGTCTAAACCGCTGGCAACAAAAGTGAGTACACCCCTAAGTGAAAATGCCCAAATTGGGCCCAACTAGCCATTTTCACTCCCCGGTGTTATGTGACTCAGTGTTACAAGGTCTCTGGTGTGAATGGGGAGCAAATGTATTAAATGTGGTGTTATCGCTCTCAGCATGGCTCCTCATGGCAAAGAACTCTTTGAGGATCTGAAAAAAGAATTGTTACTCTACATAAAGATGGCCTATGTGAATGTCAGAGTTTTACAATGCCTCATGGGATGTGTATTTCTGCAACAGCTACAGGGCCGTAGTTTGGGAATCAGATTGCCAAGACCCTGAAACTGAGCTGTAGTACCGTGGCGAAGACCATAACGTGGTTTAACAGGTAAGGTTCCACTCAGAACAGGCCTCGCCATGGTCAATCAAAGAAGTTGAGTGCATGTGCTCAGCGTCATATCCAGAGGTTGTCTTTGGGAAATAGACATATGAGTGCTGCCAGCATTGCTGCAGAGGTTGAAGGGGTGGGGGACCAGCCTCAACCATTTGCTGTCCCCTCAAAATAACTCAACACATAGCTATTAATGTCTAAATCGCTGGCAACAAAAGTGAGTACACCCCTAAGAGAATGGCAACACTGGTTCCTGCTCTGTCCAAGGCATGGCTGATTGACGGTGGTGTGACGCGGTTACCGGAAGGGACTCGGACTCCGGTGGCCGCGTGTAACGGCTGACACACACGCCGGTTTTGCAACCAGCTCCGCTCCTCCTTTCCATCTGGGCCCTTCATCTGTTCCCCAAGAGGCTTTTCTAATGGGGCTATCAGTTTCCATTTGACCCCTACAACGTCTTCATCTGACGCCCAGGATTGGACGGCCAAGCGTGTTCCTTCAATTTATCTGGTAACGTGAATACATTTTTACTGGTTATCCCCCATTGACTGTGTTTCTATCTTGGGGAGTTTATCCACACACACCACCCTCATGCACCATCCCTTCTTTCAGTTTCTTGTTGTAAACACAGCTGGCCGTTTCTCTCCCTGGAATGATTACAGAGCTCCTGTGATCCTTCTACATAGGAACACAGGTCTCTGTGATCATTTCACAAGCCACGCCCCCACAGTTAGAAACACGCCCCTAGGTACACATTTAACCCCTTGATTGCCCAGTGTTAATCCCTTCCCTGCCACTGCCATTATTACAGTAACAGTGCATGTTTTTAGCACTGATTACTGTAGTAACGTCACTGGTCCCCCCAAAAGTGTAAAAATCTGTCCACCGCAATGTCGCAGTCCCGCAAAAAAAAAAAAAAAAAAAAATCGCAGATCGCCACTATTACTATAAAAAAAAAATAAAAATAAAAATGAAAAATCTTTCCCATAGTTAGTAGACGTGAAAACTTTTGCGCAAACCAATCAAAATACACTTATTGCGTATTTTTTTTTACCAAAAATATGTAGCAGAAAACAAATTGGCCTAAAATGTTAAAAAAAAAATTTGATTTTAATTTTTTTTGGGAATGTTATATAGCAGAATGTGAAAAATATTGTTTTTTTTTTTTCAGAATTGTAGCTCTTTTTTTGTTTATAACGCACAAAAATCGCACTGGTGATCAAAAGAAAGCTCTATTTGTGGGGGGGAAAAAAAAGGACATCAATTTTATTTAGGTACAGCATCGCAGGACCGCGTAATTGTCCGTTAAAGTAACGCAGTGCCAATTCGCAAAATATGGCCTGGTCATTAAGGGGGCAAATCCTTCCGGGCCAGAAGTGGTTAATAACACATGAATAACATTGATTATTTTGTTACAATGGCATCTGAAAGTCGGTGGGATATATTATGTAGAAAGTAAAATTTGTTGTCCCTGAATGTTGAAAGCAGAAAAAAAAAAAAAACGGGCATCGCAGTTTGTTGTGTCAGGAGCTGCATAACTGGTCAGGGTGCTCAGGCTGACCCGTGTCCACAGCTAATAGCACCTACAAAGGGCATTTGAGCATCAGAACTGGACTACGGAGCAATGGAAAAAGATGGTGAATCATGTTTTCTTTTACATCATGTGGATATTCAGGTGCATGTGCGTTAATTATCTGGGGTGGAGCTGGCACCAGGATGCAGTATGGGAAGAAGACAAGTCAGTGGAGGCAGTGTGATGCTTTGGGTAATATTCTGCTTGGAAGTCATGAGTCCTAACATGTGAATGTTACTTTCACACATGCTACCTACCTAAATATTTTTGCTGACTAAATTACACCTCTTCATGGAAATTTCAGCAGGATAATGCACCCTACCACACAGCAAAAATGGTTTAAAGCGGTTGCAAAGGCGGTATCTGCATTCAAATAAAAAAAAAAAATAAAAAATAAAAAAACAATCATAACAGCTGTTGAGCTGCTTCATTTTTTTTTTTTATACAGGCGGCAGGAAAAGACGTCCACCGCCCCCACCCCGGAGCCTCTCCTGGCTTGCCTGTGCGATTGGCGAGCCAGGGAATGAATCAGCTAGCGGCAGCCGTTTATCATAGAGCTGACCAAGGACCAGATGGTCCCGGTCAGCTCTATGACCTTCGGAGGCCGGGCGCGATGTTACGATGTAACGTCCAGCCTCCGCAGATGTAAACACTAGTGCTGTTTTACTTGGGGAGCCTGAGCCCGTTTTTTTTTTTTTTCTTCCAGCCTAGAGGAGAGATGTGGGGTCTTATAGACCCCAGATCTATCTGTAAAGGAGGACCTGTCATGTCCTATTCCTATTAAAAGGGATTTTTACATTCCGTAACAGGAAAAAAGGTGAAAAAAAAATAATTAAAAGGGAAAGTGTAAAAAATAAAGAAAAAAAAATGTAAAAGCGCCCGTCCCCGCGTGTTCGCACACAGAAGCGAACGCACACGTATGTCACACCCGAATATATAAACAGTGTTTAAATCCCACATGTGAGGTACCACCGCAAACGTTCGAGCGAGAGCAAGAATCATAGCTTAAGACCTCCTCTGTAACTCATTGCCCATAGAGATTTTTAAGTACGGAATTTGGTGCCATTTTACAAATGTGGGACTATTTTAAAGTGTGACATGTTAGGTATCTATTTCCTCGGCGTAACATCGTGTTTCACATTATACAAGAAATCTGGCTAGCATTAGGGTTTCGTTTTTTTTTTGTTTTTTCAAAAAAAAAAGCGTTTGAAAAATTGCTGTGCAAATACTGTGTGACATAAAAAGTTACAACAACCACCATTTTATTCCCTAGGGTCTCTGCTAAAAAAACATATATAATGTTTGGGGGTTCTGGGTAATTTTCTAGCAAAGAAAATGATAATTTTACATGTAGGTGAGGAGTGCCAGAATTGGCTAGTGCTAGAAGTGATTAAAATCACTTTAGGGTAAAAAAAACAAAAAACAAAACAAAACTATGTTTAGCTCCTCCCCCATCCCCTCTACATATTACCCGAGCCTGATTCCAATCCAGCGTTGTGCCTAAGAGCATCAGCATGGCTTTCTCTCTCTCTCTCTCTCTCCACAGGACTCAAAGGCAGCAGCAGATGCCGATGTCCAGTGAGCTGGGAGCAGAGGGCGAGGACAGGCCCTGTGTGTCAATAGATGCACACAGCCTGTCTCAGGATCGAGCCCACACATGTGCCACAAAAGGAAGCAGCTTTCTATGGTGGCACATGCAGAAGAGGAAGAACCAAGAGCACCAGCGGGTGACCCCCAGAAGAGGAGCTTCAAGGCCTGTAAAGACAAAGGCATACCTGTAAAGACAAAGGCATACCTGTAAAAACAAAGGCATACCTGTAAAGACAAAGGCATAATGAGCTAGTATGCATCGCATACTAGCTCATTATGAAGATCTTCCCTAAAAACGAAGCCCCCAAAGTTCCGACAGGACGGCCGACAAGTTCGGCCGTCCTGCTTCCTGGATCGCGTCCTCCGGCCATCTGATTGGAGTTCACGGCCATCTGCCAGTTCACCGTACTGGGCTCTGAAGGAACGGCACGGGTGGCCGTTCCTTCAGGGCGCATGCGTCGATGATGTCATCGGCTGTATGCAATGTAAATATCTCCTAAACGGTGCAGGTTTAGGAGATATTTATAGCACCTATAGGTAAGCCTTAATATAGGCTTACCTATAGGTAAATGTCAACAAAGTGGGTTTACAACCACTTTAAAGGATCTGCTACTGATGGTTTGGTGCCAGATACCCCAGCATTCCTTTAGAGGGCTAGTGGTGCCGGGGTCAGGGCTGTTTTGGGGGCAAAAGGGGAACATACTCAATATTAGGTGGGTGGTCAAAAAGTTATGTCTGCTTCATGTGTGTGTATTTTTTTATTTATTTATTTGTGGTAACGTAGTATCAGCACTCAATCCGTGTAAACGCCTGGGTGCTCCACACAAGACAAGTAGTATAAGGTAAGGTAGGCACTCGCAGAACTTTAAAACTGAGAAATAGAGGCAAAACAACTATTTATTTTGCAATGATTCTGTAAGTCTGAACGTAAGGCCAAAACATCAATATAATAAAACGTATTTTTCTACCATTTCTACATTGGGAAACCCTGTGAGTGCCTACCTTACCGTATAATACTTTCCTTGTGTGAAGCACCCAGGTATAAACACGGATTGAGGGCTGATACAGCTTATATACAGTATATATTTTATTATGTATAGTCTAGTAGGAGCACAGCACTGAGAGAACAGCAATGACTGAACTCAAGGTAAATAAATACAAACAGTCCAGTGGAAGAGGCACTCACAGGTCCTATATTGAAGCCACCTAAACAGATTTATTGGATGATGCTTCAACAAGGCAACTGCGAATGAGAAAGAAATGAGAAAGGCAAGCAGTGCTTTGTTGAAATTTTGACTGATTATTCGATTTATTGTGCTTCAATATAAGACTTACGAGTGTCTTTCACCGGAATATATCTATCTATCTATCTAAAGATCAGCAGTGGATCTTTCTGGGATGAGGCTGAATATAAAAAAAAAGTGATAGAGCTGCGGCTGACGTGGTGTGTGGCAGACTAGAAACATACAAGTGTCATATTCAGGTTATTTGGAGTTCTCCCTCAAGCATCCTGAACCATTTCTTCTGTAATTTACACACATATATATTTATATATATTTTTTGAATTATTAAAAAATAAAAATAACATTATACAAAAAAACAACAACAATAATAATAACAATATTATATATATATATATATATATATATATATATATATATATATATATATATATATATATATATATATATATATATATATATATATACACACATACACACACACACATACATACTGTATATACACACACACATAAAAATAGTAAATTTGTGTTATTATTATTTGTGCGTATGTATATACACATACAAATAAAAACAATTATATATTATTTTACACACACACACATACATTACATAATACTATATACAAATGATAATATAATTAACAAATAAACACATAAGCACACCTCTATTTGATGGTTCCAAAGATAAGGGTGGGCTAGAAATGAAGAAGTCCGATGCAGTGGAAGGACACCCTGCCAGTGAATATGAAATGATGAGGATGAGGAATGAAGATGGGGATAGAGGATGAAGATAGGGATGGGAATCAGGGATGGGAATGATAGGGATTGAGGATAGGGATTGAGGATAGGGATTGAGGATAGGATGAGGGATGGGAATGAGGATAGGGATGGGAATGAGGATAGGGATGGGAATGAGGATAGGGATGGGAATGAGGATAGGAATGAGGATAGGGATGAGGGATGGGAATGAGGATAGGGATGAGGGAGGAGAATGAGGATAGGTATGAGGGAGGAGAATGAGGGATAGGGATGAGGGAGGAGAATGAGGGATAGGGATGAGGGAGGAGAATGAGGGAGGAGAATGAGGGATAGGGATGAGGGAGGAGAATGAGGGATAGGGATGAGGGAGGAGAATGAGGGATAGGGATGAGGGAGGAGAATGAGGGATAGGGATGAGGGAGGAGAATGAGGGATAGGGATGAGGGAGGAGAATGAGGGATAGGGGAAGGGGATGGAGATTAGGGATGAGAGATAGGGATGGGTATGAGGGATGGAGATGAGGGATGGAGATGAGGGATAGGGGATGAGGAGTGTTTCCATCCACTAGATGGAGTGTAGAGGTCACCCCCCAGTAGAAGTTCCCAGTAATAACTGCAGGCACATAGAAGATGGGAGTGAGGGATGGAGATGAGGATAGGGATGGGGGATGAGGAGTGTCTCCCTCCACTAGATGGAGTGTAGCGGTCTCCCCCCAGTAGAAGTTGCCAGTAATATCTGAAGACATGTAGAAGATGGGGATGGGGGTGAGGGATGGAGATGGGGATGGAGGTGAGGGATAGGGATGAGGGATAGGGATGAGGAGTGTCTCCCCCCAGTAGAAGTCGCCAGTAATATCTGCAGACACATAGAAGATGGGGATGGAGGTGAGGATGAGGGATCAGGGATGGGGGGTGAGGATGAGGGATAGGGATGAGGAGTGTCTCCCCCCAGTAGAAGTTGCCAGTAATATCTGCAGACACATAGAAGATGGGGATGGAGGTGAGGATGAGGGATAAGGATGAGGGATAGGGATGAGGGATCAGGGATAGGGATGAGGAGTGTCTCCCCCCAGTAGAAGTTGCCAGTAATATCTGCAGACACATAGAAGATGGGGATGAGGGATAGGGATGGAGGTGAAGGATAGGGATCAGGGATAGGGATGAGGAGTGTCTCCCCCTGTAGAAGTTGTCAGTAATATTTGCAGACACGTAGAAGATGGGGATGGAGGTGAGGGATAGGGATGGAGGTGAAGCATAGGGATCAGGGATAGGGATCAGGGATAGGGATGAGGAGTGTCTACCCCTGTAGAAGTTTTCAGTAATATCTGCAGACACATAGAAGATGGGGATGGAGGTGAGGGATAGGGATGGAGGTGAAGGATAGGGATCAGGGATAGGGATGAGGAGTGTCTCCCCCCGTAGAAGTTGTCAGTAATATCTGCAGACACATAGAAGATGGGGATGGAGGTGAGGGATAGGGATGGAGGTGAAGGATAGGGATCAGGGATAGGGATCAGGGATAGGGATGAGGAGTGTCTCCCCCCGTAGAAGTTGTCAGTAATATCTGCAGACACGTAGAAGATGGGGATGGAGGTGAGGGATAGGGATGGAGGTGAAGGATAGGGATGAGGGATAGGGATCAGGGATAGGAATGAGGAGTGTCTCCCCCTGTAGAAGTTGTCAGTAATATCTGCAGACACATAGAAGATGGGGATGGAGGTGAGGGATAGGGATAGGGATGGAGGTGAAGGATAGGGATCAGGGATGAGGAGTGTCTCCCCCTGTAGAAGTTGTCAGTAATATCTGCAGACACATAGAAGTGATTAGCACTCATGGCTCAGCATTGCATGCAGAGTGAGCCGGGTGGGACAGAGGCAGTCCCAGGGCCACCCATAGCGGACACATATGTATCGGGTAAAGTTTACCTGTGTGGGTCGGTGCAGGGTTGCTCAGTAGGAGAAGTATGGGGCAGTCCCATGTCTCGGGCGGATAGAAGGTTGCTTGCACCGCTGCAGCAGTAGGCGGCTGAGCATTGCTCCGTGTCTCCTCTCCCTCTGTCTGTCTGTCGGTGGGTCGGTGGTGCAGGTTGGATGTGACAGACGTCAGTGACGAGCAGTGAGCGGACACAGCACGGAGCGGGTGTAGGGAAGGGAAGAGATGATAGGGAGCACAGCACAGCACAGCAGAGCAGAGCAGAGCAGAGGGGGAGATGGGATGAGGGCGGAGTCTGCACACAGATGTCCCCGGGATCCTAGTGCTGCTCTGAGGAGAATGCTCAGTCCGGGGATGGCAGCCAAGGAGGAAGAATGCGGCTCACATTTCTCTCATTTCCTCCTCATCTTCGGGGTGACTCAGGGGACACAGCAATGGACGAAGCCGGATTCACACCTTCAGCCTGCATTTCTCTTCATGTCTGTGAAATCAATGTGAAATGCATGTAATAGGACTTGTCCCAAGCGTGGGGACCTCATCAATGTGCGTTATCATAGGCTGAAAAGAAGACACAACTCCATCTAGTTATACCAATAAAACCTCCATATACACAATCCTATACCCACAGAGGTTTCAGGGGAAGGTGGAAAAATCCCCAGCAAAGCATGATCAATTTGTTCCAGGGGGGAAAGGATACACCGATCATACTGAGTGTCCCTTATCACCGCCACACTGATTGTGGTCCCTTATCACCACCACACACCAGTCATACTGTCCTTATCACCACCACACACCAGTCATACTGCCCTTATCACCACCACACACCAGTCATACTGTCCTTTATCACCACCACACACCAGTCATACTGCCCTTATCACCACCACACACCAGTCATACTGCCCTTATCACCACCACACACCAGTCATACTGTCCCTTATCACCACCACACACCAGTCATACTGTCCCTTATCACCACCACACACCAGTCATACTGCCCTTATCACCACAACACACCAGTCATACTGTCCCTTATCACCACCACACACCAGTCATACTGTCCTTTATCACCACCACACACCAGTCATACTGCCCTTATCACCACCACACACCAGTCATACTGTCCTTTATCACCACCACACACCAGTCATACTGCCCTTATCACCACCACACACCAGTCATACTGTCCCTTATCACCACCACACACCAGTCATACTGTCCTTATCACCACCACACACCAGTCATACTGCCCTTATCACCACCACACACCAGTCATACTGCCCTTATCACCACCACACACCAGTCATACTGCCCTTATCACCACCACACACCAGTCATACTGCCCTTATCACCACCACACACCAGTCATACTGTCCCTTATCACCACCACACACCAGTCATACTGTCCTTATCACCACCACACACCAGTCATACTGCCCTTATCACCACCACACACCAGTCATACTGTCCCTTATCACCACCACACACCAGTCATACTGCCCTTATCACCACCACACACCAGTCATACTGTCCTTTATCACCACCACACACCAGTCATACTGCCCTTATCACCACCACACACCAGTCATACTGTCCTTTATCACCACCACACACCAGTCATACTGCCCTTATCACCACCACACACCAGTCATACTGTCCTTATCACCACCACACACCAGTCATACTGTCCTTTATCACCACCACACACCAGTCATACTGCCCTTATCACCACCACACACCAGTCATACTGTCCTTATCACCACCACACACCAGTCATACTGCCCTTATCACCACCACACACCGATTGTGGTCCCTTATCACCACCACACACCAGTCATACTGTCCCTTATCACCACCACACACCAGTCATACTGCCCCTTATCACCACCACACACCAGTCATACTGTCCCTTATCACCACCACACACCAGTCATACTGTCCCTTATCACCACCACACACCAGTCATACTGCCCTTATCACCACCACACACCAGTCATACTGTCCCTTATCACCACCACACACCGATTGTGGTCCCTTATCACCACCACACACCAGTCATACTGCCCTTATCACCACCACACACCAGTCATACTGTCCCTTATCACCACCACACACCGATTGTGGTCCCTTATCACCACCACACACCAGTCATACTGCCCTTATCACCACCACACACCAGTCATACTGTCCCTTATCACCACCACACACCGATTGTGGTCCCTTATCACCACCACACACCAGTCATACTGCCCTTATCACCACCACACACCAGTCATACTGTCCCTTATCACCACCACACACCAGTCATACTGTCCCTTATCACCACCACACACCGATTGTGGTCCCTTATCACCACCACACACCAGTCATACTGCCCTTATCACCACCACACACTAGTCATACTGTCCTTTATCACCACCACACACCAGTCATACTGCCCTTATCACCACCACACACCAGTCATACTGCCCTTATCACCACCACACACCAGTCATACTGTCCCTTATCACCACCACACACCAGTCATACTGTCCCTTATCACCACCACACACCAGTCATACTGTCCCTTATCACCACCACACACCAGTCATACTGTCCCTTATCACCACCACACACCAGTCATACTGTCCCTTATCACCACCACACACCAGTCATACTGCCCTTATCACCACCACACACCAGTCATACTGCCCTTATCACCACCACACACCAGTCATACTGTCCCTTATCACCACCACACACCAGTCATACTGCCCTTATCACCACCACACACCAGTCATACTGCCCTTATCACCACCACACACCAGTCATACTGTCCCTTATCACCACCAGTGGCGGCTGGTGCTCAAAATTTTTTTTGGGGGGGGGGGCGCAAACAGAAAAATGTAATAGGCATTGCTTTGCGGCAAAAAACGCTGTAAAAATTGCGTGACTTTGAGGTCGCAAAAGTGTGAAAGGGGCCTTCAGTAATCAAGGTATAGTGTGCCCCCTTTCAATGCAGAGAGACCAGCGTGCCCCCTTCCAATGCAGAGAGACCAGTGTGCCCCCTTTCAATGCAGAGAGACCAGCGTGCCCTCTTTCAATGCAGAGAGACCAGCGTGCCCCCTTTCAATGCAGAGAGACCAGCGTGCCCCCTTTCAATGCAGAGAGACCAGCGTGCCCTCTTTCAATGCAGAGAGACCAGCGTGCCCCATTTCAATGCAGAGAGACAGCGTGCCCCCTTTCAATGCAGAGAGACCAGCGTGCCCCCTTCAAAATAGTGACCAGCGTGCCCCCTTCAAAACAGTGACCAGCGTGCCCCCTTCAGAACAGTGACCAGCGTGCCCCCTTCAAAACAGTGACCAGTGTGCCCCCTTTCAATGCAGTGACCAGCGTACATGCCCCCTTTCAATGCAGTGACCAGCATACATGCCCCCTTTCAATGCAGTGACCAGCGTACATGCCCCCTTTTAATGCAGTGACCAGCGTACATGCCCCCTTTCAATGCAGTGACCAGCGTACATGCCCCTTTCAATGCAGTGACCAGCGTACATGTCCCCTTTCAATGCAGTGACCAGCGTACATGCCCCCTTTCAATGCAGTGACCAGCATACATGCCCCCTTTCAATGCAGTGACCAGCATACATGCCCCCTCTCAATGCAGTGACCAGCGTACATGCCCCCTTTCAATGCAGTGACCAGCGTACATGCCTCCTTTCAATGCAGTGACCAGCGTACATGCCCCCTTTCAATGCAGTGACCAGCGTATATGCTCCCTTTCAATGCAGTGACCAGCATACATGCCCCCTTTCAATGCAGTGACCAGCGTACATGCCCCCTTTCAATGCAGTGACCAGCATACATGCCCCCTTTCAATGCAGTGACCAGCGTACATGCCCCCTTTCAATGCAGTGACCAGCGTACATGCCCCCCTTCAATGCAGTGACCAGCATACATGCCCCCTTTCAATGCAGTGACCAGCGTACATGCCCCCTTTCAATGCAGTGACCAGCGTACATGCCCCCCTTCAATGCAGTGACCAGCATACATGTCCCCTTTCAATGCAGTGACCAGCGTACATTCCCCCAATGCAGAGAGACCAGCGTGCCCCCTTCAAAATAGTGACCAGCGTGCCCCCTTCAAAACAGTGACCAGCGTGCCCCCTTCAGAACAGTGACCAGCGTGCCCCCTTCAAAACAGTGACCAGTGTGCCCCCTTTCAATGCAGTGACCAGCGTACATGCCCCCTTTCAATGCAGTGACCAGCATACATGCCCCCTTTCAATGCAGTGACCAGCGTACATGCCCCCTTTTAATGCAGTGACCAGCGTACATGCCCCCTTTCAATGCAGTGACCAGCGTACATGCCCCTTTCAATGCAGTGACCAGCGTACATGTCCCCTTTCAATGCAGTGACCAGCGTACATGCCCCCTTTCAATGCAGTGACCAGCATACATGCCCCCTTTCAATGCAGTGACCAGCATACATGCCCCCTCTCAATGCAGTGACCAGCGTACATGCCCCCTTTCAATGCAGTGACCAGCGTACATGCCTCCTTTCAATGCAGTGACCAGCGTACATGCCCCCTTTCAATGCAGTGACCAGCGTATATGCTCCCTTTCAATGCAGTGACCAGCATACATGCCCCCTTTCAATGCAGTGACCAGCGTACATGCCCCCTTTCAATGCAGTGACCAGCATACATGCCCCCTTTCAATGCAGTGACCAGCGTACATGCCCCCTTTCAATGCAGTGACCAGCGTACATGCCCCCCTTCAATGCAGTGACCAGCATACATGTCCCCTTTCAATGCAGTGACCAGCGTACATTCCCCCAATGCAGAGATCAGCGTGCGTGCCCCCTTCAATGCAGTGACCAGCATACATGCCCCCTTTCAATGCAGTGACCAGCATACATTCCCCCAATGCAGAGATCAGCATACATGCCCCCTTCAATGCAGAGATCAGCGTGCGTGCCCCCTTACTTACCTTGAGCAGCAGCGGTGGGCGGCTTCTCCTCAGTCCCCCGGTGCGGCTTCTCCTCAGTCCCGGCGGCGCATCTCCTCCAGTCCCCCCGCTCCCGCCTCCTCCTCGGCCAATGGCATGGGGTTTGCCTTGCGGCCAAACAGGAAGCGCGTATCGGACGCGCTTCCTGATTGGCCAGGAGGAGGATCGGTGTGATCAATGTGCGTTATCATAGGCTGAAAAGAAGACACAACTCCATCTAGTTATACCAATAAAACATAGAAAAACCTCCATATACACAATCCTATACCCACAGAGGTTTCAGAGGAAGGTCGAAAAATCCCCAGCAAAGCATGATCAATTTGTTCCAGTGGGGGAAAGGATACACCGATCATACTGAGTGTCCCTTATCACCGCCACACCGATTGTGGTCCCTTATCTCCACCACACACCAGTCATACTGTCCCTTATCACCACCAGTGGCGGTTGGTGCTCAAAATTTTTTTTTGGGGGGGGGGGGGGGCACAAACAGAAAAATGTAATAGGCATTGCTTTGCGACAAAAAACACTGTAAAAATTGCGTGACTTTGAGGTCGCAAAAGTGTGAAAGGGGCCTTCAGTAATTAAGGTATAGTGTGCCCCCTTACAATGCAGAGAGACCAGCGTGCCCCCTTTCAATGCAGAGAGACCAGCGTGCCCCCTTTCAATGCAGAGAGACCAGCGTGCCCCCTTTCAATGCAGAGAGACAGCGTGCCCCCTTTCAATGCAGAGAGACCAGCGTGCCCCCTTTCAATGCACAGTGACCAGCGTGCCCCCTTCAAAAAAGTGACCAGCGTGCCCCCTTCAGAACAGTGACCAGCATGCCCCCTTCAATACAGTGACCAGCATGCCCCCTTCAATGCAGTGACCAGCGTACATGCCCCCTTTCAATTTAGTGACCAGCGTACATGCCCCCTTTCAATGCAGTGACCAGCGTACATGCCCCCTTTCAATGCAGTGACCAGCATACATGCCCCCTTTCAATGCAGTGACCAGCGTACATTCCCCCAATGCAGAGATCAGCATACATGCCTCCTTCAATGCAGAGATCAGCGTGCGTGCCCCCTTACTTACCTGGAGCAGCAGCGGCGGGCGGCTTCTCCTCAGTCCCCCGGTGCGGCTTCTCAGTCCTGGCGGCGCGTCTCCTCCTGTCCTCCCGCTCCCGCCTCCTCCTCGGCCAATGGCATGGGGTTTGCCTTGCGGCCAATCAGGAAGCGCGTATCGGACGCGCTTCCTGATTGGCCAGGAGGAGGATCGGTGTGACAATAGTGAATTTTCATTCGCTATTGTCACACAATGGGTGGGCTCGGGGCGCACTGCTCTGTGCCCCGGCTCCACCCTTTGCATCGCCCTATTAGAACCTCTGGCTCTAATCAGGTATTTAAAAAAAAAAACAAAACAAAAAACAATTAGGGGGCCGGACGCATGGATGGGGGGAGGCAACGCCCCTGCGCCCTCAATACACCGGCCGCCACTGATCACCACCACACACCAGTCATACTGTCCCTTATCACCACCACACCGATTGTGTTCCCTGATCACTGCCACACACCAGTCATACTGTCCTTTATCACCACCACACCGATTGTGGTCCCTGATCACCGCCACACACCAGTCATACTGTCCTTTATCACCACCACACCGATTGTGGTCCCTGATCACCGCCACACACCAGTCATGCTGTCCCTTATCACCACCACACCGATTGTTGTCCCTGATCACCGCCACACACCAGTCATACTGTCCCTTATCACCACCACACCGATTGTGGTCCCTCATCACCACCACACACCAGTCATACTGTCCCTTATCACCACCACACCGATTGTGGTCCCTGATCACCGCCACACACCAGTCATACTGTCCCTAATCACCACCACCCTAATTACAATGTCCCTGAGCACCGCCACACCAGTCATACTGCCCCTGATCACCACACCAGTCATACTCTCCCTGATCACCATAACGGTCAAACTGTCCCTGATCACAACACCAGTCATACTGCCCCTGATCACCACACCAGTCATACTGTCCCTGATCACCATACCAGTCATACTGTCTCTAATCACCGCCACCCTAATTACAATGTCCCTGAGCACCGTCACACCAGTCATACTTCCCCTGATCACCACACCAGTCGTACTGTCCACGATCACCATACCAGTCATACTGTCCCTGATCACTACACCAGTCATACTGCCCATGATCACCACACCAGTCATACTGTCCCTGATCACCATACCAGTCATACTATCCCTGATCACCATACCAGTCATACTGTCCCTAATCATTCCCCCCCTTTTTACAATGTCCCTGGGCACCGCCACACCAATCATACTGCCCCTGATCACCACACCAGTCATACTGTCCCTGATGACCATACCAGTCATACTGTCCCTAATCACCACCACCCTAATTACAATGTCCCTGAGCACCGTCACACCAGTCATACTGCCCCTGATCACCACACCAGTCATACTGTCCCTGATCACCATACCAGTTATACTGTCCCTAATCACCGCCACCCTAATTACAATGTCCATGAGCACCGTCAAACCAGTCATACTGTCCCTGATCACAACACGAGTCAAATATAAATGGTTCCTTTGCACCAGAACCTTATGCAGGGTGTTGTTGGAGATAGATAGAGTAGAGCTCACTAAGCATAGTGTAGTGTAAGTGTAGTTTGATTCTAGTGTAGTGTATAGAGTATAGTTTAGTGCAGTGTTTAACAGCATTATATTACATTTAGTGCTGTATACACATTTTTTTTGGTTGCTGCATCTTTGGGTCTGGTATCACTAATTTTTTAAACAAAAATGGCATGAGGTACCCCTCAAAATCCATATCAGATCCTTATCTGAGCATGCAACCTGGCATAATAACATAGTAATATGTACATAGTAACATTGTTGTTAAGGTTGAATAAAGACAATAGTCCATCCAGTTCAACCTGTTTAGGTGTGTGTCAGTGACGATAACCAGAATTCTGGTTAAGTGACATGACTTCAATAAAAATAAACGATCCGGTAACACTTATAGTGATAACGCCTCCATCCCTAAATCATTTACATACAGAAACGGAAGGTTGCCCTGGGGCTTTAAATGAGGCGAACACAGGTGGCCACTCAATTGAGTAAATGCAATCTCAATTTAATGATTAATGTAAAAAATGACACCATGTATCATGGTACATAAAACGTTAGCCAAGCCAAACAAAGGTGTAGGCACAAATATAGTACATGCTTAAAGTTAAGCCACGTACACACGTAGCGATCGTCGGCCGAACGATCTGCCGTATTTTGTCAAGGCCTGTCCTGTCGGTTGAAAACTGCAAAAGACTGCACACAAATTTTGTCGGCCAACAACAGCCGACTGCAGAAGTGATGTCATGTGATGGTTACTTTCCGTGCGTTTTTTCTTTTCTGAGCATGCCCAGTCTTGCTAATCTGCTGATTGTCGGCCGAATTCTGTACTGACTGGCGAACAATCGGCCGTTCTGGTGACGACCAACAAATATTTTAAAGTCTGCACAACAGATTCTGTTCGGCCGAAAATGCGCTGTCGGCTGTCGGAAGCATCATACTAACAAGCCTACAATCAGCCGATCGGTCGGCGGCCGAATATTTGCGGCCGACAATCGCTACATGTGTACGGGGCTTAAGTAACTGTATTGTTGCATGGGTTGTAAATAGGCATCTTAATAACTTTGACGCGTTTCCCGAGCACTCTGCTCGCTTCTTCAGAAATGGGATCCAGAAACACCCAGCCGGGAGTGAGTGATCTGTCTGTGCACGAACAGAGTTTCCTCGTATCCCTGGGTCCACACACTTTACACGTCACTGATCATGGACATCTGGCACTTTACTCTACACACCCATACTAATTTTCTGACCCTCATCCTCTCCCGGCTGGGTGTTTCTGGGTCCCTTTCCATCAGTTCCCGGATCAGGCGTTCATGCCGCCACTGGATGTCAGTGTCTCTTCGCTGTCCAGGCCCGGCCAACTTACATGCATGTGTGCATCCATTCCTGAAGAAGCAAGCAGAGTGCTCGGGAAATGCATCAAAGCTATTAAGATGCCTGTTTATAACCATGCAACAATACCGTTACTAACTTCAAGCATGTACTATATTTGTGCCTACACCTTTCTTTGGCTTGGCTAACGTTTTATGTACCATGATACATGATGTCATTTTTTACATTAATCATTAAATTGAGATTACATTTACTCCATTGAGTGTTCGCCTCATTTAAAGTCCCAGGGCAACCTTCCCTTTCTGTATGACATGACTGTTCCTCCTCTCTATACAGATAGAGGAAGTTCATGTCAATACCACACAAGCATCCCCCTATTGATGTATTGATCCCTAAGGAGTTATACGAATGCCTCTACTCTTGCTAACCCAAGGTAAATCTATGTAAATATTAAAATTCTCTGATCTATTAACCGCAATATAGTACAGAACTATGTGGAATGTATTTTGTGCTGATACCATATTGCTAGATATGAACATATATTTGAAATATGGTTTTGCTTATCTTTCAATTTTAATTTTTATATATAGCTCTTAAAGCAAACACGATACTCCAGCTGAGCCCTATGCAGCCACCTGTCCCTTATGTCCGCCCCCCAGACGTATGTGACCGTATTGGGTTTATGTGGTATGTGGATGATGAGTCACTAATTGCAATTGAATGCATTATACTAGTAAGAGTCGGTTTACACTGATCCGACTCAAAGTCGCCCCGACTTCAGGTGACTAATGAAGTCGCCCATGCAGCGCGGCTTGCAACGACTTCACATAATGGAAGTCAATGCAAGTCACTCCGACTTTGCAAAAAAATAGTGCAGGAACCTTTTTCTAAGTTGGAGCGACTTGAGTCGTTCTGATTAGAATGGTTCCATTGCACTGAATGAAATGCTACCAAGTCGCCTGACAAATCGGATCAGTGTGAACCGGCACTAAAATAAATATTTTATAAACAAAGTTTCTTTCTTTAACCACTTCTGGACCGGAAGATTTCCCCCCTTAATGACCCGGCCATATTTTGTGATTCGACACTGCGTTACTTTAACCACTTAAGCCCCGGAAGATTTTACCCCCTTCCTGACCAGGGGGTTTTTTGCGATTTTTTACTGCGTGACTTTAACGGACAATTGCGCGGTCGTGCGACGCTGTACCTAAACGAATTTCACGTCCTTTTTTTCCCACAAACAGAGCTTTCTTTTGGTGGTATTTGATCACCTGTGCGATTTTTTGATCATGCGCTATAAACAAAAAAATAGCGTAATTTTTGCAAAAATAACAATATTTTTCACTTTTTTTTTATATGAAATTCCCCCCCAAAAAAATGTAAAAATCAAAATTTTTTAACATTGTCGGCCAATTTGTTTTATGCTACATATGTTTGGTAAAAAAAAATCGCAAAAAGCGTATTTTGATTGGTTTGCGCAAAAGTTATCGCGTTTACTAACAAAGGGAAAGATTTTTGTAATTTTTGGTGTTTTTTTTTTAACGAGTAATGGCGGCGATCTGCGATTTTTTTGCGGTACTGCAACATTGCGGCGGACAGATCGGACCCTTGACTGACATTTTTGACACTTTTAGGGGTACCAGTGACATTACTGCAGTAATCAGTGCTGTATATATGCACTGTTACTGCAAAAATGACACTGGCAGGGAAGGGGTTAACTGTATTGGACAGGGAGGGGTTAAGTGTGTCCTAGGGGCGTGCTTCTAACTGTAGTGGGACATTGCTATTGGTGTAAAAACAAAGATCAACGGTTCTACATAGTAGAACCGTCTGATCTTCATTTTTACACAGGGAGAACTGACAGGCGGCTTGTTTACATAAGCCACTCTGTCTTTCTCCCGCTGTACCGGCGATCGTAGTGTGACCGGCGGACATCGGGTCCGCCGGTCACACTCCCGCACTCCTCCGTGAACGAGCCTTTGGCTATTGGCTCTAAAAGGAGTGACAGGCGAGCGACGTAGATCTATGTCACTCTGCCTGGCCGGGGCTGACTGCCGCAGTAAATATAACGTGAGCAGTCGGCAACCGGTTAACGGAAAATTGCGCGGTCGTGTGATGCTGTATCCAAATAAAATGGATGTCCTGTTTTTCCCCCAAATAGAACTTTCTTTTGGTGGCATTGGATCACCTGTGCGATTTTTATTTCTTGCGCTATAAACAAAAACACAATTCTGAAAAAAAAATATTTTTCACTTTCTGCTATATAACATTCTAAAAAAAAATAAAAAAATCAAAATTTTTTAACATTGTAGGCCAATTTGTTTTCTGCTACATATTTTTGGTAAAAAAAAAAATCGCAAATGCGCAAAAGTTATCGCATCTACTAACTACAGGAAATATTTATGTCATTTTTATTGTTTTTTTTACTAGTAATGGCGGCGATTTTTAGCAGGACTGCAACAGTGCGGCAGAGAGATCGGACCCCTAACTAACATTTTTGACACTTTTGGGGGGACTAAAATATGCACTGTTACTGTAATAATGACACTGGCAGGGAAGGGAAGGGGTTAACACTGTGGGTGATCAAGGGCTTAAATGTGAGCCTTGGGCAGTGATTCTAACTGTGGGGGGGCATGGCTTGTGAAATGATAATAGAGACCTGTGATCCTTCATAGAAGTATCACAGGAGTTCTGTGATCATTCCAGAGAGAACAGCGGACCGTTCTCCTCTCTCAGCGGGGAACAATCGTGGGAGTCAGGCGGCAATCGGAGCTGCCTGCCCCGTGAATCGGGGTCCCCGCTGCCGAATGGGGGCGGGAGCGCGCTGCCGGTGGCGCGCGCTCACCCCCTAGCTGCAGGCGCGCGACCGACCTATATGGTGGTTTGCACAGGAGGGTCAGCCAGCCGCGGTATAACTGCGGCGGGTGGTCCTTAACCACTTCTGGACCGAAACAAATTGCCCCCTTAATGACCAGGCCATTTTTTGCGATTCGGCACTGCGTTATTTTAACAGAAAATTTAGCGCTCGTGCGACACTGTACCCAAATACAATTGATGTCCTTTTTTTCCCACAAATAGAGCTTTCGTTTGGTGGTATTTGATCACCTCTGCGGTTTTCAGATTTTGCGCTAAAAAAAAAAAGAGCGACAATTTAAAAAAAAAAAACGCCATATTTTTTACTTTCTGCTTTAAAACATTCCCAATTAAAAATTTTTAAAAATTACATTTTTTTTATCAGTTTATGCCAATTTGTATTCTGCTACATATTTTTGGTAAAAAAAATCCCAAAAATCATATTTCTCTCCTCGTCTTCCAGGACGGCCCAACAGTGAGAGATGATAGGCTCCTCCCTACTGGAAACACAATCAATTTACAATTTGTTAAAAGGCCCCACCCTTCCCTCTGGCTCTCAGTTTAGATTGTGTTTCTTCCTACAATGGAACGTTTGTTGTGTTACTGACCTGCAGACTCTGTGAGTCGAACGGTACCCCTGTGAGCCAGGTTCTGCAGAAGGCCACGGGTTCCCATCGGGGGACCTTACGAGCGGAGCTTAACCTGCTGCCTATCCAGGCTTCTTACAGGTCGCCTGTTGGTGATTTCTCTTAATATTCACCCTAGATACCTTAAATGTATATGTATATCATAAGTCCCTGACTTATTGGCTAAATCTAGTCTGTTCTATGCAAAATAAAGCAGAGCTCTGGAGAATGTTTTATCCTGTTAAAAAAGACACGTGCAACCACTGCTCAGTCTAAAACATTCTAGCTTTATTTGCAAAGCGGGGTAACTATTATACACAGTATTGAACAGGAAATACAGATGGGAGGGGAAGTGGATACTCATGAAGAGTCAAGTTCTCACAAAAGTTGAACAATGGGTTAATACAGAATGTCCGTTAGAAATTGCGAAATACGTCTTGTCTAGATCCTATGACTTAGTATAACTAAAGAGGAAGTTAATGTGCGATAAAGAATGTATCTTTAGCTAAGGTGTGAAAACACTGAAAAAACATATCGGATGATTTACTTAGGTCATTGTTCGTGTTAACTGAAGACTTAAAGTAACCTTATGCCCCATACACACGTGCAGATTATCTGCAGACTTTTGTCTGCAGACTTACCTTTTCTATGTAGTGCAAGGGCCTGCCGGATTGCATACAAATTGAAAGTGTTTAGGTTTGACCTCATATTATATGGTTTTGGTAAGTCTGCAGACAAAAGTCTGCAGATAATCTGCACGTGTGTATGGGGCATTAGGCTGAATTAAGTCATTATAAGTCAAGGCTACATTTAAAATGGTGTGACACAGGTCAAGCATTAGAAAATGGTTGCCAGCAACTAGAAAGAGGTCCTGTCATTCTCCTTCAATCCCCTCTAAAAAATCATAATTACACATGCATGATTTTTCTCCTTATCATTTACACGGTGTCATCAGAGGACACAAGGCCTCTCTGGAAAGGAATAGCAGGTTAGGCGACAATGTCCTTTGTTTCCTTAGTATAATCAAATAAGGACCTAAACCTGCCCACCTAAATGGTAGACTTAGCTTTCTTAGCTTTATAAAACTTTACATATTCCTGGTAATCAAAAGGGGTTTGGGTTTGTTGGATCAGCACACCTTGTCTAGCTGTTAGAAATGTGTCAACATTTTCAGCATCTCTGTTAAAGTACAAACTTACATAAGATCCCCCTCTGCTAGCTGAGTCTGGGTTCTTTGTGGTTTTAGCGATTAAACACATAATAAGCTTAAAAAATGCATATAAAAATAATAGAAAAAGTAAAACCATCACAATCATCATAGCAATGTCTTTTAACCAGGAAAACACTCCTCCAAAACCAAAACCTCCCATACCTACAAAGGGATCCCAGCTTTTAGCAATGTTTTAGCCTCTTCTTGCAACTTATTGACCTCCTTTCTGTGTTGGGCAATTATGTCATAATAATTTGGCGCTTCCAAAGTGGTATTGTATATCCAAGTGCGACATTCATAGTCCTCAGTATGCTCACAGAGGCCAGTCAATGCAGCACTCATACTTTCTATAGCTAGATCATGTAATTCTAACTTCTTCCTAATGGCCCTTTGTTCAAGATTTAGCAACTTAATATCATCTGAATTCTTTTCCATGATCTCATCAATGATTCCAGAATAATTATTTAATTTTTTCATCATATCGATTGACCACCCAGTCCAGGAAGGGAGCCACGCCCACGCGAGGTCTCCTGTGCTAAACAGATCTCTTTTGATTCTATGTCTCAAGGGGTATCTTGGATGTGCACTTGCTTCAAGCATGTGCCCATTGTTGTCATTATCCACAACTCCCATAATTGGGACCACTGAAGCTAAATAACACCACCCTGAGACATGAAGGGGGACCCAGGGGTAACATTCCCTCCCACAACATACATTTATACTCTTTCCCAGTGAAAAGGGTCTCTGGGCAACATATTCTTGTAGGCGTCTATTTTGTACTGCAATCACAAGGTGGTCCAGTATTTGTTGTATATTTGTAGAGAAATTCTGGTAATTATCCCTTATGGTCTTATTTAAGCTAGGACTTGATATGTCAAACAGGGAACATGAGTCTCCTGGTGGGACTTGGCAGAAAGTAATATTAAGAATTGACTTTTTGCAAATGGAAGGGTTAACACGTGTGTTATTTCCCAGGCTGAAACACCAGTCTGGGAAATGGCTTCTACCATCTACTGGGAAGGTGATATTATTATTACTTGGCACATTAGTTAAAGTAGCAGAGGTTTCATTAAGGAACTGTGTAATATTCAAAGGGACAGCAATAATGAGGGAAGCGGGCTGTTTCTGGATGGAGTTTACTACATATCCAAAATTTCTCAAAACCTGACTTCCTAGCATAAGCATATTTAAATTTTGTTAGTAACATTTCACTATGAAAAGTGGGTGGATTCTCATCTACATTATGCTCAATACTCAATTCTCTCTTTGTTCTGTTGTGAGTCTCATATGCAGGGTATGGTCCGCATATACTTCTCATGACACCCAAATTTTCAGGGTGATAGATGCAGCTAGTAACAGTCCATACAAGGGAAAATACTGAAAATGGAATCAGGATTATCAGCAGCCATAGTTTGGCTGAGTCCGGTGCAACTGGAAAAGTCATTTTCTACAGGGTCTGGGCGGTCTGCCCCTGTCAGTACCCCCTTTTCTTGACTCTCCTGTTCAAGGTCAGGGCGGTCTGCCCCCGTTAGTACCTTCTTGCTTGCTTCTGGATCCTCTGGCTCAGGTCCTGTCCGCACCAACTTCACTCTAGTGGCATGGATCCAAGTAGGGCTGTGTTCGGTCAAGACAGCGGTCCTGGTAACTGCTACCACAGTGGTCTCTGGGCCGTAGGCGAAATCCTTTGGTTTCTTTCCTTTGGGCAGCAGCTTCATCACCACTATGTCTCCTTCTCTGAAGGGATGGGTATTTTCCTGTAAAAAGAAAAGAAAAGGTGCGAGCAACTTTTCGTTCCGTTCCACTTGATTCTTAAGTTTCAATTACTCTTTATTTGTGCTATTCATTCTTTCCATTATACCTGAACTCTGCGGATAATAATCTATTTTCAAGATTTTTTAACTAGTTCCTGGCATATTTTTGATATGAAAATTGGAGCATAATTAAACCTAATTCAAGGCAGGCACCCCCATCCAGGAATAATCTCCTGATTGAGAATGCATGCCACCGTGTGGGCATCTCCCTTTTTGTGGTCCTAAAAGCTTCCACTCATCTGCGAAACACGTCCACTATTTGACTAAAAAGAACTCTTATTTCTTCCCTGCTTTGGGCCTATATGTGAAATCTATTTGTATATGTGTGAATGGGTTTGATGGGTATTGGAGATGCTCATGTGTGGCCCTATATGTTTGGATTGTTTGCTCCTAATACAGGTGATGCCCCTAGCAACATATGCTTGCACTAAACTGTCAGAAATACCTCATATGTTCTTTCCCACCCCCTGTGTCCTATTCCATAATACTAGGCAATAAACAGTGGGGTGCTAGCTGCGGGGATACACACAAGAGCTCCCCTCTTTTAGAAAAAGGCGATTCCCAACTTTTTCTAAAACATCACCCAAGTCCTTAAAACCTGTTCTGTAGTATGTGTTTGTAGCTTAAACAATGTGTGATCTTTTGTCCTGGAGCAGGAAATTAACCACAAAAACTTCCTCTGCTCCCTCTATGACTGCCTATATATCATGTTGTGGTGTAACACAACCTTTAATACCAGTAGCCCATTTAAAACTGGGGCCTACCTAGGGTAAATGATGTGGCCATCCCTATTACCATCTCACAAGATGCTATGTACTATGTTCGGAGTCACTTCAGGCATGCCTTAGGCCTGGACTGCGACCATCTTTGGACAAAAAAATTATAGGGCGAAGTTTACCACCATACTCCTGGGCAAGTATACCTGTCATGGTCTTACAATTGTCCCTTGCATAAACACAAAACATTTTTTCCATGATTTGGGAGGCCTAGTGCAGGCGCTACAACCATAGCATTTTTCAGATATATAAACGCATTCAACATTACTTGTGACATTTCTGGACCTGTGGTTTGTCTCAAAATGTTATTATAGATAGGAGCAGTCCGGATCCATAACAAGCAATGATCCTGTGGGCGGGCAAGACCCACTGTGGGCTGGCAAGACCCACTTCTTATATGACTGACTCTACTATCACCCTCTGTGAGAACAAAACCAAGGTAAACAACACTTTCCTGACACTACTGTCATAATTCCTGTGACACTTTGTGTCCACATACATGTACATTTCTTCAATAAACTCACTTGCTCTGACTGGCCTCCACAGAGTGACTACATATGTCAGATACATATTGTAGCGGGACTGACCCATGAGCAGGTGTCCATCCCTTCTTGCATGGTCTGGAGAACTATAGAGCGGACAATTGAATTGTCTACTTATAGCCCTAAGGCATTTCTACACCAGGTAAGTTACCTGGACTGAAAACATAAGAAACAAAGATGGCTGTGTCTCCTCGTCCAATAGGACGCTTAAAAAAAAACACACTACTTAAACCAATCACTGTACAGTGGGTAGCATCGGATGGTATGGTTATCAGTAGAGATGGCATATCAGATACCACTTGCATGCTATGATCAGATAAAGAACTAAAAAACTTTTTGGCTTAGTGCCAATTTTCCAAAAAAACTTTTTTTTTTTTTTTCCCGTGCCATTCTAACAAAAATCTGGCCAGAGGTTCCTCTCTTTTAATAGAGGATACCCATAAAATATCATTCAAGAACTATAATCAGATAAAAAGTTAATCTGATTTGAAACTTTTGGCTCTGTGCCAACAGGGTCCAATGGTCACACTAATTGCGGTAACCCTTTCTGTCCAAAAATAAATTCCATAATTATAACAGGAATAAAGATATGACACTTGAACGCTTTCTTGGCAAATAGCCAATTTTCAAAATTTTGCAGGAAGGCTCCCCTTCACATAGGGGAACATTTGCAAAATATAATTTTTCATTATCTATAATTCTATAAAAAAATAACTTCAAAATATCCTGCCGACAACGGCAATTTATATTTTTTTCCTAGTAAAATAGTGTTTTTATTCATTATTACTACGCTCATACAAGATGGGCACAAATGTATAAATGGCAAAACTTCTAAAAAATTCTATAAAAATAATTGCATATGTATGGGAATGCTGAGATCGTTTGTTCTACGACTATTCTGAATTAGGGAACTAATGCAGAAGTGCATTTGCAGCAGTGACCCCCCCTCTTTTCCCCTCGTGTAAGGAAATGTAGTAGTTTTAAATGTGTCTGACACATAAACATTTTCTGCTTGTCTGACATTAGGAAGAAAACTACACCTGCCTTGGAGAATGAAACCGTGGGGTGCAGGTGTGGTCAGGGGTATTTGTAAGGTAATATTATTATTATAGGGGGGCCTATGTTGAAAATGTCCTACTCTTTTATTTGCCTCTTCTGATATCGCCCTTGAAAATGCGCCCTGACAGGCTGCTTTTCTTTAGACAGATCAGATGTCAGTTGCATCGCTCTCTGTTATGGCTTTTTGAAAACCTTACAAAGTTTTCGTAGCCCAATCAGAAACTTGCTGTTTTACAATTAACATGTACTGTGACTTTAAATTAAGGACAAATGTTTGAATTCTAAGACTGTGCTACTCAGCATTGACATTTAACTGCAGCCCAAAACCTTTAAAGTCTCACCCGTCTTCTGTCTATAGGCAATCGCTGTGGTCTATATCTGCGTGTTTAAAGACTTTCACTTTCACTTCTAATATCTCTACGTAGCTTTTTTCCTATTCTATTGTACTAATACGGGGCATAAATAAACCAATTCTCCCCGCTTTTTCCATGTACTTTTATCAACTCAACTAAACATTTACTAGAAGATTTACTTGTATCCTAATATCTGTAAGGCTGGCCAAACATGTCCGGACAACTCTTTATCGTACAATTTTCTGTTAGATCCACCACAAACCACATAAGAGGTCAAAATTGAACATATTCATTTGCATTCAATTAGGCAGAGGCTTGTACTACATAGCTGAAGGTAAATTTCAAGAAAAACTGTACTGAAAATTGTAAGAAAATTGTATCATGTATGGCCAGCATCAGACCTTAACCTTCAGTATAATTTCACAAAACCATAAACAAAACATGTCTCTAAGATTTACACATTCACAAAATCACTTAAATGTATCTGGGTCCTTAGACCCTCTTTATGGTTAAAAACCCTCCTGAAAAGCCCTTTGGTGTATGTATATTACACCTTATACTCCCAGGTATAATGGCTATCAAGAAGGCTTTCCTACCATTATAGACAAACAAACAATACACATAATAAACATTTATCTTGATTTGTCTGATAACCTACGATCGGTCAGTCAATTTTTACAGTAATAATGAAACTGTCGCTATCAGTGTTATATTAACAGTCAGCAGGCGCAATTTTTACAAGTCATATATAATTATAGACACAGTTTCCATATATGTCAAACCAGCAATATAATACTCCAATACAATATGACAATATTTTCAAATGGCATAACAAAATGAAATAACAAAACAATCACGTGATGAACGAACTTATCTACTTACTAAATACGCTTTTGTTAGGTCACACAAACAAATTATCTTATACTCGAAATCTTACAGTTCTATGCGATAGAAAGATGTTAGCAAGAAAAGGGGTAGTTTCTTTTTTCTACACAGAACAGACTGACATCTATTTATTATTCACTAAAGGAACGGGTTTTCCTAAAACCCCCTGGGCTTCCCTGAAACCCAAAGAAAAAAATACTGTCGTCGTTGAAGACAGCTTCAACGCCTCCCAGAGACGTTTTATTTGTCCCTCCCAGAGGAACGGGATTCTTCTCGAGAAAAAATCCCCTGGGCTTTCCAGAAGCCCCGGATATTGTCTTTCCTTATAAATGACAAATCCTGTGTCTCCCAGAGACACTGTCTCGATACGTTCCCAGAACGTATTCAGGTTCAACAACCTAACATATAATATCTTTCCCTGAAAAATATTATTCTGGCTTCCCTGAAGCCTCTATATATATATATTAGTATTCAAGCTTCCCTGAAGCTTCTATATATATATATATATATATATGTAAAGATCCAGAGCATCTCCCAGAGCTGCTCTATTATCCAACACGCTCCCTGAGCGTTTGGTGTCTATGGCTCAAAGAACGGAACCAGGGCCAAACGGCCAAGTCCCACCGGACAGGCAAACAGATAAAATAAAATATCTCCTTACCCAGACCGGTGAATCCTTGGACCCGTGATGGCCGCTCTCTCTCCGATCCCGGACGAGCCCCCAATCTGTTGGTGATTTCTCTTAATATTCACCCTAGATACCTTAAATGTATATGTATATCATAAGTCCCTGACTTATTGGCTAAATCTAGTCTGTTCTATGCAAAATAAAGCAGAGCTCTGGAGAATGTTTTATCCTGTTAAAAAAGACACGTGCAACCACTGCTCAGTCTAAAACATTCTAGCTTTATTTGCAAAGCGGGGTAACTATTATACACAGTATTGAACAGGAAATACAGATGGGAGGGGGAGTGGATACTCATGAAGAGTCAAGTTCTCACAAAAGTTGAACAATGGGTTAATACAGAATGTCCGTTAGAAATTGCGAAATACGTCTTGTCTAGATCCTATGACTTAGTATAACTAAAGAGGAAGTTAATGTGCGATAAAGAATGTATCTTTAGCTAAGGTGTGAAAACACTGAAAAAACATATCGGATGATTTACTTAGGTCATTGTTCGTGTTAACTGAAGACTTAAAGTAACCTTAGGCTGAATTAAGTCATTATAAGTCAAGGCTACATTTAAAATGGTGTGACACAGGTCAAGCATTAGAAAATGGTTGCCAGCAACTAGAAAGAGGTCCTGTCATTCTCCTTCATCGCCCACAGATGTACAAGCCGTCGGTCACCTGCGGTGTTTCCTTCAGGTCTTGTTTTCCGGCGCCAGTAGCTCTCCTCTACGTAAGGGTTTGAATTTCCCGCCGGGCGGGCGCTTCAAGCCTCGTCTTCAAACCGGAACTTCCGGCACAACTCCTGCACTGGATAACGTATCTATTACATGATCCAGCACTTCCCGGTAGGGGGGCGCCTGACCACCACGCTGGCTGTGCTGTGATTAGTCACAGCACAAGCCGATCAGCAGCTCTCGGCCAATGATTGGCCGCCGGCACCCGCTGATTGGCAAAGAGGATGACAGGACAGAGCTCTGTGGATGTAAAGAATGCAGAGCTCTGTCCTGTCAGCTTGGATGTACCAGAGATTGTTTCCCTGCAAAGCAGGGAGTAAAAACTGACACATCCCTTAGTAAAAATAGCACACAGTGAATGCACCAAGCACTTTAAGGCACACATTTAAACCCTTGATTGCCCTAATGTTAACCCCTTCACCTGCTAGTGTCATTAGTACAGTGACAGTGCATATTGTTAGCACTGATCACTGTATAAGAGTCACTGGTTTCCACAAAGTGTCAAAAGTGTCAGTTAGTGTCAGATTTCTCGCCATACTGTTACTGTCCTGCTATATGTCGCTGAACATCGCCGTTACTAGTATAAAAAAAAATTTGCTATATACTGTATACCATAGTTTGTAGACGCAAACCAATCAATATATGCTGATTGGGATTTTTTTTTTACCAGAAATATGTAATAGAATACATGTTGGCCTAAATTTATAAAGAATTTATTTTTGTTTTGTTTTTTTCTTAATTGATATGTTTTTTAGCAGAAAGTAAAAATATTGTTGTTTTTTTTTTAAGCAAATTTTTGGTCTTTTTTCGTTTTAAGCACAAAAAATCAAAAGCCCAGTGGTGATCAAATAACACCGAAAGAAAGCTCTGTATGTGTTTAAAACATATCAATCTGATTTGGGTACAGTGTTGCATGACTGCAACTGTGCAGTCATAATGCAGTGTCAAAAAACAAAAATGCTCTGGTCATAAAGGGGGATAAATCTTCAGGAGGGCAAGTGGTTAAAAAGTCCTCCGAGGTCAGCTTGTAAGTTGGAGATGTAGTGCAATGTTATTGCACTACATAGCTTGCAGTGGCAGCTGGTGCTCCATTTTTTGCGGGGAAGGGTGGCAAACAATTGAGTAAATACTCATTTACAACTTCAAATTGGTTAAACTGGATGGATTTGTGACTTTTTTCAACCTGACTAACTATGTAACTATGTGAAAAGCAGTTTGTAGAAAAAAAGCTTGTTGCAACTGTTTGAATAGTAAACGTCTCCGCTGTCTCTCAGTTTGGAGCGTCTATGGGTTTCAGTTCTGTACACAATTTTGTTTGTAGAACAACTCTTGAGGTTTCTGTTGCTCTGAAATAGGTAAACGTTCAGATGACGATTCGCGTTTGGCCTATCTGAATTCCATTCCAGTTTCCCTCAAAAGTCATATTTCATAGTATGAAATCGAAGAAACCCTGACAGTGTATACAGGCGTTTTGGCCTCATTTATACAAAGGTTTACAATCTGTACACCTATACAAAGGGGTATCTTTCCCCGCACAGGATAAAACATATTGAGAGCAACTTCAGGAAATATGTACAGCCTGGAGGAAAGAATGGAAAGGGGAGGCATGATTGAAACTTTTAAATACATCAAGGGGAAGAATAAGATTCAGGAGGGCAGTTTTTTCAATATAAAACCAAAATCAAGAAAACTTGAACATGACCTCAAACTAACTGGAGAAAAGTTCAAATAATATCGTAGAAAGTATTATTTTACTGAAAGGGTAGTTGATGCTTGGAATAAAATAGCAGCAGAGGTAGTGAGACAGTCAACAGTAGATGGCTTCAAGCATGCTTGGGAAAAACATAGATCTACAGTTAGACCATAAAGTTAACAAAAAAAAAAAATGGGAAGACCCAATGGATTACTTGGTCTTTTACAAATGCATGTCCCTGAACACAGAGTGTGGAGTGTTACACAACTGCACTAGGGAACGAAGACCTGTTCTTACAGGCTTAAAAATGCCTGAAAAGGTTTAAGTTTGGTATTATTGGTGAACATGAATAAATAAAGAGAATGGGAGACAGGATCGGCCAGTCTAGGATAGCCCATAGATCAGTTTGTTTTTTTCATTCAACTAGTGGGTGTGGATTGGGGAAACCTAACCACTGAGCTATTGTATTCTGACAGCGTGGAGACTTCCCTGACTTCAGAATACATTGATCAGCATAGCAGGGTATAGTCTGACAGGGCAGCTGTACAGAAGTCGATTGGTGGAACGACTTCTGTACAACCTCTCTGCCCATACATGGATCGAAATTAATCCGGTCCCTGCTGAACCAGACAAATTTCGATTCATGTATGGCTCGCTTAGGATAAAAAAGAGGAAGGAGGAGGGGCAAAAGAGGTAAGGGGAGAAAGGGAAAAGGAAAGTGGAACAAAAAAAGAGGAAAATAGGAAGGGAAAAAAGAAGAATAAAAAATATAGGCTGATAATTTAGGTACACAATTCCGTTTGAAGCAACACCCTGTATTCTTAGAGCATCAGGGGTTGTGTCAGTACATGTGCTGTAGAAGAAAATGTCTGCTGTGCAGTCGGTAACAGCAGAACAGTCTCCAGCACTAGTGGGGGAGTTTGGTTGGCATGTGAATGAAAAAGTGTAGAGTTTGGGTGAAGACAGAGGTGGCAGATGTATGTGTGTCTGTGGCAGGGAACACAATCTGCATTGCAGTACCATTCCTGCAGGCTGAGCAGTGTTCAAAGGGGTTACTGAACGGCGCCGGAGAGAGCGTGCCAAAGAGATTTGCCTAGCAGGAGGAGCCACCGCTGGAAAATCAGCTAGTCTGGGGACGTGGGAGTAGTCGCCATCCACAGGCCGCCAATGAGAACAGAGGAAGGGAGCTGAGACGTCACTTCCGCCGTCGGGTGTAACTGAGAAGACACATGTGGGGAGGAGCAAGATGGAGGATGCTGGAGTAAGCCGGAGTGCAGAAGCTATCCCATGTGTTGACAGAGAGCTTGCAGAGCGGACTGATACGCAGAATCTGACACTATTGGATACAGGAGTCCGATTGGTGCCCAAAGGAAGTCTGGCATTGTGCAGCAGAGGGGACACAGAGCATCTTGGACTGATAGGTGATAGTTGCTTGAATGCATCCATGCGGCTACGAGCGTGGGGCCAATGTGAGCACTGCGGTGACATGTTGCTGAAATTAGAGCAGAGCGATTGCCAGCCCAGAGGACTGGGCAAAAGGAACCACCTCTGAACTGCTAATGCCAGTAGTGGCTCTTCCCTTTGGGAGAGTACAGGGAAAGCTGAGAACACCGCTGGGGCCAGGATCAGTAGTGCAGACCCACACAACCATCTGCAAAACAAGGGAAACCCATTTTTCAGAAGTGCAATGCATACAAGTCGTGAGGGTTGAGCAGCGGCCACAGGGTGCATTAGTTGCGGTTACAGCAACAAAAGGTCCAGCTTTCAAAGAGGCAGAAGGGCGTCAATGTATCCAGAAGTTGAAGTCCTCTGGTTTGTCCAGTGAGAAGGAGGCAGAGATCATTGATGTGGGGTCACCCAGCTTTGAGTGTCGATATGAATACCTGGAAAAGGGAATCGGTGAAAAAAGGTTTAGATGTGGAGACTGAGTGGGGAACTGAAGGAAGAAGAAGTCCTCCAAGTTGAAGTTCACTTAGCGAAGAAACAAGCTGCCGTCGTTCGCATGAGGTGTGTGAGGATTTTCGGGTTCTGTGAGGCCTATGCCACAAGGGTCCCAGACTTATCAAGGTCCCGCACCTACACTCGGGCCTGAGCACAGAACGATGCCTATTCTAAGCTGATCTCTAAAGTGGAGACCCCATATGCCCCACCTGAGAGAGGAGATAGGCAGAAACGTCCCAGGTTCTCTCATTTCCAAAGACTCATTCAGAGGAAGGTAGCTATGGAATACGGATATGATTTTGCATATGCTCCATGGGAGGTAATGGAGGTAATCAAAAACAAGAGAGAGGCTTGGTGTAAAGAAGCTGTTTGGGACTTTATATTTGTCCCCAAGCCACATCGGAACCAGTCCAGGCCTCAGCTGTGGGAAACCTTCCTATCCATCAAAGAAAATTGGAATCTGGGGTGGTCGATATACATTGATTGAGTGGAAGTCAACTGTCCAGATAAGAAAGACCAAGCTTGGGCCATCACCATCTTGAGTCCTGTAGGCAAGATGGTTTGTATACCTCATCCTGACCATTACTAATGAGGTATGCTAAATTCTTGATCTAATTAAAAGAGTTTTATGTTACAAAGGAGCTGTTGAGCCCGAAGAATTACCACTGTTGAAATTATGCTGTTAAGGCTAAAAGCCCTTTTCCCAAATCCCCTTCTTTCTTTCCTTGCAAATAAAGAAGTTTATCAGCGAAACTGCCATTGTTTTATCACCTGGGAGAAAAGAACTTCCACCAAAGAGGACTTCACCTGTTAAAGCCAGGGGCTGCTACCTGGAGTAAACACCTAGTTCACAGAGACACTTTGTGAAGATCCTTTGGGCCATGGGCCATTACCATTGTTAAGGCAATATCTCCTTAAGGACACTTTGCAAAGACGCTTCATTTAAGGACACTTTGTGAAGATGCTTAATTTAGAGACATTTTGTGAAGAAATGACATTGAAAGGAATCTTTGCAAAGATTCCTTTGGGCAATGGGCCAGTGTTATGGGGAAGAAAAAAATTTGTGTGAGTTGCTACCTTTTTGAAGAAAAAAAAGGGGTAGTGGCTCGTTGTCTCTTCAGAGAGAGGGGTGCCAGAGAGAAAGGACCTCTTGAAGAGTTGTTACAGACACTCACAAATAGGCCAGCTATTGCTAAGGCTCCAGCAATAACAGCGTGCTGCCAGGAGAAGATGTATTGCCTCGGTATTGCAGAGGGTAGGACACTGTGAACATAAGTCGGATGGACTCCGCACTTCTTCCTCCTAACGTGTCGGTCTGACTAGGATAGGGAAGGGTCAGTACCCTGGTAATTGAGAGGGACTTTGCCTATTGCTGGTCATGTGGGTCCTGATTGGAACAAGTACAGAATATCCTTAGTTAGTCAGAATGGTAGGTTGTTCTGTTTGTCTGTTACAGGAACACAACAGGGTGACAAGTCAAGAGTTGCCCTTAGGAGACTGGATGCATCCACTGGCTCTACATAAATGCTAGTGATAGAGATTCTTTAGGTGAGAAGTTCGCCTCTGCGGAGAGGATAGTCTCACTGTGAGTACATAGAATTTAAATTTGCTACATGCTTATATTTTCTTTGCAGGCTTGCAAGGGGTCTCCATGCCTCTTGGGAGATTGTCTATGGCCCATTTCTGTGTATATTTGTATAAATGTTATTTGTAGTATAGTTAGTCAGGGTGTTTAACCATTTTCCTGTCAAGCTATTTTTGTTTGGCGGGGTGTGCATTAATATAAGGCACTTAGTGGATACTTCTGTGTAAATTTGTAAATTCTTGTACAGAAGTTGTCTACATTTTTCACGTAAATTATTGTACTTACTGGCCACGTATGGGGTATGTCCCTTGACCCTGTACATATTTTATTTCCCTTTTCCTCCTTTTCCAAGTTTGTGGGATATTTTTGTACAGGTATTTTTGTAGGGGCGGATGCCCAGAGCCAATTAGGACACGACTCAGTTTAGCGGGGGTTGGATGTAGCACCCTACTTGGTAGGTGCTAGAAGAGAGTATCGTTTTTGGGTCTTTCTGCTTACCAAAGAGATTTCCAGGTAAATTTGGATTTCTCTCTGCCTGGGTAAGGTCTGCTCATGGTGCTCAGGTGCAGCTCAGCTTGTCTGAAATGTTCCACGCTGGTCCAATAGGTAGGCATATTGGACAGTGGGAGGAAACCTGACAAGTGAGGGCACAGGCATTGTTACAGCCCTGATGATTGGCAGAGAAAAGTCCCTTTAGTGTATGCTGGGTGACTGTATAAATGCCAAGGGCACATGTGCTCGGGGTCTTCGGCTGGAATGTGGGGCCCGGGAGGGAGGGAGCAGATGCCCCTCCTCTGTATAAGCTGCCATGTGGCTTAGGTAGTCGACCTGAGGGCCTGAAAGTCAGATAGGAGCTGAGCCCAGATGTCCTGCAGAACTGACTGGAAGGGAGACACTGGAAAGGATCTGATTCTGCCTACCGTGAGTACAGATCTGTATAATGGGGCCTGTCTTGTGAGGGCCATCCCTTCATCGCAAGAGACAGTGGAAGAGACAGTGGATGGGTGTCAGTCAAGGGGATGCTTGAGAGTGTCCTGAAGATAAAGTAGTTGCATCAAGTATGCTGCTGTAGAGAGAGCAAGAAGACTGTGTCTGCTTCCACAAATGAGACAATGTGAGAGTCGTTCTTATCTACTGTGAATAGTTCAGTTGGAGTATCCCACTCAGGGGTGTAACTACAGGGGTTGCAATTGCAACCAGGCCCCATGCTTCAGGGGGCCTGTGCAGCTCCCCTGTACACCTGGATAGGAGAGGGGGGGGGGGGCAGGGGCAACATGTAGAGAAATCACTGTCCTCCTTTTTCCTCCTGTAGCTGCAGGAGGAAAATGGAGGAGATTGGTTCCTCTGTATGCTGCCCCCGCCACTCCCCCTATTCAGTTCACTTGTGCTCTGCTGTCTCTGGGCCCCTGTGTGCTCCCCTGGTCCCCCCCCCCTACTGTGCTACCCCCCCCACTGTGCTCCCTTCCCTCTCCTGCTGGCTGCTGCAGGGAATGTGTCACAATAGAGAACCAGGAAGGGGTCGGTAAATATGTAATTTACCAGCTCCTTCCTTTTCTTAAGGGACAGAGTCATAGTCAGTGACATTGTAAAATAAAATGTTAAAAAATATTACAATTAAAATACCAAAAAATAAAAACTACTGACACCAGTGGGTGAACTTCCAGGATAGCAAAGGTCACACTTGCGACCGGGCCCTTGCATTCCACCACCGTGGGGAGGCCCCAAAAATGCCAGGAAGGGGGCCCACTGCAGAACTTGTGAAAGGGTCCCGCAAGGAGAGTAAAGGGCCCCAGGATCAGTGGGAAGAGCCCCAGGCTTGAAGGGAAGGGCCCCAGCCAGGGGTCTGGGGGGCCCTTCATGGTTTCTTGCACCAGGGCCCTGAAGGTTCTAGTTATGCCTCTGATCCCACTATTCCCTTCTCCCATCCAAGTTCTACAATAAATACAAAACCAAATACCCTGGACTGTTTATTGAGTAACGAGCAAGCTGTAGTAAATATAGATGTGTGAAAAATCCCCTAGTGACTGTCTGCAGGTAATCAGAGGGAGGCCCAAGACGTCTTCACACAGCAAGCCCTACAGGGACAGTGCTACACACAATATGCCATCTATTACTTGTTTGTCATGTTATATATGTATTGTTTACCCCTATTTTTTACCTTTCACTTTAGAGCACCCCTCTCCTGAAAAATGAATAAGTGAAATGCATTGAGAAAGCCAGTCTTTCATCATATGTACTGTACATGATGTATTTTATTTGCTGCAATTTACTGCTTTGAACTTGAGAGGCTGTCGTTATAGATGTCCCTGAGCTGTATGAGTAATATTATGCGGTGGATTAGCCTACAAGGGGTTGTTTTTATAATAGGTATACATTATGTATGCTTTTACTATTATATGTAACTTTTTCCTTTTTAACATGACCAAGCACAAATAAAATACTGGATAATATAGTATAGTTGTGATTTAATGAATTATTTCAGAGATAATACACATTTAAAATCCCACAAATGTCCTTTTTAGTCCCGAGGAACATACAGAGGGATATTTACTAAAACTGGTACACAGAGATCTGGTATAGCTATGCATAGTAGTTGTACCCCTGTAGGAGCCACTTGCGTATTACCCAGATAGTTCTTACTTCTTTACTGGCAGCCAGACTCAAGGTATTTTCTGCAGCCAGGTACACACACATAGGCTCTATGTAGTCAAAGACCAGACTAGGGGGTGTTGTTTTGCATCTTTATTTTGGAGGAACTTGGATAGGGTAGGGGGGATTTGTAGTAGAATACTCCAGAACAAAACTATGCACAGATTGAGGACTCTAGCTGATCTAAAATTAAGCAGTAGGTGAAGTCCCTTGCTGAGAGCGGATGGCAGACTTCTCCTGTGTAGCAGTGTAGAAATAAAGAGCATGAGAAAAGTCTCTTGTAATGAAGGACAAATAGACAAAGTTCTTCAGGTCACTAGCCAGTAATCCCTTTAGTTGGACCCTTGGCTGTATCTACTAGCACACAGGGGTAGCCAAATAGAACAGGCCCCTAGATCTTTGGTCTGTACTCACAGGAGTCGCAAACAGATCCCCTCAGGCATGGTTCCCCTTCAGACAACTCTTCAGAAACACCAGGGTCACTCCTCTACTTTAGCTTCAGACCCTCTGGTCACCCCACCTGGCAGCGAGTGCCAGGGGTGGTGCACTCCACCATCTGGGAAGGACCCAGAGCTCACATGTTCTCTGAATATATAGCCCAAGCCCAGCATGCTTAGGGGCACCTCCTCTGCTACATACTCATGCTGTCTATTTGCCTAGCTCCCACCCATGTTTCAGAAAGCTGTTTGGTTTCTAGAAAGTGGGAGGAGCCCAGACAAACTCAACACACCAGAACACCAGGAGGCAGCCTGAACTAATACATTGCAGCATTCTGTTAAGCAAACCTGCTGAAGATAGATTTGCCTCTAGCCCCACTGTTAGGAGGAAGAGCAAATTACACTAGTCTAACTATTTACATACTATCACCTAAACTAGGAGAGTGCTACATAATCAATCAGCTTCCAGGTTTTATTGTCAACTCAAAGCTTAATTTAACAAGCCAAAATTAGAAGCTGATTGTTCACTATGCACAGATTCTAACATATGACTGTGGACATTTATAGTACAAAATGGCCATGAGTGCTGTGGTTTTTGGTTTTCTTTAATTAGAGGATCAGAAGAAACTGGCAGAGCAGCAAGGGCAGGATCAGCAGAGACTGGTTGAGCAGGCACAGGATTAGAGGAGTTTGGCTGAGAAGCAGACACAGGATTTGTGGAGACTAGCTGGACAGCAGACAGAGGTTAAGTGAATTCAGGCTGGACAGCAGACAGAGGATTAGCAAAGTCAGGCTGGGTAACAGACAGAGGATCAGCAAAGTCAAACAAGACAGAGAGCAGAGGATTAGTGGCATCAGGCTAAACAGCAGGAGGTTTATCTCCGGAGTCAAGCTGTACAGCTGGCAATGTATCAATGGCATCTAGCTGAGCAGCAGGTGAAGTATCAATAGAGTCAGGCTGGATATTATGTAGAGGATCAGTGGTAACAGACTGGACAGCAGGCAATTAATTAGTGGTATCAGACTAGACAGCAAGTAGTGTACCGGCAAAGTCAGGCTAGACAGCCAGCAGCAGATCAGCAGCATCAAGTTGGTCAGTGGGTAAAGGATCAGCAAAGTCAGAGAGGACAACAGACAATGGATCAGTGTTCTCCAACTGGACAGCAGGAAAAATATCAGTGGAATTGGGCCAGACGGCTGGGACATGGGTATGGTGCATAGTGACTTTAAAAAGTTGACAAGGACCCCACTTAGCTGAATAAGGAAGTATGTCCCAAAGATGGATGGAACATCTTAGAAAGACATGGGTAGATGGTAATGCAGTAGAGGAAGAGTGCTGAGAGTCCCAAACGTAGAACGACAGAAGTCAGGGGATAATTCAGGAGCAGATTGGCTTAATGCTGACACTGAAACATGTTGGACTGGAGCAGTTGCCACTGAAACAGGCTATACTGGAGCAGCTGGCACAGGCTGAACTGGTTCAGTAGGCACTGGAACAGGCTGGGCTAGAGGAGAAGGCAAAGGCACAGGCTATACAGAGGTAGCAGGCACTGAACCAGGCTAGACTGGAGCAGCAGGTGTGGAACCAGGAAGTGGCACAAGATCTGAACATTGGATGCGATAGGAGTTGACAGTTGCTGAGCTGTGTGGGTTGGAGAAAACGTTTGTTTTTTTTTAGATTTTAATGCTGGAATCCTTAAGTCCCCGTTCACACTAAGGCGACCTGTGAGGCGACCTGGTCGCCTCACAGGTCGCCGTAGGTCGCCTTCCATAGGGAAGCTGCGGACCCGTTCTAATAGGAGCGACACAAGTCGCTCCGACTTAGAAAAAGGGTCCGGAGCTTCTTTGGGGCAACCCGGAGGCGACCGCCATAGACTTCAATGTTATGAAGTCCGTGGCGGCCGCTCCGAGGTCGCGGCGCACTGCTCGCACCGCGACCTCGGAGGTCGCCCCCCCAAGTCGGATCGCGGCAATGTGAACGGGGCCTCAGGTGATTGCAGGGTTCCAATCAGTTTGTTTTGTTGACAGCAAAGCTGGAAAAGTATGAGAAGCTCAGAGTAGGAAGTAGATGTAGCAGGATAAGATGTTCCAAGGTGTTGCTTATATATGATATAAGATTGATATGATATCATTTTTGATATCATCATTTATATCATCAACATGATATGATATTTGATTGGGAGTAAAGTATACTGAGTTGCAGCTGTGGTTTCTTTGGGTAAGTTGGTGTCTAGGGGCAGGAATGGATTGGTGCATGTTAACCACTTCTGGATCGGAAGATTTTCCACCTTAATGACGAGGCCATTTTTTGTGATTCGGCACTGTGTTACTTTAACGTACAATTACATGGCCGTGCGATGCTGTACCCAAATAAAATTGATGTCCTTTTTTTCCAACAAATAGAGCTTTCTTTTGGTAGTATATTATCACCTGCGTGATTTTTATTTTTTGCGCTTTAACCATTTCAATACCAGGCACTTTTCCCCCTTCCCGCCCAGGCCAATTTATAGCTTTAGCGCTGTTGCATTTTGAATGACAATTGCTTGGTCATCCAACACTGTACCTAAACCAAATTTATGTGATTTTTTCCCACAAATAGAGCTTTCTTTTGGTGGTATTTGATCACCACAAGGTTTTTTCTTTTTTGCTAAACAAATAAAAAAAGACCGAAAAGTTTGAAAAAAAAAAACATTTTTTTTTGGCGGGCATCACTGATGGGGAGGGCACTGGCGGGCTGCCTGAGCCCTGATTGCCATCCCTGGTGGCCATGGTGGGCATCCCTGTGGTCATGGGTGGGCATCCCTGGGGTCATGGGTGGGCATCCCTGGTGGCTCTAGTGGCACCCCCCCAAGGGTCTGCACTGGTAATTAATGCTCTGATTACCAGTGCAGACCCCCCTCCCCCTTTCAGGAGAGCCGCAGATCGGCTCTCCTCTACTCGAGCCTGTCAGGCACGAACTGAGGAAAGCCGATCAACGGCACTTCCTATTTACTATGTGACCAGCTGTGATTGGACACAGCTGGTCACATGGTAAAGAGTGATAAAGAGCCTAAAACAGTAGGCTCTTTGCCGAGATCGGAGATGTGGTGTGTCAGAGTGTGTCGCCGATCCGAGCGCATTATCCTGCCGCCGTCATATGACGGCGTGTCAGGATAATACAACCACCTTCCCACCGTCAATTCCTTATAGGGCGGGTGGGAAGTGGTTAAACAAAAAAAGAGCAACAATTGTAAAAAAAAAAACAATATTTTTCCCTTTCTGCTATATAACATTCCCAATAAAAAAAATGTAAAAATCGAATTTTTTTCATCATTTTAGGCCAATTTGTACTCTGCTACATATTTTTGGTAAAAAAAAAAATCACAATAAGCGTATTTTGATTGGTTTGCGCAAAAGTTATCACGTCTACAAACTAGGGGAAAGATTTATGTCAGTTTTATTTATTTTTTTTTCACTAGTAATGGCGGTAATCAGCGATTTTTAGTGGGACTGCAACATTGCTGCAGACAGATCGGACCTCCCAACTCACATTTTTGGGGGGACCAGTGACATTACTACAGTAATCATGTAATCCAGGACCAGGAACCCCAAAGGGTGTATGCTTACCAGATTGAGGTAAGGTAAAGGCAGATTCTTTGGATAGAACTTGTCACCTTGATAGTAGATCCAGGTCCACGTGAACAGTTAGCTCAATGGTCATTGGATCATGGAAGTAAAGGTAAAAACGCAATAGTGTAAAACCTCACAAACTAAATTAATTAGACACCACAGTGTTCTTGAAAAATAAGTTCAATTGTGTGAATGAATAAACCTCCACCAATAAGGTTGATCACTAATAACAGTGAATAAAAAAACATGCAAAAAATAAAATAAAAATATAAAAAATGAATAATAAATGTGATGGGTACCCCTTACCAAAGGTGATAAGGGTAAACATCAAAAATAATATGACGTGTTATAGCTGAAGTCGCCTCTTACCGGACAACATTAATTGAATAGCCAATATAGGGAGGGCAAAAGTGTGAAATTTGCGTGTTGAACCACCACCTTTTGTAGCTAGATTCGCCTCTTACCATATGAAAAAAGGATTATAGCAAACGTGCAGATCACAATTCAGTGTGAACCCGGAGCCAATAATAAGACACACCAATAGGGGTCGCCTCTTACCAAATGTAAATAGTAGTCGAGCCTGTATGATGATCGAGCATCCAAGGACCCGACCCTTACTCTGGGGTGCTGTTTCCTCAAATATCGGAGGTATTGCAAGTGTTCACCCACATGAAGAAAAAAAGGGCTCCTATAGTGTAAAACCATTAAAATTTATTCTCAAATAAAAGCAAAATAACTTACAGCAAGACCAGGAATGAAGGAGCAATGTTTGTCAGCCGCCGGCCGGACGGCTTCGCTCGCCCGCACTCTCCGGTCGCAATCCGATGACGTCAGTACGCCGTGACCCGACGACGTTTCGTCACAGATGACGTTTTCAAAGGTGCGGACGGCGTACTGACGCCATCTATTTATACGAGGAGTTGAGCTAGATGACCGGAAGAGGGTGAGGATCATCCCGCCATCTTAAGTGGGGGAATTCGTAACCGGAATGGTAACCCACACACCAACCCGCAAATAGCAACAACAAAGGGTTGTACATAAACAAAATTAAAAAGAGCATCACGCAAAACAACTATATTTTATACCCATAAGATATAGAACAAAAATTAGCAAACAAATGATCGTCATATCCACCTAGAATGGGTCAATGGAGACACCATCTAGTGGATATTTAAGGATATTATAAGTTTAAATGACATATTGATTACAACTGGACAGCACCAATCTCAACTATCATAAAAAAGAGAGAGAGGAAGGTTGTATATGAAAAGAATTGATGATGTGAACAAAGAAATCCTTTCATTCTTAGATATTGATATATCCAACCCAATCAACCCCTTATTTAATAATTAGGCCCGACATAATGCTAACAATTATAATAAAATTGTCACACATATGTCAAATATAACTGATTGGTGTTGTCCCATTGTATTGACAATTGGGTAATATAGGCTTAGATAGGAAGTCAATAATAAATTAATTTCAATATATATATTAAGAATATATTTGAAAAAAATTATAATAAAAGGATAATAATAAGTTAGGCAATGTCTATGAAAGCATTTATTTCAATGTCAACATTGAGTCCAAACGGTACGTATGTTTTGGCCCGATGAATCCAGTTCATCTCTAATTTTGAGATGCCTCTAACTAGGGGTTCACCCCTCCAATGGGGTACAAATTTGTCTATCCCTAGGAATAAAGTATTCCTGGGATTTTTATCATGGACAAGGGCATAGTGTTTGGACACTGAATGCTTGGAAAAACCTTTAAGTATATTTGATATATGTTCATTGAGTCTTACTTGTAATGGTCTTTTAGTTCGTCCTATATATTGAAGCCCGCATGGGCACTGGAGCATGTAGACAATGCCAGTGGTCATGCAGGAAATAAATGGCTTAATAGCGTGAACTCTACCTGTAGCTGTAGACGTAAACTCTTTAACTGATCTACATTTATTAGAACTAAAAGAACAGACACGTCACCTGTTGCATTTATAAAACCCAGTCAACTGACTTAAAAAAGTAGGTTTGGGGGCTGGTGGTTCTAAAATGTTGGGTGCCACTTTATCTCTCAAAGTCGGGGCTCCTTTAAATACCACGCGTGGTCTATCCGGCAGAGTGCTACCCAGGACTGGATCATTACCAAGAATGTGCCAGTGACGACTGACAATATTTTTAATAGTCATATGCTGACTTGAAAAGGAAGTAACAAAAGGTAAATTATACGAAGAATTTTTTCTATCCGTTTTGGACTCATTATTCAATAGTTGGGTTCTATCCAATCGGCTAACCTCCATAAGTGTTTCGTTGAGAAATTCCTCACTGTAACCCTTATCGAGAAACCTCTCAGTAAGAACACGGGCCTGAGTTTGAAACTCATGGAATTCACTACAGTTACGCCTAATACGAAGGTATTGGCCTTTGGGTATAGCCCTCAGCCAAGGTGCATAGTGACAGCTATCGACAGGAATATATGAATTCCTGTCGGTTGTTTTGAAGTATGTAGATGTAGAAAATATCTTTAATGCTTATGGTGAGGTCAAGGAAATGAATAGTAGACTGGCTACACTCATAATTCAGCTGGATACCCCGATCATTGGAATTCAAATATTCCAAGAAGGATATCAGATCACTGTGGCGGCCATCCCAGAGGAGGAGCACGTCATCTATGTACCTAGCCCAGAGCAGTATTTGCGGCCTGCGGTGGGCATAGATGACGTCCTCCTCCCACTGGGCCATAAACAAGTTGGCAAGAGATGGGGCATATTTAGCGCCCATGGCCACCCCAGTGACCTGGCGATAAAACTGCCCATTGTACCAAAAATAATTATGGTGAGTAGCGAACTCAAGTAGCTCCATAATAAAGGATATCTGAATTGATGGTAAATCAGAATCCCTATTAAGATACATATTGACCGCGTTCAACCCCACATTGTGTGGGATAATTGTGTAAAGAGAGGAGACATCGGCTGTGACCATCCAAAGATGGTCACTAGGAGTTAAACCTGTCAAAAGGCCAATGACATGTCTCGTGTCTTTAATATATGAAGGTGTGGTTTGCACCAATGGCTGTAAATAAGAGTCAATATACTTCCCCATCCGGGACGTCACAGAGTCGATGCCACTGACAATGGGACGACCCGGGGGGGAAGTTAGACTCTTATGCAATTTAGGTAAATAATAAATAACCGGAGTGCGAGGGCACTTGGGGATCAGAAACGCCTTTTCTTTTTTATTTATGATGTTTTGATCATAACCCCTCTTTACAATACCCTCCAGAGTCTTTTTGTAAGAGACTTTAGGGTCTTTGGGAAGTGGGACATAGGTTTGACTATCTCCTAAAATGCGTTGCATTTCTTGATTATAATCGCTGCGGTCGAGTACGGCGATCCCACCGCCCTTATCTGCTGGCCTAATGACCAGATCCTTATTTTCACACAAGGAATCTAATCCCTTTTGTAGGCCAGCAGACAAGGAGGAATTGTGTGGTTTGATCTTATCTAGATCCCTTAATAACACATCCCTAAATACCCTCAATGATGGGGCTAGGGATCCCGGTGGATTGAATAATGAAGCATTAGAAAGCCCGGAGTGTTGGATTTCAGAGCTAACTAAACGATTATCTTTTACAGGATTACTTAATATGTATCTTTTAATATTTAGTTTCCTTACAAATTTATGGATATCCATATATGTATGGAACTTGTCTAAACGCTTCGGGGGAGCATATTTCAGGCCCTTATCTAATAAACGTTTCTCAGGTTCTGATAATACGACCTTGCTTAAATTAAACACCCCGCCCCTGCTAGGTTTTTACTTTTTTTAAGTTTGATGCGCCTGCCTCCTCTACTTCCTCTTGAGGCACGGCGGGGCGCTTGGTTCCTTGCGTAGCCCTGGGAAAAACCCAACCCGGATAACTCTGACCAGTGGAGTTCTGAGAAGTTGCATTATCAGAAACTATCTCCCTCGGGCGCTGGGATGCGCTTTGATTGGGGAGGGGTTGATTGTTGTTGGGACCCTCATTATCTTTTAAAGGGTAAAATCTATTTTCCAATGGGACATTATATTGATAATTGTCCTGTCTGGTGTCAGATCTATTTTGCCAATAAGGCTCCCTCATTGGGCCCCTACCTGATCCTGCAGGTGGATCATACCAATGAGTATCAGGTCTGGAAGGGCTATGGTCATATCTGCTATAGGGGGGACGTTGATAACCATAATCCGAACTGTGATCCCTATAATGATAAGGTGGTTCTGAATGGTTATAAGGTCCCCTTCTCCATTGTGGGGTATTAGGGTAACCGGGAGTATGTGTATAGTCCCCTTGATGGTAATTGGAAGCATTAGGTTGATTTCTCCCACCTTGTTGCCAATTGGCATTATGACCTTGATTATTATATGCACCATTGGGTTTAGATTGATTATGGGGTTGTTTACCCTTTTTGGGGTTCGGTCCCCTATGTGGTGATTTATATGAAGAACGTCTCATATTTTGATGAGGGCCCTTCTTTTGTGGTTTCTTAGTATTATTTGCTGGTTGTAAGGGGATTGATAATGCTCTACTTGTTTGAGCTGTAGAGATCTCCATGACCTCTTCCTCAGAACTTAATTCTGCCATTAGCCGTTTTTGCCACTCAAAAACGCCGCCAGAATGGTAGTCCTGGAGATCTCTATTGAACTTCTTGCGCTTCTTGATTTTCTGATCTCTCTCTTCCTTTTCAAGATTTTTTAAGAGATCAGCTGAGGAAGATTTGTACTCTTCACTTTTCTTATAGGGTGCTAATTTCTCTTTGACCAGTTTAATTTCATCATCGAGTCTGGAAAGTTTGGCACTTTTCCTGCTTGACAAGAAACGCAAGAAGCTCACCCCTGCCTCATTAAAGTATTTATACCAGTCCTCTAACTCAACCTCTCCGGCTTGAGGACACACTTCTGACACAGCACCTGAGGCTCCTGGGGACCATAGTTTTCTTGATATAGGTGCCCAAGAAAGCTATGTCCCATTGTGTATGAATCTCCGATATGAGTAAGTTCTTAAGCCTCAGGTGGGAAGTGTGTCCTCAAGCCGGAGAGGTTGAGTTAGAGGACTGGTATAAATACTTTAATGAGGCAGGGGTGAGCTTCTTGCGTTTCTTGTCAGGCAGGAAAAGTGCCAAACTTTCCAGACTCGATGATGAAATTAAACTGGTCAAAGAGAAATTAGCACCCTATAAGGAAAGTGAAGAGTACAAATCTTCCTCAGCTGATCTCTTAAAAAATCTTGAAAAGGAAGAGAGAGATCAGAAAATCAAGAAGCGCAAGAAGTTCAATAGAGATCTCCAGGACTACCATTCTGGCGGCGTTTTTGAGTGGCAAAAACGGCTAATGGCAGAATTAAGTTCTGAGGAAGAGGTCATGGAGATCTCTACAGCTCAAACAAGTAGAGCATTATCAATCCCCTTACAACCAGCAAATAATACTAAGAAACCACAAAAGAAGGGCCCTCATCAAAATATGAGACGTTCTTCATATAAATCACCACATAGGGGACCGAACCCCAAAAAGGGTAAACAACCCCATAATCAATCTAAACCCAATGGTGCATATAATAATCAAGGTCATAATGCCAATTGGCAACAAGGTGGGAGAAATCAACCTAATGCTCCTAATTACCATCAAGGGGACTATACACATACTCCCGGTTACCCTAATACCCCACAATGGAGAAGGGGACCTTATAACCATTCAGAACCACCTTATCATTATAGGGATCACAGTTCGGATTATGGTTATCAACGTCCTCCCTATAGCAGATATGACCATAGCCCTTCCAGACCTGATACTCATTGGTATGATCCACCTGCAGGATCAGGTAGGGGCCCAATGAGGGAGCCTTATTGGCAAAATAGATCTGACACCAGACAGGACAATTATCAATATAATGTCCCATTGGAAAATAGATTTTACCCTTTAAAAGATAATGAGGGTCCCAACAACAATCAACCCCTCCCCAATCAAAGCGCATCCCAGCGCCCGAGGGAGATAGTTTCTGATAATGCAACTTCTCAGAACTCCACTGGTCAGAGTTATCCGGGTTGGGTTTTTACCAGGGCTACGCAAGGAACCAAGCGCCCCGCCGAGCCTCAAGAGGAAGTAGAGGAGGCAGGCGCATCAAACTTAAAAAAAGTAAAAACCTAGCAGGGGCGGGGGTGTTTAATTTAAGCAAGGTCGTATTATCAGAACCTGAGAAACGTTTATTAGATAAGGGCCTGAAATATGCTCCCCCGAAGCGTTTAGACAAGTTCCATACATATATGGATATCCATAAATTTGTAAGGAAACTAAATATTAAAAGATACATATTAAGTAATCCTGTAAAAGATAATCGTTTAGTTAGCTCTGAAATCCAACACTCCGGGCTTTCTAATGCTTCATTATTCAATCCACCGGGATCCCTAGCCCCATCATTGAGGGTATTTAGGGATGTGTTATTAAGGGATCTAGATAAGATCAAACCACACAATTCCTCCTTGTCTGCTGGCCTACAAAAGGGATTAGATTCCTTGTGTGAAAATAAGGATCTGGTCATTAGGCCAGCAGATAAGGGCGGTGGGATCGCCGTACTCGACCGCAGCGATTATAATCAAGAAATGCAACGCATTTTAGGAGATAGTCAAATCTATGTCCCACTTCCCAAAGACCCTAAAGTCTCTTACAAAAAGACTCTGGAGGGTATTGTAAAGAGGGGTTATGATCAAAACATCATAAATAAAAAAGAAAAGGCGTTTCTGATCCCCAAGTGCCCTCGCACTCCGGTTATTTATTATTTACCTAAATTGCATAAGAGTCTAACTTCCCCCCCGGGTCGTCCCATTGTCAGTGGCATCGACTCTGTGACGTCCCGGGTGGGGAAGTATATTGACTCTTATTTACAGCCATTGGTGCAAACCACACCTTCATATATTAAAGACACAAGACATGTCATTGGCCTTTTGACAGGTTTAACTCCTAGTGACCATCTTTGGATGGTCACAGCCGATGTCTCCTCTCTTTACACAATTATCCCACACAATGTGGGGTTGAACGCGGTCAATATGTATCTTAATAGGGATTCTGATTTACCATCAATTCAGATATCCTTTATTATGGAGCTACTTGAGTTCGCTACTCACCATAATTATTTTTGGTACAACGGGCAGTTTTATCGCCAGGTCACTGGGGTGGCCATGGGTGCTAAATATGCCCCGTCTCTTGCCAACTTGTTTATGGCCCAGTGGGAGGAGGACATTATCTATGCCCACCGCAGGCCGCAAATACTGCTCTGGGCTAGGTACATAGATGACGTGCTCCTCCTCTGGGATGGCCGCCACAGTGACCTGATATCCTTCTTGGAATATTTGAATTCCAATGATCGGGGTATCCAGCTGAATTATGAGTGTAGCCAGTCTACTATTTATTTCCTTGACCTCACCATAAGCATTAAAGATGGACAATTTTCTACATCTACATACTTCAAAACAACCGACAGGAATTCATATATTCCTGTCGATAGCTGTCACTATGCACCTTGGCTGAGGGCTATACCCAAAGGCCAATACCTTCGTATTAGGCGTAACTGTAGTGAATTCCATGAGTTTCAAACTCAGGCCCGTGTTCTTACTGAGAGGTTTCTCGATAAGGGTTACAGTGAGGAATTTCTCAACGAAACACTTATGGAGGTTAGTCGATTGGATAGAACCCAACTATTGAATAATGAGTCCAAAACGGATAGAAAAAATTATTCGTATAATTTACCTTTTGTTACTTCCTTTTCAAGTCAGCATATGACTATTAAAAATATTGTGAGTCGTCACTGGCACATTCTTGGTAATGATCCAGTCCTGGGTAGCACTCTGCCGGATAGACCACGCATGGTATTTAAAGGAGCCCCGACTTTGAGAGATAAAGTGGCACCCAACATTTTAGAACCACCAGCCCCCAAACCTACTTTTTTAAGTCAGTTGACTGGGTTTTATAAATGCAACAGGTGTCGTGTCTGTTCTTTTAGTTCTAATAAATGTAGATCAGTTAAAGAGTTTACGTCTACAGCTACAGGTAGAGTTCACGCTATTAAGCCATTTATTTCCTGCATGACCACTGGCATTGTCTACATGCTCCAGTGCCCATGCGGGCTTCAATATATAGGACGAACTAAAAGACCATTACAAGTAAGACTCAATGAACATATATCAAATATACTTAAAGGTTTTCCCAAGCATTCAGTGTCCAAACACTATGCCCTTGTCCATGATAAAAATCCCAGGAATACTTTATTACTAGGGATAGACAAATTTGTACCCCATTGGAGGGGTGAACCCCTAGTTAGAGGCATCTCAAAATTAGAGATGAACTGGATTCATCGGGCCAAAACATACGTACCGTTTGGACTCAATGTTGACATTGAAATAAATGCTTTCATAGACAATGCCTAACTTATTAATATCCTTTTATTATAATTTTTTTCAAATATATTCTTAATATATATATTGAAATTAATTTATTATTGACTTCCTATCTAAGCCTATATTACCCAATTGTCAATACAATGGGGCAACACCAATCAGTTATATTTGACATATGTGTGACAATTTTATTATAATTGTTAGCATTATGTCGGGCCTAATTATTAAATAAGGGGTTGATTGGGTTGGATATATCAATATCTAAGAATGAAAGGATTTCTTTGTTCACATCATCAATTCTTTTCATATACAACCTTCCTCTCTCTCTCTTTTTTATGATAGTTGAGATTGGTGCTGTCCAGTTGTAATCAATATGTCATTTAAACTTGTAATATCCTTAAATATCCACTAGATGGTGTCTCCATTGACCCATTCTAGGTGGATATGACGATCATTTGTTTGCTAATTTTTGTTCTATATCTTATGGGTATAAAATATAGTTGTTTTGCGTGATGCTCTTTTTAATTTTGTTTATGTACAACCCTTTGTTGTTGCTATTTGCGGGTTGGTGTGTGGGTTACCATTCCGGTTACGAATTCCCCCACTTAAGATGGCGGGATGATCCTCACCCTCTTCCGGTCATCTAGCTCAACTCCTCGTATAAATAGATGGCGTCAGTACGCCGTCCGCACCTTTGAAAACGTCATCTGTGACGAAACGTCGTCGGGTCACGGCGTACTGACGTCATCGGATTGCGACCGGAGAGTGCGGGCGAGCGAAGCCGTCCGGCCGGCGGCTGACAAACATTGCTCCTTCATTCCTGGTCTTGCTGTAAGTTATTTTGCTTTTATTTGAGAATAAATTTTAATGGTTTTACGCTATGGGAGCCCTTTTTTTCTTCATGTGGGTGAAGACTTGCAATACCTCCGATATTTGAGGAAACAGCACCCCAGAGTAAGGGTCGGGTCCTTGGATGCTCGATCATCATACAGGCTCGACTACTATTTACATTTGGTAAGAGGCGACCCCTATTGGTGTGTCTTATTATTGGCTCCGGGTTCACACTGAATTGTGATCTGCACGTTTGCTATAATCCTTTTTTCATATGGTAAGAGGCGAATCTAGCTACAAAAGGTGGTGGTTCAACACGCAAATTTCACACTTTTGCCCTCCCTATATTGGCTATTCAATTAATGTTGTCCGGTAAGAGGCGACTTCAGCTATAACACGTCATATTATTTTTGATGTTTACCCTTATCACCTTTGGTAAGGGGTACCCATCACATTTATTATTCATTTTTTATATTTTTATTTTATTTTTTGCATGTTTTTTTATTCACTGTTATTAGTGATCAACCTTATTGGTGGAGGTTTATTCATTCACACAATTGAACTTATTTTTCAAGAACACTGTGGTGTCTAATTAATTTAGTTTGTAAGGTTTTACGCTATTGCGTTTTTACCTTTACTTCCATGATCCAATGACCATTGAGCTAACTGTTCACGTGGACCTGGATCTACTATCAAGGTGACAAGTTCTATCCAAAGAATCTGCCTTTACCTTACCTCAATCTGGTAAGCATACACCCTTTGGGGTTCCTGGTCCTGGATTACATCTTCACTTTATGCTTGGACTGTATGGACTTTATATCTCCATTGATCATATTATAGCGCGACTTATTTTTACAATATTCTACAGGGTGTGGTCACACTAGAAGTTGCTGCTGTTTATTATATTTTTTCCTTTAGCGCGGTTAATATTTTTACATTACTACAGTAATCAGTAGGAAGAACACAGGCGCTCTGTATTGATTCCTGAGAGAACAGCGATCTACAGTATTTACAAAAGCAGGGGAGCGATTGCGGGTGCCCAGCGGCAATCGTGGCCGCTGGCCCCATGAATAAACTTCTCAGCTGGTAATTGGGGGCGCGCATGTGCGCCTCCAGGTACGGCGATTCGCTCAGCCGAGCCAGCCTGCCACAATATATATATATATATGTGGTGGGTGGTCGGCAAGCGATTAACTGAGGCTTGCAATGATATATCTGACCAGGCTTGGTGTAGTGGTGTAACAAAACTCATTTTACAATTCTCTTGTCTGGCTAGAGAATGTACCGCATTGATAAAATCCAGCAGAGCCTCTCCTGAATATACTGAATAATGTTAAAAAAATTTGTACTTATTTTCCAATAACCACACCAAAGACACAACTGAAGGGAGGAGAAAAATCATTGTCACTGCTAGAGTTAGACGACAAAGCCAGCTCAAAGCAAGTTTTTTTTTTCGTGTCAAAGATTTTTATTGGTTTTTGAAAGAGAAATACAAAGAATAAGCAAAGTTGTTCCAGCAGAGCATGGAATGCAAACGTATATAGCAATACAGGTATAGTAAGTCAACAATATTTGGTAGGTACAGAGCATTGAAATGTAGCAAGGTTTCCAGGCCTGTGGCCTGATGTGGGTCTGCTATTAGTACCGGTACTCTCTCCAGCCCATGTGGGCTGTGACCCTGGTTGTGACAACTGAAGCAGCGACAACTCTGGCATCTTTGTTTGTGGTTTTTTTATTGGTTTTAAGGGGATGGGAGAAGGGAATGAGTGGGATACTCCTTGAGGCTTGAACTAATTACATTTGGGACTTTACTCCTAAGAAATGCCCGTTGGCACTTCCTTGAAGCCAGCCGGCGCCAGCCAACGCTCACTAACACTGAGAATATCCTGTAGAACACAGAAGTGCTGAATCCTCGACTATTAGTCCAGAAGATCCAGAACTGAGAACTGTAGAACTCCTGACACTGTTATGCTGTAGAAGTCACTGAATACTGTCCCCCGCTTGGACTAGCTTGAGGTAGTATGAGGTAGAACTCTGTATAGCTGAACTTGCAACTGTCACACTTTGTACAATTCAGGGCCCAACCGCAGGTGCTCCCTTTACCTTGAACTCTTCAGGGTCCACTGACTCTGTACCCCCTCTGTAGCTTCAGGGTCCTCAACCTAGGTACCCCCTTTACAACTAGCTGGCATTGGATCCCAGAACCTCTTCCGGATTGGTCCCCTCTAACTTCAGGCAGACCCCCAGGGGTAATCCTTAGTACTCACGACCTGTGTAGGCTTTCCTGGGACTGGACCCCTCTCTCTCTCCGCAGGCTTTCTCGGCACACCGGATCCCCTCAGCTCACTCAGCATGCTCTGGACACTCAGGCAACACCCCGAGACATCCACCTTCCTCAGACAGGAGGAGAGACAGTCGCACTCTCCTTCCTGGGACTCTTGTCCCGCCAAAGACACTGTGCCACGCACTTCCCCCCAAACTTATACCCACTCCCAGAATCCTTTGCAGCCTAATCTACCTTCTGGGGTAGTTACAAGCTGGGATGTGTCCCCTGATTGGGCTTCCCACACTGCCCTATGAGAATCCTCTCACAGGAGCCAGTGGGGATACTTCTCCCTTCAGCAGGCACATCTGGAAGCCCTGACACCCTATCTAACAAATCACAGCCCTGCTGTTAAGCAGACAAGGCCCACTATATCTTTACCTAGCACCTACCTGTAGGGTGCTACAGAAACAATAAAATTAAGCACATCAAAGTAGAACAATATTCCGGTGGGACAAATGAAAACATAACAGTTAAGAAACTCAACTGAAAAACGATAATGCAATGGCTAGTGGGTTATGCATGTCAGCTCAAAGCAAGTTTGATTAATGGGCTGAACTTCACCAAATAAAACTCTTCCTTGATCAACAAAAGAATGAGCCAGATGAATGCATTTTAACAACTGTTCACAAGGTTGCTCCTTTAATATTTGTGACATTGTTCCCTATTCTCTGCTGCTAGCAAAACACAGTAAAATACCTCCTCTAGATGCATTTTGAAGCAAACAGCAAGTGAATAGAAAAGAATCAAAATGGATCCCCTGTGCAGGCAATCTAGTTGTTACTGGTCTCAGTGTTATGTTAGGATTCCAAGTGTGTATATCCTATAGAGCAGGCTTGGCCAAATATGTGTGGATCTGCATAAAGAACACCAGACTAAAACAAAATAAAAGTAAATGTGATTTATTATTAGGGAAACAATACAAGTAACAAGCACAATAATAAATACAATCATCCAAATACACCAAAGAAAGCAAAACCTAATAAGCCTATATAAAGAGAACCTAATCAGTGGAAGTAAATACAATCAAGGAAACCTACCTAAACTAGCTAACTAACTAAGCTACACTATATTTTCAAAAGTATTGGGACACCTGCCTTTACAAGCACATGAACTTTAATGCCATCCCAGTCTAAGTCCGTAGGGTTCAATATGGGTTGGCCCACCCTTTACAGCTATAACGGCTTCAATTCTTCTTGGAAGGCTGTCCACAAGGATTAGGAGTTTATCTATGGGAATTTTTGTTCCAGAAGCGCATTTGTGAGGTCAGGCACGGATGTTGGACGAGAAGGCCTGGTTCGCAGCCTCCGCTCTAATTCATCCCAAAAGTGTTCTATCAGGTTGAGGTCAGGACTCTGTGCAGGCCAGTCAAGTTCTTCCACCCCAAAATCACTCATCCATGTCTTTATGAACCTCGCTTTGTGCAGCAGGTGATCCAGTTCCTGACAACATGTTTGCAGATACAGAATGAGTGAATAAAAAATGAATCGTGCTGTCCCTATTAAGTAACAAAAATAAACAAATTCATGAAAAACCACACCAAATTTGCATCTAAATATGCACAGTGCAACAGTAAAAAATGATTGTGCAAAACCACATACAAACCTATTAAATACATCAAATGCACAATCTCTTTGGATATATCAAAGGATTCATATATACATATACTTTTGTAATGAACAATACATCCATGCATCAAAAATTTTAAAGTGATTGTAAAGGTAAAATAAAAAAAAATAATAAAAAATAAAAACAAACCTGCATGTCTCTTGGCCCATTCTCTCTGTCCAGTGCCCCCATGGGAAGCTGCTTCCTATGGGAGCATTCGTGCATGCTCACTCCTGAGCCTCACTTCTGCATCCATTGACACAGGCATCGGGACTCGGCACTGCCCCCTGCTACCTCATTATTGCCTTTGATTGACAGCACTGGGAGCCAACTAAAAACTAGTTGCTTTTTTAAAAAAATACAGTTAATATTTTTATGAATGCATAGCTGCAAATATTGTTTTTGTACAGTATGTGTCTGGAATTTCTTTTAACCATGACTGGATGATTTAAATAAATCCAGCTTCAATGAACTTCATAAAAATGTATTTATTTATTAAATCAACCCTACAGTGCAGTAACACTCTAAACAATGCTATCTGTGGTATTTTGACAAATATTTTAAGGTTAGGGGAAAAAAATACATTTTGCTCTATAGTTATGGTCCAATGACTATGCTAAATTTTACTTCACTGGCAATTATTTATTAAAGGCCTCAAAAATCTGTGTCCGATACATTCTCCTGCCCCTAATGCGGATGGAATCAAAGCAAAATCTGTATAATATGAAGTGTCAGAGCAAATCAATAAACTGTAGGAGGTCTCCTAATGAAGCAGTGGTGAATCACATCTTGGCAATGGTCTACTGAGTCTGTCTGCTGGTGTTATTGAATTTTGAGCTCACTTCTTCTTCAGGTATATTTGACTTTGTCTGTTTATATTGTAAATTGATTTTTTTATTTTTTTTTTTTTGTGCTCATATTTGTATTTAGATTCCTTTGTATGTGTATTTGGATCTTTTATTACTATAATGGTGACTAGTTCTTGTCAATTTTTTCTTTGAAGCTTTGAACACCATTTTGTAGATAATGCAGAAAAATAGGTAGAGGAATACTGAGTCACACAATTCCACCAATCATTGCCACATCCCTAAATATGTCTGAGAGTAAAAATAATTTTGGCAAGGAATATTGTCCAATATATAATCATCAAGCCCATGGCCAGAGAAATAAAGGACCAATTCCTACCATAGGTATGGGACTTCATGAATATAGGTGGCAAAAAATTATCCAAGTAGGACCAATTAATAAAAAAGATTTGAATAATACGTTTAAAAACATGAAAAACACACAAATGTGCATATCCATATAGCTATACAATAAGAATCATTGATAGTAACAAGGGATCACAAAGGCCTGACATGTTTTGCCGAGGTATGAACCTCAAGTATTGGCTTCTTCAGGGGCCGAAGACCTGTAATCCTTCTATTGATTCTGAATGATAAAGCATATAACATGCAACAGTTAATAGGCATATCATGAAGCTTGAATATAAAACGAGTACATTTTTTTTTTACTTTTTTATTACTTGGTCCTCCTTGGATAATATTTTGCCACCTATATTCATGCCTCTAAAGTCCCATACCTATGGTAGGAATTGGTCCTTTATTTCTCTGGCCTTGGGCTTGATGATTATATATTAAACTTGGAAAAAATTCCCCTAGATTGGGAATTTTTAGGCACAAAAAATAAATTTATAATGAATAATACAATTTTTATTGAACATATACCAAAATACAATTTAAAAAGTTTTTTGCAAGCAATAATCAAAATCACACAATCAGACCATGTATTACAGAAACCAAAACCCAACGCGTTTCGAAGATTTGACTCTTCTTCCTCAGGGGTGGTTCTGAAAATATTCTGTTGAACACAGAGAAATAGTCACAAAATCGTACATATGATAATATAAAATATTTCAGTGCAATCATATATAAAGATTGGAAAAATATTTATACAAAGAGTATTATTTTTCGGTATAGATACAAAAACACTTACAAGGTTGACTTTGTGTGAGACTTATGATGCTTGCAAGAACGTTTAAAATCAACAGGTTTAGCCCCGGTCTATTTGGTGATATTCCACTTGTCATAGAAGCATAGATCGTTCACCAAATGGTGGAAAAAGATAAATACAGTGGACCAAATTGACCATGTGTCTCCCAATGTGGACAACCGAAGTCCAAATGTAGTGGATGCCAGTGCTGCACAGTGGCCACAAAATGCACTAAAAGAAAAATGTTTGAAAAAAGGGGGGAGGTATGTAAGGTAGACTGTTTGACGAGGCTGTGTTGAATCAATACATGACACATTATATCTAGCCCATTTATTGAGGAGCTTAACATCATTAGAATTAATAGATACAGGCAGATATTAATAGATTATATCAGAAAATAAGGGACTTAAATTTGTAAACTATGTTAAGCACTAAATTTTTTCCAATGAATGTTGAAAATAGAAATAATAGTTTAAATACAAATAACCCAGTATAAATGTGAAGAAAGATCCCCATTTAGCACAGCCAATTCAGCAAAGGTCTTACCTTAACACAAATGGAGCTATAGACAACGACACCCTCCTGGCTTCAAACCAGCAGATAGAGTGCTGTTGAATGTCGTCGGTCTGTTTAAATGTTGCCTTAAACAAGGCTAATTGCAGTCAGCTGGCCTCCAATCAGGGCTTCCTGGATCACCGAGGCCGGGTCCGCCCTCACCCTACTGCGCATGTCAAAAGACCTGACGCGATGGGGGCAGAGCCGGCGTCTGCGTTCCACCGGCACGGAAGGGAATCCGGAAGTGTGAAGCGCAGGCGGGTTCAATTGGTCAGTGCATCTCCTCCCAAAGGGAGGTGTTGCAGATGGAAGGGTGACCAATGAGGGGTACAGATGGGACACGGCGCCTCTCACCGTGCCGGGATGGCCACAATGGGGACACTCTGAGGTCGCAGATCATCCGCTGAAAAAAAAGGAAAAATGTAAAATTATGTGTAAACAATCTGTCGAGAAAAGTACTGTTTGTATTGGGAATATAAACTTTGTTGATTATATTTGTGGATATCGCCAAGAAGAATCGCGGCGCCCCTGCTGGACTGACAGAGATATACAGAATACATATGGCACAATATACAGAGAGGGTGGAACAAAGATGTATATATATTATTATGTACATTATAACAAAGTTGATACCACATTTTGAGATTGTTGTCCCAGTACCACCTCTGATACAGGGGAGACAAGGGGGGGAAAAGAAAAAGAAAAAAAGAAAAAAGCAACCAACAACAATTTCAATAATAATGTCAAGGTCATAGATAGATAGGACTCACTAGATCTCCATCCCACCTGAACTGAAACCCTCCAAAAATGGCCTGAAGGACATCACGCTATTCAGGCCCGGAGGCTCAGTCGCTTTTAAGGAGTGTATCCACCTCAGTTCCAACTGGAGGAGACTTTTATTCCAGTCTCCACCCCTGGGACTGGGGTGGACGCGATCCAAAATCAAAAACTTGATTTTTGGGAACTTTCCAAAATGTACCAGACCAACATGCCGTCCAAGAGGCAAGTCAGGGTCAGATGTTTTCATACTTTTTATATGACGGTATGCACTGCACGTCTCCAAAATTCCAGCTTGGTCTTACCTATGTAAAAACAATTACAACCACAGAGTAACATGTAAATCACGCTAAAAGTCCGACAGTTGGCAAAATGCTTTGCCTGGAAGCGCTGGCCATTTGGTAGTATTGGATTGTTTTGCGTTAGCATGCATCCACAATAGTTACAGCTTCCGCAGATGTAGGTCCCCTTATACTTGCAGGGATCACTGGGGGAATCCCCTCTATATTCACTTTGGATTAGCTTGTCCCTGGTGCTTTTTTAAAGGTAAAACCAGGAAATTCCAGTTAATATAGGCTCAAAATAGGGTCAGATGTTAAGAGGTGCCAATGTTTGGTTATTATTTTTTTGATTTTAGAGTGTGGACTCTATGGACATATGGTGTAACAATTCTCAAATTGTTACCATCTTCTTTTTCCAGTTTTTTGGGTAATAAAAGTTTTTGTCTATCACTAAACAAGGCCCTCTTATAGGCCCTTTTGAGAGATGTCTTGGAGTAACCCCGATTTGCTAACCTAATGCGGAGTTCATCTGCCGCCTGCTGGAAAGTTTTTAAGTCGGTACAATTACGCCTCAATCGTAGATACTGGCCGATTGGAATAGATTGTATGAGGGGTTCCGGATGAAAACTGGATGCATGTAGGATGGTATTACCCGCAGTGGGCTTACGATAGAGCCCACTGCAGAGAACACCACCCTCACCCCTTGAAATCTCCACATCAAGAAATGTGACAGAGTTGTCATCCATATTCATTGTGAAGGAGAGATTGAACTTGTTTTTGTTCATTCTCTCGAGGCAATTAAATAGAAGTTTGGAGGGACCCTCCCACATCAAAAAGATATCATCTATGTATCGAGTCCACATGTAAATGTGGTCGGTGTACATAGACAGTGTTTCATCCATGAGGAATGATTGCTCCCACTCCCCCAGGTACAGGTTAGCGTAGGATGGGGCACAACATGTCCCCATCGCCACTCCCTGCACCTGGAGGTGATTATATATTGGACAATATTCCTTGCCAAAATTATTTTTACTTTTTTTTTGTAGATAATGTTCAGCACTAAATGGGAAGTAATGTTTCACATTCAACTGTTCTTATTTTTGTCTTTATTTCCAAATGTCCATATATTTTATAGCAACAGTCGAAGGGTTTGCAGTTTTGTTTTCATAATTATTTTAGTTTTTCAAAACAGAACAAGTTTGTAATGCAATTCTTTAGTGTTTTTTTTGGTCTTTATTTTGAATGGTAGATACAGTTTTTCAAAAAAGTCCACATCCTCCCATACTGCCTATCAAAATATAAGAAGTACCTGCAGGGTTAACACAAAGTACCCTCTCCTAATCTATCAAAAAAAAAAAAATGTTGACTTTAATAGCACTACATTCAATCACCAGCCACTTTATTAGGTACACCTTGCTAGTACTGGGTTGGACTCCCTTTTGCCTTCAGAACTGCCTTAATTCTTTATGGAAAAGATTCAACAAGGTGTTGAAAACATTCCTCAGAGATTTTGGTCCATATTGACATGACAGCATCAAGCAGTTGCTGAAGATTTGTCGGTTACACATCCATGATGCAAATCTCCCGTTCCGCCACATTCCAAAGGTGCTCTATTGGATTGACATCTGGTGACTGTGGAGGCCATTGGAGTACAGTGACCTCATTGTTATGTTCAAGAAACCAGTTTGAGAGGATTTAAGCTTTGTGACATGGTGCATTATCCTACTGTATGTAGCCATAAGAAGATGGGTACACTGTAGTCAAAAAGGGATCATTTGTATTTGCCATATGATGTTTTGCTTTGCATGCATTTGTTTCTGATGTATTGCATACATTGGAGAGCTTCTACTCTGCATAACAGCTGCTCCTCTACCTAATAAAAGGTAGGTCAGGGATCATACATGTTAGCATTTTTAGGATGCACTTTTTTTCCTTGGAAGGTGATAAAGAGCAGTTAAAGTCCAACTATACAACCAATACAAAATTAGCAACACCCTCCTGCAAGGGCTGCCAACCCCTGATAACTTTTTTTTTTTTACTGAAAAAACATAAAAAATTTACTGACGAAGCACATTTTTTACTGACAACTTCAAATACAAAATAAAACCCATATTAAAAACTAAGACAAAACACATTTAAAGTCTAAATTCAAATTTAAGGAAAACATAATAAATGCACATATTTCCCAAAGCATTGCACCAGCAACCAGTGGATCGTGGGTGCAGTGTCAGGCTCCTACAGACACTTTCTGTATGCTATTTAACCTGTTCCCGACCGCCCGCCGCAGTTATATGGAGGCAGGCAGCCGCTCCCAGGCAAATTGCTTTACATGTACAGCGCTTGCGAGCACGAGGCTAGGGGGCGAGCGCGCGCCACCACTCATCAGAGGGGAAGCCAATGCAGCAGGCCCCCTGACACCCGCGATCGTTCCCTGCTGAGAATGAAGGACGGTCGGCTGTTGTAAACACAGCTGACTGTTCTTCTCCCTGGAATGATCATAGAGCCCATGTGATCCTTCTATATAGGATCACATCTCTCTATGGTCATTTCACAAGCCACGCCCCCCCCACAGTTAGAATCACTCCCCTAGGCTTACATTTAACCCCTTGATCACCCACAATGTTAACCCCTTCCCTGCCAGTGTCATTATTACAGCAACAGTGCATATTTTTAGCACTGATTACTGTAGTAATGTCACTGGTCCCCCCAAAAGTGTAAAAAATGTCAGTCAGGAGTCTGATCTGTCCGCCGCAATGACGCAGTCCCACAAAAAACGCAGATCGCCGCCATTACTAGTAAAAAAAAAAAACAAAACACAATAAAAATGACATAAATAATTCCTGTAGTTAGTAGACACGATAACTTTTGCGCAATCCAATCAAAATACGCTTATTGAGATTTTTTTTACCAAAAATATGTAGCAGAAAACAAATTGGCCTAAAATGTTAAAAAATTTGGATTTTGAAATTTTTTTTGAGAATGTCATTTAGCAGAATGTGAAAAAAATTTTTTTTTTTTTTTTCAAAATTGTAGCTCTTTTTTTGTTTATAGCGCAAAAAAAAAATAAAAAAAAATTGCATAGGTGATCAAATACCACCAAAAGAAAGCTCTATTTATGGGAAAAAAAGGACGTCAATTTTGTTTGGGTACAGCGTCGCACAACCGTGCAATTGTCCATTAAAGTAACGCAGTGCTGAATCGCAAAATAGAGCCTGGTCAGGATGGGGGCCAATCCTTCCAGTCTTAAAGTGGTTAAGGTAGAAGAGTGGAGAAAGTGTCAAAGGACTACAAGTGCACTGATCAGGCGGTGGGGTTGAGGTCCTTAGTAACATGTTACACTCTAAATACGGGTGTAACATCTACAGTGGGGATCGAAAGTTTGGGCACCCCAGGTAAAAATTTGTATTAATGTGCATAAAGAAGCCAAGGAAAGATGCAAAAATTTCCAAAAGGCATCAAATTACAGATTAGACATTCTTATATGTCAACAAAAGTTAGCTTTTATTTCCATCATTGACACTTTCAAAATGACAGAAAACAAAAAAATGGCATCTGCAAAAGTTTAGGCACCCTGCAGAATTTATAGCATGCACTGCCCCCTTTGCAAGGCTGAGACCTGCCAGTGTCATGGATTGTTCTCAATCATTGTCTGGGAAGACCAGGTGATGTCAATCTCAAAGGTTTTAAATGCCCAGACTCATCTGACCTTGCCCCAACAATCAGCACCATGGGATCTTCTAAGCAGTTGTCTAGAAAACTGAAATTGAAAATAGTTGACGCTCACAAAGCTGGAGAAGGCTATAAGAAGATAGCAAAGCATATTCAGGTGTCAATAGCCTCTGTTCAAGATGTAATTAAGAAATGGCAGTCATCAGGAACAGTGGAAGTTAAAGCAAGATCTGGAAGACCAAGAAAAATATCAGACAGAACAGCTCGCAGGATTGTGAGAAAAACAATTCAAAACCCACATTTGACTGCACGATCCCTCCAGAAAGATCTGGCAGACACTGGAGTTGTGGTACACTATTCCACTATAAAGAGATACTTGTACAAATATGGTCTTCATGGAAGAGTCATCAGAAGAAAACCTCTTCTACGTCCTCACCACAAAAATCAGCGTTTGAACTTTGCAAATGAACATATAGACAAGCCTGATGCATTTTGGAAACAAGTTCTGTGGACCGATGAGGTTAAAATTGAACTTTTTGGCTGGAATAAGCAAAGGTACGTTTGGAGAAGAAGGGGCACAGAATTTAATGAAAAGAACCTCTGTCCAACTGTTAAGCATGGGGGTGGATCAATCATGCTTTGGGGTTGTATCGCAGCCAGTTGCACAGGGAACATCTCACGAGTAGAAGGAAAAATGGATTCAATAAAATTTCAGCAAATTTCGGATGGTAACTTGATGCCATCTGTGAAAAAGCTGAAGTTAAAGAGAGGATGGCTTCTAAAAATGGATAATGATCCTAAACACAACTCGAAATCCACGGGGGATTACATCAAGAGGCATAAACTGAAGGTTTTTTTATGGCCTTCACAATCTCCTGAACTCAACATAATTGAAAATCTATGTATAGACCTTAAAAGAGCAATGCGTGACAGACAGCCCAGAAATCTCAAAGAACTGGAAGACTTTTGTAAGGAAGAATGGGCAAAGATACCTCAAACAATAATTGAAAGACTCTTTGCCAAAGGGGGCAGTACAAGATATTAACTCTGAAGGGTGCCCAAACTTTTGCAGACGCCATTTTTTTGTTTCCTGTTATTTTGAAAGTGTAAATGATGGAAATAAAATCTTATAATATGTTGACATATTATAAGAATGTCTAATCTGTAATTTGATGCCTTCTTGAGATTTTTCCATCTTTCCTTGGCTTCTTTATGCACATTAATACAAATTTTTACCTGGGGTGCCCAAACTTTCGATCCCCACTGTAACATGTGGTGATCAGGGATATTGTCACGGTCCCTGCCCCACCCCTCCTTTTCTCTGCACCCCAGCACAGAATTCCCCATTGCCACTCACCTCAATGCCCCCCCCCCCGACGCCTGCACCTTGTTCACATGGCCTTTGTACTTGGCACCAGGGAGGTTCTCCCCCGCCTGTTCTCCCGGCCATGCTCCAGGCAGTCTGCCTCCTGCCTGGCCTGCATGTGGATTTCCCACATGCACGACATATGGCGTAGGGTTTGGGGTAACCCCCTCCTGTCCCCACAGGCACAGTGCAATCTCGCTCCTCCATGCTTCCTGCGCTCCGTGCCCACTGGGGACAAAAGCGGCGCTCCCTGTACGGGACCGGAGCGGAGGGGGGGTAGCTTGTTGTCTGGGCAACCTGACACTAAGCCCTGGGTTGCCTGAACACAAGCTCATGCCCAGCGCTAGAGATAAATACCAGAGTGGGGCCAAGCCATTCAGAGCCCTCCTGCCTTTCTCTCTCCCCTTACTCCACTGACAGGCTGTGGGTGGTCCTGGGCTGCGGCCAGATCCCACAGGCTTCTCACTGCCCAGATCCAATGAGTCTACCAGCACTCTGCCATCACTGCCATGTACCAGCCCTGTGTGCGGATTAACCCTTTGCCTGCCAACGCTCTGCCATCCCTGCCGTGTGCCAATCCAATGAGCAGATTAACCCTGTGCCTGCCAGAAGTTTACCATCGCTGCCTTGTGCAAGTTCTGTGAGTTGAATAACCCTTTGCCTGCCATAACTTTGCCATCCCTACTGTGTGCCAGTCCTTTTGCCGATTAACCCCTTACCTGCCAGAACTCTGCCATCCTTGCTGAGTGCCCAGCCCTGTGTTACTGACTTAACCCTTTGTCTGCCCAAAATTTCTGCTACCCAGAAATATATGTTATATATTTATTTTATTTTACATTTTGATTGTGGTTACAGTAATGATCACTATAACAGAAACATTTTGAACTGTCATGAATGGGTTACATATTTACTATTGTGTGCTGTGATTTGCCCACAGCTACCACATTGTACAGGGTGCTGTGAATGACCCAGGTACCATGTGATAGCTGTGGTCCAATTACAGCATCACTATAGGAATCCCAGCTGTTATGAATGAAACAACTTTGTTGACATTGTGATGATGTGATCGCATAGCAATCACATGATTCCCCAGCAACTCAAAGCATCCTGGTACCAGGAACCACAGTCCGCTGTATCCGGCGGACACATCAGTCCTAGAAGCAGCATGCTGCCTTTCCCAAACCAAAAGAGTCTGAATGACGTACATGTACATGATCTGGCCTGTCCGTGCCACCCACACACAGCAAATGTACTGGTTAAACAGTACAAACAATTTGCCAGGCTTTACAAATAAAAAGTCAAAACAGCATGAAAAAATGTGAGCAAGACAAGGATTATGAAAGACATTAGGCACCCTGGGAAAGAACAGAAGACTTACATCAGTGCCCCCTTACAACCTCCACGGTGCACCCACCCCTCCTACATTCATCAGAGGGGTGCCTCCAGAGTGCCCCATTAGTGCCCCCAGAGTTTGCCTTTATATTTTTCGAAGTGCTCGCTTGCACATACCTTCCTTCACCACTGGTGGGCTGCAAGTGGCTGGCAGAGAAACGTTTAAAAGAAAATCCTTGTCACTGGCACTGAACTGTGCATGCGCAATTCCAAAGCAAGCTGATAAGTGAACAGCTAAGCTCAGCCTCAACTCATGTGGTGAGGAATCTGAATATAAGCCACGCCTAATGAGCACCATGATATCACTGTGCTGGTGTAAAACTGGACTCACCCCACTGCTCGATCTGAGACAGAACCCGGCAGTTCTCTGTTGGCTGCAGAACTGCTCCTGCCCAGTTCAGAGTGCTGACAAGGATGGTTTTATGGGCACTTTTCTCCTGTCTACGAAAAATTACAGACAAGAGAAAAGTATCTGTTTTTTAAAAATTGTCTGTAAATTAATGGATGATTGGCAACACTGCTTCCCACCCCCCTCTAACACTATTCACTGGTATAAGGAAAAAAATATTCTTAATGCCCATTTTACTTAACTAAAGTCAGGGTCACATAATGACTGGGTGTTCACATCACTGCCTGCTTGATGTGCACATCCCCCATTGGTGGAGGAGACACTTGCAGTGGCAAACTGTCATCTCTCAAAGGCTCCAGAGCTCATTGGGATGATGAGGTATGCACAAAGAATATTGAGGAACGGTTCGGCCCGAGCATGAGTTTGGGTCAAACATTGGCTGTTCACCCATTTGGCGAACACCCAAATTTTCAGGGCATTTGACCATTTGTTCGGCCCGCTGAACACCTCATAACGCAATGCACGCGCACAGTGAATTGGAAGCCCTGATTGGCTGAAGCAATGAAGGCTTTGCCCAATTAGGGCACATAGCATTGTCGGAAGCCATGATTGGAGAGAGTCATGATGACTCTCTCCAATCATGGCTCATTGCTCATAGTTCCACCCCCTACTATAAAAGGTTCCTTCCCATATGCAGTGTGATATTAAAGTGGAGATAGGTAGAATAGGGGTTTGTTCATTGCTAGTACCGAGTTAGTGTGCTATAGTATGCTATTGTGATTCTGTTGTGAGTGTAAAGTATCAGTATAGTGTGAATATAGTGATAGTGCAGTGTGAGTGTAGTATGACTGTTCATTTTTACTTTAGTACCAATATAGTGTGAATATAGTGATAGTGCAGCGTCAGTGTAGTGCAACCGTTCATTTTTATTGTAGGGTCAATTTAGTGTGTCAGTGCTGATTTACTGCAGTATATTAACCAGTTGCGAACCACCCGTGCGCAGTTTTCCTGCAGCAAGGTGTCTCGGCTGCGTGAATCGACCTAACTGTATGTCGGTCGTGCGCGGGGCTAGGAGGTGCACTCTCGTGCCCGCCATCCCCACGATGTGCTGATTCAGTTCAGACCTCATCAGGCATCAGTTCCAGGCCAATGATTTTTGGCCTGGACCTGGGGATCAGTTCTGACCAATTGCAGAATGTCCTATGTGTAATGTAAACATAGGCACAGGAAATTATGCAATCTTCTCTCTTGGAGCCCTTTTCGGTTCCAGTGTGAGAGAAGAGAGCATCAATTGTGAGTACACAAGCACTACATTGACACCAGTACACATAGGCACATTTGTCAATCTCTGATCACCCCCCAGGTAACTCTTTCACTCCCTGTCACAGTGTCACTATATACAGTATACAGATAAATTACTGATCACTGTATTAGTGTAACTTGTGACGCAATTTAGTGTGAGAGGCATGTAGTAGTAGTTAGCGGCAGTCCCAGATAGGTTTAGGGTACCCGCCATTTATATCCCCTAATAAAGATTTATACCTCTGATCACCCCCAGTTAACCCCTTCCTTGACCGCTGCATATTTAGTAATACATTTTAACCCTTTGATTTCTAGTGACACACACACACTAAACACCTCCATTACTAGTATAGTGTCTGAATGGATCAATATCTTTGATCAGATCAGAACTATACTAGCGCCCCCCATAGTTTAGTATAGTATTCCCAAAATGCAGAGCTAGCAGGATCAGCCACAACACCTGCTAGCACCTGCGTTTAGCCCTTCCGCCCAGCCCCCAAAAAGTGCAGTATCAGCTGATTACTGTCACTTCCAATATACAGCACACTAAACCGCAGCATTAGCAGAGTCAGGCCTGATCTCTGTTAGCACTAGCAGTTACATTTTTTAGTAGCGGTTCAAACAGTCCTTTACAACCAGGTGCTTTTTTACCTGTGAGTCACAATAGGTACCTATAAATTTATTGGCCAAAATTTCCAAACAGAGGTACACTAGTGAAGAGGCCTACATGATGCTGAGAGTGACAGATGAGAGCGATGGGGAAGCCTCACAGTCAGAATCAGACTCAGTATTCAAACCTGCAGAGAACAGCAGCACCCTGACAGATAGCTCTGGCGACTGAGTAGTGGTCCCTGCTAAGGTCAGGCGTACCCGACCTCGTTCTTCTGCGATTGTTGCTGAAGTGCAACAATCGCAGGTTTCTCGTGTGCCGCAGAGAGCCAGTACTAGTGCCCCTCAACCATCTTGTGAACTGGCAAGCACCAGCATTCTAGTACATCCTGGTCATAGTCAAACCCATTAGTCCCATAAGTGCAGTTCAAGCTGGTGCGGTGGCTAGCACAGGTAGTGTCCCGCAGCCACCAAGAATTCGAAGAGAGGCCCATAGAGCCCATAGTGTCCTTCCTGATGATCTTGCAAATCCTGATTGGGAGCCTACCACTTCTGCAGCCCCTGTACTTCCCCCATTCACTGGCCAACCCCGAATTCAGGTGGAAACAGCCGATTTTGCTACCCTTGAATCTTATGAGCTGTTTTTCATGAGCTGTTTTTCATGGAAGATCTGTACAGATCTATTGTAGACCAAAGCAATTTATATGCCGATCAATTTATCGCCACAAATCCAAATTTGACCCATGCCAGAGAATTTGCATGGAACCATATCACTGTTTCCGAATTTAAAAACTTTCTGGGCCTATCCCTCATCATGGGCATTACTAAAAAGAGTTGCTGTCATATTGGTGCACTGACCCAGTTCATCATATGCCCATGTTCTCTGCTGCCATGGCCAGGACTAGATACGAGCAAATCTTGCAGTTCATGCATTTCAATGACAATGAACTCTGTGGTCCTCAGGGTGACTCTGGATATGACTGGCTTCACAAAATTCGGCCCTTCGTAAATCACTTAAACCAGCCTTTTATATGCCCCAACAAGCTGTTTGCATTGATGAGTCCCTGATTAAATTTTCTGGCCGCCTTGTTTTAAGTTTCTCCCCAGCAAGAGTGCCAGATATGGGGTCAAGATATATAAGCTCTGTGACAGGGCAACAGGCTATACATGTAGCTTCCGGATTAACGAGAAAAAAGACAGCAATGTGGAGCACCCCAACTGCTCAGACTACATGAGGAGCACCTGCAAGATTGTTTGGGACTTGGTGTCACCCTTATTCGGAAAAGGGTACCATTTATACGTGGACAATTACACAAGCGTGCCATTTTTCAGTCACCTTTTTGATTCTCTGGAACGGGTTGCATGTGGCACAGTGTGACCTAATTGCCGGGGCTTCCCCCAATGGCTTGTAGATTTCCGACTTAGACAGGGGTAGAGAGCCCACTTGAAGTGTAATAAATTGCTTGCAGTGAAGTGGAGGGACATACAGAATGTTTTCGTTCTGTCCTCCATTCACGCAAATACAACAGTCAAATTGCAACGGTGACTGGTGTTGTTAAGAAGCCCCTCTGTGTCCACGAATATAACCTTATCATGAAAGGGGTGGACTTCAACCACCAGATGATGGCGCTGTACTTAGTTGCCCATAAGGCCAGACGCTGTATACTTGTGCCTGTATACTTATTCCAATTGGCTCTGCTGAATGCTTATGTACTATACAAAGTGTCAAGAAGGAGTGGATCCTTCCTAAAATTCCAGGAAGAGATCATCACAGCCCTTCTGTATCTAGAAGGTGCTGTGGCCCAAATTCACAATACAGATGCAGTGAGCTGGTTGCATTAGAGGCACTTTCCGGATGTCCTCCCTGGTACCCCTACCCAAAGAGCACCACAAAGAAGATGTTGTGTCTGTAGAAAATGTGGATATAAGCGTGACACCCGCTTTTTTTTGTCCCTCCTGTCCTAGCCAACCTGGTCTCTGCATCGGGGACTGTTTCCGTTGTTACCACACAGTAGTAGAGTATTAGTATAGGGTACAGCACGGCACGATCTAGGGCACACTTTCACACAAGGTCTTGCAAGATGTTAGATGGCTATCACATTTTGAGAGACCCTAGCCTGGAACGTTTAAAGTTTTTTACAGTTACAAAAAAAGTGTAAAAAAAGTTACAAAAAAAAAAGACAAAAATTGTTGTTGTTTTATTGAGTTAATTTTCTGTTCTTACTGTTTTACTGCACTTTATAATATACTGCTATACTGTAATGTTTTATTGTTACTGTTTTTCATTGTTACCATAGTTTCTTTGCAGATACCACCATTCTACTGTTTTACTGCACTGTATACTATTATATTGTAATGTTTAATTGTTACAGTGTTTTTTGGTTAACCATTGTTTGCTTTGCAGGTACGCCCATCAGCTCCAGCACTGATTTGTTTATTCTGACAGCAACACCGTTTGCTCTCAGCTTATACGTAAATCAATGATTGTAGCGCTGTAGGATGGGATTTCACCACCGCAGTTAAAAAAAAAGAGCATATATGGCGAAGCATAGGGGATAGGGTGGACACAGAGTGCGGATCTCCCCTATGCTTCCCTATATATTTTTTAACACTTTTCTTGACAGAAATGTCTTCATCCACATCAATCGATGGGAATGGAGGAATCTGCTATGTTTTTTTTTCCTTCAGCCCATGGGCTGAAGGAAAAAAAAAAGAACATTGCATGTATGCCCATCATTAGAAGTGGTTGGATGCTGGGAGGTCTAATGGTGGGCATACCACACACTTTCTAGCAGAGATTTCTTCATCCACATCAATCAATGTGAATGGAGGAATCTGTTAGGTTCTCTTTTCCTCTTTTTTTGTTCAGCCCACAGGCTGTATTTGAAGAAATAACACTTGCACAATGTAAAGTAGTGACTGTAGAGCTTGTATAACAGTGTAAATTTGCTGTCCCCTCAAAATAACTCAACACACAGCCATTATTGTCTAAACCGCTGGCAACAAAAGTGAGTACACTTCTAAGTTAAAATGTCCAAATTGGGCCAAAGGTGTCAATATTTTGTGGGGCCACCATTATTTTCCAGCACTGCCTTAACCCTCTTGGGCATGGAGTTCACCAGAGCTTCACAGGCTGCCACTGGAGTCCTCCTCCACTCCTCCATGACAACATCACGGAGCTGGTGGATGTTAGAGACCTTGCGCTCCTCCACCTTCCGGTGTACCAGATGCTCAAGAGGGTTTAGGTTTGGAGACCTGCTTGGCCAGTCCATCACCTTCACCCTCGGCTTCTTTAACAAGGCAGTGGTCGTCTTGTGTTTGGGGTCGTTATCATGTTGGAATATTGCCCTGTGGCCCAGTCTCCGAAGGGAGGGAATCATGCTCTGCTTCGGTATGTCACAGTACATGTGGGCATTCATGGTTCCCTCAATAAACTGTAGCTCCCCAGTGCCGGCAGCACTCGTGCAGCCCCAGACCATGACACTCCCACCACCATGCTTGACTGTAAGCAAGAGACACTTGTCTTTGTACTCCTCACCTGGTTGCCATCACACACGCTTGTCACCATCTGCACCAAATACGTTTATCTTAGTCTCATCAGACCACAGGAGATGGTTAAAGTAATCCTTGTCCTTAGTCTGCTTGTTTTCAGAAAACTGTTTGCGGGCTTTCTTTTGCATCATCTTTAGAAGAGGCTTCCTTCAGGGACGACAGCCATGCAGACCAATTTGATGTAGTGTGCGGTGTATTGTCTGAGCAGTGAAAGGCTGACCCCCCACCCCTTCAACCTCTGCAGCAATTCTGGCAGCACTAATACGTCCATTTCCCCAAAGACAACCCCTGGATATGATGCTGAGCACATGCACTCAACCTCTTTGTTCGACCATGGGGATGCCTGTTCTGAGTAGAACCTGTCCTATTAAGCCACTGTGCTGCAGCTCAGTTTCAGGGTCTGGGCAATCTTCTTATAGCCTAGGCCAGTGATGGTGAACCTTGGCACCCCAGATTTTTTGGAACTACATTTCCCATGATGCTCTACCACAATGCAGAGTGCATGAGCATCATGGGAAATGCAGTTCCAAAACATCTGGGGTGCCAAGGTTCGCCATCACTGGCCTAGGCCATCTTTTTGTAGAGAAACAAATTCTTTTTTTCAGATCCTCAGAGAGTTCTTTACCATGAGGTGCCATGTTGAACTTCCAGTGACCAGTATGAGAGAGTGAGAGCAATAACACCAAATCGAACACATCTGCTCCCCATTCACACCTGAGACCTTGTAACATTAACGAGCCACATGACACCGGGGAGGAAAAATGGCTAATTGGGCCCAATTTGGACATTTTAACTTAGGGGTTTACTCCATTTTGTTGCCAGTGGTTTAGACAGTAATGACTGTGTGTTGAGTTATTTTGAGGGGACAGCAAATTTACACTGTTATACAAGCTGTACACTCACTAATTTACATTATATATACAGTATATATATTTTTTTTATACAGTATATATATACACTAAACCAATAAATATAATTATTGAGATTTTTTTTACTGCAGACATATAGCTAAATACATTTTGGCCCAAATGTATGACAAAAATTGAGTTTATTGGAAATTTCTAAAAGTAGAAAATGTAATTTTTTTCTCAAAATTTTCGGTCTTTTTTTAGTTTATATCGCAATATCACAAAAATAAAAACTGCACAGGTGATCAAATACCACGGAAAAAAAAGCTCCATTTGTGGAGAAAAAAAGACATACATTTAATTTGGGTACAGCATTGCTGCACAATTACCAGTAAAGTACCAGTCACACAGTGCCAACAAATGGCCTGGTCATTAAGGGGGTAAAACCTACTGGTCCTTAAGTGGTTAAAGTGTGTCAGTGTAGAGTGTCAGGGTACTTTTACTGCAGTATATTTGTGATGGAACTGTCCAGCACCCCGCTTTAGTGCTTCTGTGCTTCTATCAGTATATAGCTTCCTCCTGTCTGAACATAGTTACCAGATATTATAGATGACCATTCAAGACTAGCCAACAACAGCTTAGATGAGAACGTGACCACTGTTTATTTGGAAACTCACACAGAAGTTTTATACCAGACCATGTCATGTGAGCCTGATTACATTATTTTATGCAAAGGAAATTGTATACAGGAATATAATTTACATAATTTAGGAACGACGAACATGAACATTAAGTTAATTAAACAACTAGCCACCAAGACAATGTTGTGAATAATCAGAGATCTCTAGGTCAGACTTCCTGGCCCCAAGGTCACAACAAAGTACATTCCACAATAGTGTGCTAGCAGACAGAGACAATTGGTCTTAATTAACAACATGAGAGGCCTACTTATCAGATTAATACATAACACCCTAATAAACAGACTATAGCAGGAGACCACCTCCCAAAGAGTAATGTTTTCTTAAAACCCAGGGCCCATAGATTTCTTAAAGGATCTTGATTATAAATATTTCTGTCCCATTTGAATCCAAATCATGCTCTCAGCCTCAATTCAAGTGATCATTAGGCCACTTGTATGCCTTTCTATAATCTTCTTTGTTTTCTAAGCCTGTGTGCCTCTGTCTATGTGTTTTATAAAAGAAATGCTGTGAATACCTTATTTCAGTGTGCTGCTTGGCGATCATGTGACTGGCTGGCTCTCTCCTCTCCCCGTCTGACAGCTGCAGGGGGCAGGGCAGAGATTCCCCTGCTGACGTCACTGGGGAGGAGAAGAGGGGAGAGAGAGAGAGCCAGCCGGTCACATGATCGCAAAGCACAACACTGAAATAAGGTATTCACAGCATTTGTTTTATAAAACACATAGAAGCACACAGGCTTAGAAAACAAAGAGGATTACATAAAATATTAACAGTTATTTCAGCTACAGCAGGAGGGGGAGGGGGGGGCTGACACGGAACAGACAGGCAGGGAGGGAGAGGTGAGGAGGGCAGAGGAGGACACGGGAGAGAAGAGAGCAGGGCTGTGGATGATGTAGGCATGTACACTGACCACTGTGTCAGGGCTCAGCAGCCATGATACACTGTGGTCAGTGTACAGAGGAGAGGGAAGAAATTGGCAGGATCAGACAGGTTTTTTAGGTGATAGAAGGGGCCAAATTACACAGCACAAACAATTTGCTGTTATTTATACTTTAAGGGAACAGGATTCTTTTTTTTTTTTTTTTTTTTTTTTTTTTAGGGTAACAAACACTTTAAGTAAGTGTCCATCACTTTCTCGGTCACCCTGTGCCCCTTGTAGACACAGGGTGACTTACACATAAGAGGGGCTTGGGGAGCTGAAACAGGAGTTTCCCAACCTCTCTAAGGTAAGCTGGATTCCACGAGCCCCTCACCGAAAAGGACTCCTGTCCCAATATTGAATTGCGTTAGTGCACATTTACTGCAGTATATTAAAGCGCGTTAGTGCAGTTTTACTGCAGTAGATTGTAGTGTGTCAGTGGAGTGTGTCAGTGGGGTGTGTCTTTGTAGTGAGTACTCAAGTTAAAGTGCCCCAAAAAACACTTTTTATTAATAAAAGTGCATGCAAGTACACATTTTTCTGTCTCTAATACATTTTGGTAATAAGACCCCCCCCCATCATGTCAGGGAGGCCAATAAGGAGAGACAGACATTCCCATGGCACTGTGAGGGGGGTCAGCATTTGTGTCCACAGGCAAAGGTGGACATGGTCTGTTCCCATGCTATCCAGCCACAGTATGCAGAGGAGATGGTGGACTGGCTTACTAAACCATCCTCATCCTCCTCATCCTGTGACCTAAGCAGAGACTAGTGTGCGGTCCACCATAGTTGCCAGAGTGTCTTTTTCTGCCTCCTTGTCTACAGCTACTCTTGCCATAGCCCCAGTATCATGCATGGAGGTGTCAGCTAAGTTAAGCTAATTTATTTGAACACAGTGTCAGCCACTTGCTCCTCTGACGATGCACAGGCATTACTTGATTCTGATGTTGGTTCTGAGGTTGAGGAAGGTAGGAACATGAGCCTGGGATGTGGAATCTCTACAAGACTGTCTAGGCTGCTTAGCTTTGTGGGTGTTGATTTTATCTGGAAGAAATTTTTTGGTATAGGTTTCATGGGCACAATTAACACCCAAGGACCAAATTTTCTGCACCTGTTTGACAGGTGCATATAATTTAAAACTTTTTGACAGCAAGGCCAATTCTGGCTTTCATCAAGAGTACCTCTATAGGGTGTGAAGGCTCCATCAACAATCAAAGCCCCATTATTTTGCACCTGTTACTTCTATCCAACTCTGCAAAACAGACACCAGAATTTATCCCTGTTGTTTATAAAATAAAGAAAGCTTGCAGGGAAATGTCATTGTTTTGCCTTTATAAATGTCATTTTTGCTGCAGCAGGTTCTATACACAGTAACAGATGCACCACTTTACAGGCAGATTAAGAGGATTCCCCCAGGCACTATATTTAAAGGAATTTTACATTTTTATTGTTTCACTTTAAGTACCAGTAAATCACTGCTCATTGAAAAATCTTGTTTTTTTATAAACTTTTTTTTTTGCATTGATATATGTCCCGCAGGGCAGTACCCGGACCCCCAAACCCTTTGTATGCCCAGTACCTTGCATCTTTTGGTTTTCCAGCTTAAGTCCCTTAGACTTTAATGAGGGTTTGTTATTCAGCTCCAAACTTTCTCGATGTTCGAGAGTTCTGGCGCAAACTCAACAAGGGGGTGTTCATCACCCAAAAAGATAATAAGCAAGGAAAAATGCTTGGTCCCCTGGGGAGGATAGTTGCTTGGCTCATGGAGGAAACTGTGACTTTGATCCTTAGGCCCCTTTCACACAGGTGGACCGTTCAGATCCGCCTGTCCGCTTTTTTGACGGATCTGAACGGTCCCCCCATGCATTCCTATGGGGCATCGGATGTCAGTGGAGACATGTCCGCTGACATCCGACCCGATCTGATCCGTCAAATCTGGACGGATGGAAACCCTATTTTCCATCCGTCCAGCGGATCGGATCGGATGGCATCAGATGAGAACGGACCGACGGTCCGTTGCCATCCGATTTCCCCTATAGAGATGCATGGGGAACTGACATCTGTGTCTCCGCATACAGCGCGGAGACACAGCTGTCATCCTCCGGCTCGATCCTCCGCTGAGAAAAACGGCATCCGTCCAACGGACGGATAGTGTGAAAGGAGCCTTATACTGTAGGATGGCTTTGGTGTTTGGGATCAAGACTTTTTCCTGGAGTTGCGCTTTAACAATATTTAAAGCAGCAAAATGGAACAGGGAACATCTGAAAATTCAGGTACAAGACATTTATAGAGAACCTTTCAGGTATGTCCATTGTATTTTTTTGTGCAGAAAAATCACTACTACACAGGTGGGAGGGTAGGCTATATTCAGATAGCATTAGCCACGGATATGTTGACGCCTTTGAAAGCTGAATGCCTTCTTTAGACACAGCAACACTCTGTTATGGCTGCATACAAACTGGTCATTAAGTTACAGCCCTTTTGTGTGTGGCCAAAACACTGCAGAAACACCAACCCTGGATGCTGACTGGCTGTGTCCAGGATCGTTATTTGGATTAAATAATTCGGATGAGCGGTTAGATGCGAACAACAGTGGTATCTGATATCTGACCTTAACAGCTGCTGCTATATGGAAGCAGAGTTTTTGACTGCTGGCAAGAATCTACAGATTGTTGCCGGCGGTCATCCCTGGACACCCACAAGCAGCCATGTAAATCTTGCCCAATAAAGCTCTGGCAGGCTGTTTACAACAAATCCCCCACAAGTTGCCCACATTTGCAGTCATGTAACTTCTCTGCCAAATAGGTAGAACATGCTGCACTTTACTAAGCTAAACATTTACTATAAAACTTTACTATGCTAAACATTAGGAGCTGTGTACTTTACAACAGCCAATAGAAAACAACAGATTTTGGTCCACCATATGTTTCCATAAGTTTAATTGTTGCAGTATTCAGTGATTGCTGTGAAAAGTGCCCTTAAAAATTGTTCTTTAGTTATCTTTAGTAATCTCAGCAACTCATTTTATTGCAGAATATTTCCTTTTGACTAAAATTCTTCAGATAAGCATCACCAAGAATGAAAATGTTATGGGTGTCTTTATCTATTTTGGGCAGCAGGCCAGATCAGTGTCAGCTAAAGTCATTTCTAAAGGTAGCAATAAACTTCAGATGGAGCAGTTTTGACGGGTTCATATGACAATCTGCCTCCCAGTGACCCTCGGTTAGATTCACTTGAGAGCTTTTCATGCCTGTAGGTTCGTGCCTGAAATCCCATGAGACAAGAGAATGAACGCCCACACTGTACATCTGACCAGCTCAGAATGCCTCCAATTAACCTGTCCTCGGAGCAGTCAGTGTTATCAACAGATAAATATATATAAAAGATCAGAACAATGTTATCATCTAAGCTTTACTTTGCTTTATTTGCAGTTATGTATGTACTTGCAAACAGCTACAATACCTCTATATTTACATAGCTCCCAACTGTCCCTGATTTTGAGGGACTGTCCCTGATTTGGAACTAAATCCCTCAGTCCCACTTTCCTCCTCATTTGTCCCACATTTTGGTCTAATCTATTAAGTTGTATATAAAATGCACTATTTATCTTTCAAAAAGTGTTTCCCAGTGCTAAACCTTTCATCCAATTTCTAAACTGCTGCATTTTTTAAATTTCAAAAGTCAGTTTTAAGGAATAATAGTGGGAAAAAAAGAAAAAAAAAAGCACCTATAAGTTTAACTAATCATTTTTTTTGTAGAATTCTCCTTTAAGAGGGTGTGGCAGGGTGTGTGTCCTATGCCTACATACAGTTGCTAATAGGTGTCCCTCGTTCACATCTCAAAAAGTTATAAGGTATGTGTTTAGGATAATATCAGAAATGTGGAAGAGCAAGCTTGTAAAAGTCTGAAAATCATAATAAATGTTTCTTTAGTATGTGTACCCTCACCTTTTAAAACAACCAATTCATTTTAAAATGTAATTGAAAGGGAACACACACATATACAGTATATATATATTGTGATCTGGGTTGCTCTGGACTGACTGCCAGCCAATTTGGCAAAAGCAAAACAGTTCATTTATTTGAATCACAGATAAACAAAAAGACAGCTTTCTTCAGAAAAGTCAATAAACAGACCAAATCCTGGTATCACAAAACTTAACCGCAGGCAGGGGCAGACTGGCAACATTTGGCCCAGGCGGCAAGTACAAACCAGATGCCTATGGTATAGCGTCTTGGCCCCCCTCCCACTTTCCCTCACCCCCCTCCCATTCTCCCAATCCAACTCCTGACCCCCCATTTATAGCTGAAGCCTTGCTCCAGATACTCTCTACTTACTGACTGAATCCGCGTTCCTGACCTGGCCAGCAGAGGGAGGTCGGAGGGAGCTGGGGAGCTGGGGCAGCTCAGTTGGGGCTGGCTGGGGCAGAAGAGTCTCCAGTTGGGCATGGGACTGGCCTCTGCTCAGACACAGTTTACACCATCCATGCTGGGGGGGGGGAGTTTGCGCTTTGTCCTGGTCTTCATCCAGCACTCAGTAGGTCAGTGGCAGGGACTTTTTACTTCTCTTTACCAGGAATCCTTTAGGCATGTTTGTGGCAAAAGCGGTGCAGTCTTTTTACGGGGCATCAGAGCGGCCCAGGGGGCAATTGCCCCCCTACCCCCTGGCCCAGTCCTCCCCTGCCAGTACCAGCACCAGTGACAAGGCCAGTACGAGCTCCAGTGACCGGCACCAGCACTAGTGACCGGTACCATCACCAGTGACCAGCACCAGTGACCAGTATCAGCACCAGTGACCAGTACCAGCATCAGTGTCCAGTACCAGCATCAATGTCCAGTACCAGTGACCAGTACCCGCACCAGTTACCAGACCAGTACAGTACCAGCATCAGTGACCAGCACCAGTGACCAGGTATACTGATTACATTTCATTTCATCTCTGGTAGTGTTAAATTGGAAAAGGGGGGGGGGGTGCGGCGCAGGCGTGCGTGGGGGGGGGGGGGCGTCGGCGTGTGGGGGGGGCTCACCTCCCTGAAATGACTTTGCCACCTCCCTGAAATGAGTTTTTGCAGGTTGGGATGTCTGGTTAAAGTCGCACAGTGCCCAATCGCAAAAAGTGGCCCAGACGTAAGACAGCAAAATCCTCCGGTGGTAAAGTGGTTAAAATTCGAACAATAAGAGTGGAATACCCTCAAAAAGGCCTTAGCAAGTGTGTAGGCATCTATATCGCATCAGTCTTATCTAAAGGTATAACACACCAGTAGTGGTGTAATTCTCAATCATTAGCCCAAAACGTAAATATCAGTTTGGAGGGAACTTCTTCCTTCACTTCCTTTCCATTCTGTTTAGCTGATGAGGTGAGCAAAGTAAGCCCTGTGCAAGCTCCAAGAAACTCTAGTCAAATAACTCTCTTCCACCCTCATGTCATAGCACTAGGCTGGTCACCAAGCATCAGCATTGTCACATAAAGGGAAGGTGAGTGAGTATTTTCAGGTATTTTTTTTGCTCCTGAGGGTTGAATGATGTGACATAGAATGTTATATTTGAATAGTCTAATAAGTAGGGATTTTTGGTTCACTGCTATTATAGGTTTGAGGCAAATCCAGTGGGTTCAAAATTCACATTCCAGATTAATTTATGTGCAGATTTTTTAAACCCAAAACGTACTGCATTACCTTTGAACTATAGTCAGTAGGCTTGAAAGGGATAATAAGGGGGCTTTCGGTTAAGCTAACGCCCTCACTATAAAAAGGGGGAGTACTGAGCAACCATAGAGGTTAATTTACAAAAGGCAAATAGACTGTGCACTTTGCCAAGTGCAGTTGAACTCTGCAATAGTAATTGCTCCAGAGCATAGTATTTGAACAAAAGCTCCGCTGACTTCCATCTTCGAATCATGTTCAAGCAAAAATCCTGTTTTTTTACATTTCCTTGCACGTGATTGTGTATTCTTTGCAAAGGGACCCTTTACCTCATTTACTAAGCTATGGAGCAACTATACTTGCATAGTGCAAATGCACTTTGCAAAGTGCACAGTGTATTTGCCTTTAGTAAATCAACCCCTTATACAGTAGTCAGTGTATTAAAAGCTGTTGTAGGATAAAGGTAGGGAAATCTGACAAACTGCATAGGGAGAGATTAGGATCAGTTTAACTGTACTTTACAGGATTAGTAGACCTTTTATTAAAAAAAATAAATAAAATAATAATAATAGTGATAAATGCACATTTTTTTTTTTTTACATGCAAAAAGATGCACATTTATAATTTTTTTACACTTGAGCCTTTTGGCGCTGCACCCACAATCAACAGATCACAGATGCAATGCCAGGATCCTGAAGATTCTCAGTACACCATCTGCCCATACCTTGTACAGGCAACAGAGGTAACAGTCTTTTTTAACAACAGGTAATAATATACTGCACTGAGCCCCATGTTATGATGTTTCCTATTCTAATGTATTTGTTCAGACTAAAGCCCCGTACACACGTACTGATCGTCGGCCGAACGATCGGCCGTCTTTTGTCCAGGGCTGTCGTGTTTGTTGAAAACTGCAAAAGACTGCACACGAATTTTGTCGGCTAACAACAGCCGACTGCAGAAGTGATGTCATGTGATGGTTAACTTTCCTTGTCTTTTTTCTTTTCTGAGCATGCCCAGTCTTGCTAATCTGCTGTCTGTCGGCCGAAATCTCTACTGACTGGCGAACAATCGGCCGTTCTGGTGTTGGCCAACAAAAATTTTAATGCCTGCACGACAGATTCTGTTCGGCCGAAAATGCGCTGTCGGAAGCATCATACTAACAAGCCTACAATCGGCCGATCAGTCGCCGGCCGAATATTTACGGCCGGCAATCGGTACGTGTTTACGGGGCTTCAGTGTCTTTGTCAAGTACACATAGTCCCTGACCCACCTGGCTGCTATCAGGTGGCATTCTGATAGGCTTGGTTAGATTAGGGTAGGAAACCCTACCATTATTGTCCACCAGATTTTTGGTTGTGTTGAAGTCTTCACCCCTCTTTTGTTATCTGTTTTCGTTTCATCTCAGGTTTCTTAGCACGACTTTAGAATTTGAAAGGTGTAGCTACTAAGCCCATAAGAACAGGTAACTCAAGTATAATTCCTTTTCAATACATCTCTCTAAATCTACTTTTCTGTTCTGTCACCCAATACCTGAACTTTTTTGTAATCTAGTTTAGGACTGAGCCAAACTGCCTAAGTTTGGTTAGAGCAGGGTTCTGTGAACTTCAAACCCCAAAGTAAAATACAAATATTCTGGGCTAATAAGCATGGAAATGTTAAAAAATAGCATGGAGGTGTGGACGCAGCCCTGGTAAACACATATCAATGCAAAAAAATGTAAACTATTTGGTCAAGAGCAGTGATTTTTAAATACTTAACTTAAAACAATAAAAATGTAAAAAATCCTTTACATAACATGCCTGGGAGTGCCCTAATTCTGCCAGTGAAGGACACATCTCTGATGTACAGAAATACTGTAGCAGCACTGACATTTACAAAGGAAAAAATATTTAAAATTAAAAAAAAAAAAAAAAACAGCACACCGATCACCCAATGGATCTGTTAGGTATTTGGGGGGTCATTTGGAGGAGTCTGTGTTCTGTTTTTTTTTTTAAATAATACTTTTGCTGTATCACCTACAGCACCTACTGCACTGTGTCTATGGCACAGAAGAAAATAAACAAAAATCTTTTGGTTAAGAATATCAGGAATATCTTTATTAGAGACTTTTGTGAGATATAATAACCTTCTCCTCAAAACATGCAAATCTGTAAATTTGCAAAAGGGTTTAATTGCTTTTAGCTATACATTTGTTATTGTTTATCAGGTATTCATGATACAATCCACAACGTTGTATTTACCCCTACACTGATGGGGGTAATAGGAGTATATAGGCTGAAATCTACCTACATTTCTCTGCTGGGAATGGTTTATAAATGGCATTTTTATTCTTTGATTTTGCAAAATTGAAAGCATTACATTTTTTTCATTAATGTACAGATTATTTTGAGAGACTGATATTTTAGGCATTATTGCCTTTCTTTAAAAAAAATAATATGTCAGGCTTGCCACATTTTGCTGGCTGGAAGCTGAAAAGTGGGAAATTTGAGTGGAGGGTAAAAACAGTTGTGCTTTTGACTGCTGGTGATTTCTTGTGATTGCATTTGTTTTAGTTTCTTCTATGGGATCTTTGCTAGCATCTGTTTAAAACTCTTTTTCTGACACTTTTTAAATAGCATTTCTTTTCTTTCCTTCCTCCAGTCTGCTAATTAAGGGGAGTGGTTAATTGTTCACAGGTGCCACAGGTACTATATTACTTTCTGTAGAAACTCTCTCTGAGCTTGCCCACCTTTTGCTTGCTGGAAATTTGACAAAGTGGTAAGTTAAAAATCAAGGTTTAAAAAAGGAGATTATAAAAGGAGTCTTCTAACCTGTGAATAACATCTGCAATTTCCTGTTAGTAATATTAATATTGTAACTGGGATAATGAGTGCTAGCAAGGCAAAAGGTTTTGTGCAGTGCACAGTGTGCCGCATGTATACAACAATGGAGCAACAGCTCCAGGATGGATACTGCTGCGGCAGATGTGAGCGGTTTGCACTTCTGGAAACTCACATTAGAGATCTGGAGGAGCAAATTGCAACACTGGGTAGAACTGACAACATTGAAAGGGGTCCTCTGCTCACTAAGCAGGTGGTTAATGGGGTTGATGTGGAGGGTGGCGGGGTAAGTCAGGATTATCAGAAGATGGGTTACTGTAGGCAGAGAAAGTGGTAGAGTCTCAAAGAAAAGGAAGACCGGCCCTGGGTTTGAGCACCCAAACAGATTTTCCAAGTTGGGTGGCAAACTCAGAGGTGGCAGTCCTAGATGTCACTGCTATCCCTAACAGCCGGGAGAGCAGCCCATCTAGTAAGGGTGGTGAGGGTAGTGCATGAAGGCCTAGACAGTTAGTGCTAACAAAGGATTCTATAAAGAAGGATTGATAGAATAATTTGTTGCCATGATAATCTCAACTGAATGGTTGCTTTCTCCCTGGTGCCAGGGTTCGGCATGTGTTGGACCTGGTTGATACATTATTGGGAGGGGCTAAGCATGACGCAGTTGTCTTGGTCCAAGTAGGAACCAATGACAGAATACATGGAAGGCGGAGGCTCCTTAAGAATCAATTTTAAAAAACTAGGCTTCTATTGATATTGCCTGTGCCATGCGCAACACAGGAAAGACAGGGGAAGATTAGAAAAGTTAATGCATGGCTAAAGACCTGGTGTAAGAATAAAGGATTTCGGTTTTGAGAGCACTGGGCTGACTTTTCATTGGGGTACAATCTATATGTTAAAGATGGTTTGCACCCAAATGGAAGGGGGTCTAATGTGATGTGGAAAAAAATTATGGGAAGGCTGGAGGAAAATTGAAACTAGGATTTGGGGGGGGGGGGAGGGTGGATTAGATTATATTGTGCCAGATAGGTGAGACAGGGGTCAGTCCCTATTGGTTGGTGTAATAGGGAAAGATAGGGAGAGGGCTATGGCAGTTGATAATTGTGCATTTATGTTAACTTATGGCGCTTTTCCACTGCATGGAACCGTAACGGTTCTGCACGCTTTTGTGCTTTTCCACTGCTGGTACCGCATGGTATAGGGTCGGAACGGTTCGGTACGGTACGGTATAGGTTTGCTTTTCCACTGCATGGAACCGAACGGTACGGTACGGTACGGCTCTGAAAAAACAGTACCTACTCGATTGTGGTTCCAACAGGTACCAAACTGGTACCATATCCCACAATCCTTTGCATGCAGTCACTACTAGCCACTGATTGGTCAGAGAATCCCACCCACCCCATTGTTATCCCACCCACTTAACTTTAGTACTACTTTAGTGGAAAAGCAAACCTATACCGTGCCGTACCGAACCGTTCCGACACTATACCATGCGGTACCAGCAGTGGAAAAGCAAACCGGGCCAAGCAGGGCCGAGTACAGCCAAGCCGGTACGAGCCGGTACTTGCAGTGGAAAAGTGCCAAAGCGTGGTGTACAAACTGTGCTATTGTTGGAAGTCATTGCTCACTTAATCTGGAACATATTATTGTTAAATGTAGACCGTTTTATTTACCCCGGGAGTTTACTTCCACCATCATTACAGCTGCTTATATTCCCCCTGATGCTGATGCTAAGCATGCAATGAAGGAACTTTATGCGGCCATCAGTAAACAACAGACTGTTCATCCGGATGCTGCGTTTATTGTTGCGGTAGATTTTAATCACTCAAATCTAAAGGCAGTGCTACCAAAATTTCACCAGCATGTTTTATGTCATACTAGAAGGAATAAAACCTTGGACCATGTATATACAAATTTGTCTGGAGCCTATGTTGTAACTTCCCTCCCCCATTTGGGACAGTCAGATCACCTTTCTTTGTTTCTTACCCCTAAATATACATACCTTATCAAACGGGTGAAGCCATCAGTAAGAACTATTAAGGTGTGGCCTGTAGAGGCCAATTCTATACTCCAGGAAAGATTTTTTCACACAGACTGGAATACATTTTCTTCTCAAGCTACTAGTGATTCTCATAGAGATATCAACTGTTATACTTCTTCTGTATTGGATTATATTAGTTCAACCATAGATAGAGTTACTACTCAGAAACAGATTATTATATACCCAAATCAGATGCCATGGATGAACAGGGAAGTGCGCCTCCTGCTGAGGGCACGTTTTATTGCCTTCAGGTCAGGCGACGCTCAAGCCTATAGTACATCCAGGGCCAATCTGAAGAGGGGTATTAAAAAAGCCAAGCACTGCTATAAGCAAAATATAGAGGAACATTTCTCCAACTTTGATCCTCGATGCATGAGGCAAGGTATCCAGGCCATTAGTGACTATAAATCCTCTCATTCCACCTCTGCTGCCACTGATGTCTTTTTCTTGAATGAGCTTAATGATTTTTATGCTCGTTTTGAGAGAGACAACAGAGAGACTGTCATAAAGCTCAAACATTCAGTTGATCACTCTCCACTTATAGTCTCCTCCATAGATGTTTGCAATACATTAAGTCGGGTCAGCGCACATAAAGCCGCTGGACCAGACAATATTTCTGGACGTGTACTTAGGGCGTGTGCTGTGCAGCTTGCCGGGGTGTTTACAGACATTTTTAACCTGTCCCTTGCCCAGGCAGCTGTTCCCATTTGCCTTAAGTGCACCTCCATTGTGCCAGTTCCAAAACACTCAAGATCTATATGCCTGAACGACTACCGTCCTATAGCACTGACACCAATTGTTATGAAGTGTTTTGAGCGGTTGGTTCTGGCTCATCTGAAGGACTCTCTACCACCTACATTAGATCCTTACCAGTTTGCCTATCGTAGCAATGGGAGCACTGAAGATGCAGTGTCTATGGCTCTGCACTCTGTGCTCACACACTTGGATAATAATAACACTTATGCACGTTATGTTGTTTGTAGACTTCAGTTCAGCATTCAATACTATTATTCCATCTAAGTTAAAAATTAAACTAGCTAATCTAGGTATTAATATCTCTACCTGTAACTGGGTTATGGACTTTTTGACCAATAGACCCCAGCTGGTTACATCTGGCCCCACTTGCTCCAATACCATCATTCTTAACCACTTAAGCCCCAGCCCTATTTCGGACACTTTTTGTTTACAAGTTAAAACCAGTATTTTTTCCTAGAAAACTACTTAGAACCCCCAAACATTATATATATTTTTTTAGCAAAGACTCTTGAGAATAAAATGTCGGTCATTGCAAAATTTTTTGTCACGCGGTATTTGCGCAGCGGTCTTTAAAACGCCATTTTTTTGGAAAAAAATTAAAAAAATCACATTTCACTGCATTTAAAAAATACCAAAACAGTAAAGTTAGCACATTATTTTTGTATATTGTGAAAGATGATGTCACGACGAGTAAATAGATACCCAACATGTTACGGTTTAAAATTGCGCCCCCCCGTGGGATGACGGCAAACTACGGTCAATAGAGATCTCAATCTGCGACGCTTTAAATTTATTTAACGGTTACCAGTTTAGAGTTAGAGTGTAGCTCTTTTTTTTAAATTATTTTCCACGCTCTGACGATCGCGGCGATACCTCACATGTGGGGTTTGAACAGCGATTTCATTCGTGGCTTGACTTGCGTATACGTTTTTTTTGTGCGCGAGCTAACGGTGACGGGGGCGGCTACATTTTTTTTTTCCTATTTATTTTTTCTTTTTTTTAAACTTTATTACAGGTTTTTTAAAAAAAAAAATCTGATCACTTTTATTGCTGTCACAAGCAATGTAAATATCCCTTGTGACACCAATATGTAGACACAGGTACACTTTATGGAGGGATCGATGGTCTAAAAGACCCTAGACCCCTCCACTACACTTCCCTGTATGCAAAACGCCGAAAACGGCATTTTTGCATACAGCCATTTTTTTCAAATCTGCCGTCCCGGTGGGACGGGAGCCCAGAGCAAAGCCACGGAAGGCGGCGGGAGGGGGGGACGTCCCCTCCCGCCCCCGGGTAACGATCGAGCGGCTCCCGAGCCGCATCGGTTGTTACCGACGGAAAGCCGATCGTCGGCTTCAAACCACGGTACCGGGATGATGCCTCTAACTAGAGGCATCATCCCGGTATAACCCCGCAAAGTGTACCGATGTACCGGTACGTTAGAATGCGGTAAGTGGTTAATACTGGTGTACTGCAGGGCTGCGTGCTGAGCCCCTTCCTCTATTCCCTTTTCACCGCTGACTGCAGGCCTGTGAATGGATTGAATTCCATTATCAAGTTTGCAGATAATACTACTGTGATTGGTCTCATCACTAACAATGATGAAACTGCTTATAGGGAGGAGATTCAGCACCTAGCTACATGGCGTAATAACAATAACTTGCTTCTTAACACCGCTAAGACAAAGGAGCTTATTGTGGACTTCAGGAGGGGGACGGGAGACACACACGACAACATCCATATTAATGGGATGGTTGTTGAGTGTGTGTCCAGTTTCAAGTTCCTGGGGATCCACATTTCGTTGGACCTGTCCTGGGCTATTAACACCTCTAGCCTAGTTAACAAGGCTCACCAGCGGCTTTTCTTCCTGAGGACATTAAAGAAAAGTCAGCTTTCCTTGGATATCCTGGTGAACTTCTATCGCTGTGCAATAGAGAGCATCCTGACCAGCTGTGTTACAGTTTGGTATGGGAGCTGTTCTTTTGCAGAGCGTAAGGCATTGCAGCGGGTAGTGAAAACTGCCCAGCGCATTATAGGGACCTCTTTACCAGCTAAAGAGGATATTCAAAGGAAATGCTGTCTGCGTCGAGATCGCAGCATTTTCAGGGATTCCTCTCATCCGGCCCATAGCATGTTTACTCTTTTGCCATCTGGTAGGCGTTTCAGGTGCCTTCGGACTAGGACCAGCCGACTAGGGAATAGCTTCTTTTCTAGAGCTGTCACTCTGGCGAACTCTATCACTAAATGAGACATACTATCGTATTTTCTTACACTTCGTTGTTCTTAATGGACTGATTATTGCTCTTTCTGTATTGCTGCTCATAGCGATTTATTTATTATTGTATTATAGAATATATACATTTTAAATTATTATTTATAGTTTATATTACATTACTTAAATATGTAAATCATGTAAAAATTGTATATTCTGCATTTGCTGTCATTGCATTCTGGTTAGACCTAAACTGCATTTCGTTGTCTTGGTACATGTATAATGACAATAAAGTTGAATCTAATCTAATCTAATCTAATAAGAAGATTCCCATGTTACAAACAACCATTGGAAATGGTACTATTGTACTTAAATAAAAAATATGCAAAATACCTGTGCAAAATGTGACAACGTATTAAAGTATTTGTTCTACAATGCCAGAAGTCTGCCAAGCAAAATAGGTGAGTTGGAAGCTTCAACCTCTGCAGCAATGCTGGCAGCACTCATACGTCTATTTCCCAAAGATAACCTCTGGATATGACCCTAAGCATGTGCATTAACTTCTTTGGTCAACCATGGCGAGGCCTGTTCTGAGTGGAACCTGTCCTGTTAAACCGCTGTATGGTCTTGGCCACCGTGCTGCAGATCAGTTTCTCACATTTATAAAATGGTCGTTTGGGAAAGAACGGTAATGTACTGTGATGAGGAGCCGTGAACATGTTTTCTGCTCCTCATCTCAGCTACATAAACTGGTACATACAAGAGATCAGCCGTTCATAAACAGACATGTTAATGAGGAGATGGAGTTTTGTCTCCTTGCGCAGATAGAAAGGGCTGCAAGGGCTGGGACAGTGATAATATTGGGGGTTTTTAACTACCCAGAGATAGAGTAGAGTAATGGCACTGCTGGAACAGTTAAAGGGAAAACATTTTTAAACCTATTACAAAACAATTTTATGATACAGTTCATAAAGGTGCCAACTAGGAATGATGCTCTGCTTGACCTGCTAATCTCAAACAATGCAGAGCTTATTACTAATGTTCATAAAAAAGAACATCTTGTTAGCATAACATGATTTAATTTAATGTTAGCTGTAAACAACAAGTGGTGTACCCCGAGGTTTAGTGTTGGGACACTTACTTTTTAATATATTTATAAATGATATAGAGTTTGGGTTTAAAAGAACCATTTCAGTTTTTGCAGATGACACCAAGCTATGCAGTGGAATAACATCCTTACATCTCCAATTTACAACCCAGTGCACTGTTTAATTGGGCAACAGTGTGGCAAATGAGGTTTAATTTTGATAAATGTAAAGTTATACACTTGGGGATAATAATTCATATATCATACATACTAGGGGGAGTGCAACTGAGGGAATTAATGGTGGAGAAGGATCTGGGTGTTCTGGTAGATCATAAGCTTAATAATAGTATGCAATGCCAATCTGCAGTTTCTTCTTTTTTTTTCTTCCTTTCTTGTATTAAGAAAGGTATAGACTGCAGAGAGATATTGTTTTACTCCTGTACAAATCATCAGTAAGTCCTCATATATAATACTCAGTACAGTTTTGGGCACCAGTTCACAAAAAGGATATTTATGAAACTGAAGAAAGTGCAGAGAAGAGCAAGAAAACTGATAAGAGGCATGGAGGAGTTCAGCTATGAAGAAACTGAATGTATTCTCTCTTTAGAAGAGGAGATTAAGGGGGGATATGATCAACATGTATAAATACATAAGTGGTCCATATAATGAACTTGGTGTAGAGTTATTCACTTTTAGATCATCACAGAGGACAAGAGGGCACTGTTTACTTCTGGAGGAAAAGAGATTTAATCTCCAAATACAGAAAGGCTTCTTCACAGTAAGAGCTGTGAAAATGTGGAATAAACTCCCTCAAGAGCTGGTTTTGGCCAGATTGTTTTGAAAAAGGCTTGAATTGTTTCCTAAATGCACATAATATAACTGGATATTTATATGTATAGGTAAAGTTGATCCAGGGAATATGTGATTGCCTGTTGAGAGATCAGGAGGAATTTGTTCCCCCACTGAAGAAAATTGCATCATGCTTTTTTTTTTCCCTACCCCTGGACCAACTGTGGGTTTAGGATTGTGTATAGATTTTTCTATGTGTGTGTGTGTGTTTGTGTGTTTAAGTTGGTTGAACTGAATGGACTTGTGCCTTTTTTTAACCAGATTAACTATGTAACAATGTAACTATGTTACTCCATCATTTCACATACCTGATATGGGTCTGTTGTATCATATACTTGTGTTAAAACGTATCCTGTTCTCTTTGTATTGCTTCCTTTGTGTGAAATACCTAGTGTTCCTGCCACTCCCTCTGCTTTCCTAGGCATAGAAGCATGCCCTTCACAGAGTGGTAAGTTTTCTGGCTGTGCTGGGAGCACAGCCAGAACTGGGTGAAAGTGTTTTGGGCAGATGAGACCAAAATCAAGCTCTTTGGCATCAACTCAATTGTTGAGGAGGGATGCTGGCTATAACCCCAAGAACACAATCCCCACCCTCAAACATGGAGGTGGAAACATTATGCTTTGGAGGTGTTTTTCTGCTAAGGGGACAGGTCAACTTCACTGCATCAAAGGGACGATGGACATTGAAATCCTGGGTGAGAACCTCCTTCCCTCAGCCAGGACATTGAAAAAGGGTCGTGGTTGGGTATTCCAGCATTATAAAGACCCAAAATGCACATTAACCTCCCTGGCGGTATGATTCTGTCAGGAATTCTGTTCCAAAAGCGGTACAATTCTTTTCATGGAAATTTGGCGTTATGTATTATAGGCCTACAATTCTTAGTAATTACTGACTTAAACCTGACCAAAACAAGTCTCTAGTAGACATCCCAGATGTGATAAATTTGAAACACAAACAAGTGAATTATAATCAAATCAATAATATTTTATTATTTAATATATAATAAAATTATATTATTGATTAAATTATAATTCATGCGCTATATATTATATATATATATGTGTGTATATAGATATATATATATATATATATATATATATATGTGTGTGTGTTGTGAGGGATTAGCTCGGTGGTAGGCATATGGGTGACCCCTTTGGGGGGGGGGGTCGGCACACAGGGAGATAGCCGAGGAGTGGTTGAAAACAATAGTTTATGGTTTATTCTTCCAATTTCTTCAAACAAGTGCATGCAGCAAAACATCAAAATAAAATAAAACAAAATAAATCCTTGCCTCTGTGGGCGGCTACCTTCTCACAGCTGGAACCTGCCTAAGAAGTCTTCCCAACCTACTGTTGGGCCGACACTGCTGATCCTACAGCAGACACTCAAATGTCCATTTGTTTGCTTTTCACACAGCACAAACATTGTCCATTGAACATGTCCCTTTGTTTTCTTTCACACAGAAACACTTCGTCTTCTCACCTTTGAGACGTCTTCACTCGTTTTTACCCTCCTGAGCGCACACCACTTCAGGAGGTCTTCCCCATGCTCACAGCTTTCAGGGGGCACACAGGACTGTCCTCTACCCACATGGCGTCAGGATGCAGCACTCAATAGATTTTCTCTGGACAAATTATAGAGGCCTTGATCTCCTCATTCTGAACAGCTGAATGGTTTTCAACTTCCTGCTGGCTCTCTCTGCAGCCAACACCCTATAGTATCAGTGAACTTTCTAAATCAGGTGGAAATGTATCTCCTTCCTGTGACTACATTCCCAGATTTACCTGACTTCCTGTCACATACCCCCCTCTTGTTTCAACCCTAGGGTTGGGACACAGATTTCCAGGCACGCATGTGTCAAGCACTGCTGACTCACTGATAAGCCTCCTAGTATCCTCAAGCTTCCGGGTGAAACTGTTTCTGTCATCTTCATTGACAGATTTCTCATAAATGTCACACAGTCTGTCTCTCATCTCATATACACATTCCCTAACTGCATTTTTGGCATCATTTCGCTCCTTCTCAAGTTTGTCTTGCATACAAGTTTGTCCTATCCGCCATGGAGGACCGTGATCCATAGGCAACTCAATTGTGCTAGTCTTAATGTCTTCAACATTCTTGAGCCGCCTCTCTCTGAAATCCATAAAGGTTTTCCACAAAACTTTGAGAACCTCTGCTTCACTAAGCTTTGTTCCAAGTAGGGACTCTTGACGTCCCTCTGTGACTGGAGTTGCTTCTCCATACAGCTGTACACAATCATTGACTCTTTGTTTCTTGAGTTTAGCTTGCTCTAAGATGCTGTGCAGAGGATTTTTCATTTGCGACACCAGGCTGTCACCCATTTCTTCAAAGTGACCCCTGTTCCTTTTTCCAGAGACATCAATATCATTCACCAAACATGTTATATTCAGAGGCAGATCTGAAGCATTTGCACTCATCAACTTCTTAAACATTTCGCCCTCCTGAGCGAGCAGTAAAGGCCTACTATTTGATTTGATATCCAGTTTATATTTCTTGCCCAACTCTTCACAGAAGTAGCCAATCAGAACATTATCAACTTTCCTTCCACCAACATAGGGGTCAAAGGCAACAACACAGTTGAACCCAGCGATCTGGGTGGTATCCATTATAGACCTCCTCTCTGCATCAGTGAAGAAGCATGGAACTGCAACACATTCTTTTACAGGTTTCTTCAATGCACTTTCTGCTGAACTATTTGACCGCTCAAGGTCACCTAGTTCCTTTTCTCTATCTGAATTCCACATGGAATGTATCTCAAGATCACGATCAAATTTCTGCCACCTGTCTTTCACCAGTTCCATTTTGGAAATATTCCCTGAAAGGCACTTGAACTTAATTTGCTTCACGTTTTCATCAACAGCCTTAGTTTTCTCCACTAGGTGCCGTTTGCTTTTTTCTCCCAGATTTATATCACTTGCTTTAGTTTTCTCCGCTTTAGTTTTCTCCACTAGGTTTTCAGCCTGAACTGAGAAAACATCACATTTCTTACACAGCTCCTTTGTTTGCTGAAGTTTTTGAAGGAACGGTTTATTCCACAGGGGTGATTCAAGCCACAGGTCATCACATTTCTGAGGCTCACTCAGGACAGACCCCAAAACTCTGATCCTTTTAAAAACTGCATCAGGCACACTATCCCCTCTTTGGGACAGATCCTCTGTTGCCTGTAATTCCTCTTCCAGTTCCTGCAACGGAATCTTCATCTCTTCTACTTGCTGTTCTAAGGCTCGCTTAGACTTTTCTAGCTCCTGAACGCTTTTCACAACATCATCCTTGGAGCTAACCAATTCTTCCATTTCTGTACGCAGCTGTTTGTTAACACTTTCTAGTTCAGCCTTACACTCTAGAGCTTCCTCCAAAGAGCGAACCAAGAACAGGGCTTTGCTCTCGTTATCACGCACCTCCGTTTCTGCACGTGCGCGTTCTTCTGCATATTTTGCAGACACAGTCTTCTCTTCACCAAGCATCTGATCAAACTTCTTTTTCACATCTTCAACACACTGTAATGAACCAACGCTTTCTTCCATGCGTTTTTTCATATCCGCTATCTGAGCTTGCAATGTTGCGACTTGCTCTGATAGGTTTTTCTTTGCTTCCGCCTCCTCTTTTAATTGTTCCAGGAAGCCATTTTTCTCATCTTCCATTTGTTTGAGCTTTGTGCTAAAACTCAGCCTTTGACACCTCTCTTCCTGTAAGAGTTCCTGCGTGTCTTGCAGCTGCGATTCCAAGATAGAAAAATCTTCCGCAATTTCTCTAGATTTGCTGTCTGCTTGAGAAAGCTGATTTGTAACATTGTCCAACTCAACCTGCAGTCGGTTTGCCTTCTCTGACAGCTTAGCACACAATCGGTCACCTTCTGACACCTTGACTTGCGATTCCAGAAGCTGTGCCTCTACTTTTTTTCTCTTGTGTTCAGAATCTCCTTTTCCCTGCATAAGAGCTTTCACCTCACTGGCTAGCATCTGGGAATAAGAATGTAATTCTGCCACACAGGCTTCTTTCTCCTTTAACTGCTGCTGGACACGTTGGGCTTCATCTTTCCAACTTTCACAGTCCGTACGCAATTCATCTACCACATTGCTCAAAGTAGTGAGCTCATACACAGTACTCAGTAATTTTTCCTCTCTCTCACTTTTCTCCTTGTTGCTGAGAGACAATGTCGTTTTCAGAGCAACATTCTGTTCCTGCGACTCCTGCAGGTCTATTTTTGTAGCTCCCAAAGACTGAAGACTTTTTTCCAGCTGATTACGCAACTCCAACATATCAGCCATACTTTGCTTCTGCAAAGTCTGAATTTCACTTTCCTTTTCCATGAGGATGGTATCTTTCTCCATTATAGTCTCTCTGCGTTTTTGCAACTCGACCAAAAGAAGAGCAGTGGATTCTTCCCACTGTAACACATGAGACTTGAGTAGTTCATTCGTTTCCTGCAAGTTTCTATGCTCCATTTTAAGCAATTCCAAGGCTTGTTCCTTTTCTTCCATTTTCCGTTGCAAGGCATCCAACTCAGCCCTGCACACATACTCGGTTTCCTCCAAACCGATGGCCTCCATTGGCTGCTGGCGTCTCTGTTTCCAGCCTGCCATGCTCTCTTGGTGAGCCTTTTGTTGAGCTGCAAAGCTCTGCTGAAAATCCGCATTTGCCTGCTGTTGAGCTGCATTTGCCTGCTGTTGAGCTGTATTTGATATAATCAGTTGTTTCAACATCTCCTCCACTTTGAGTTTACTTTTCATCTGAGCACACTGCGTCTCCATAGCAGTTTCATCAGTGTTGCTAGGGACAACAACCTTCCTCTTTAGTAGACTCTCTTTAGGCATGGATGGGGCTGGTTCAGACGGTAACATCCCCTCCATCCATAGAATCCGGTCTCTCCTTTCATCTATCTTTGCATTTTTCAGGCGTTTGGAACGCCCCATCTTCAATAACTCCACAAACAAATTTTTCACAGTCCAGCAAAAAATTTTCAGACCACTGTCTCTTCAACACATGTAGTTTTTCTCTCTCTTGCGGGATCTCTTTTCCTGCGCACACAGTTTGTGCAGTCCCTTGCACCAGACACAACAAAGTTCATCAAAAATTTTGAGACCGCTGTCTCTTTAAAACACGTTTTTTTTTTTTTTTTCTTTCAGGATCTTCTCTCCTGCACACATAGATTGTGCAATCTCGTGCACCAGACAAAGTTCATCAAACATATGCACTTCTTTGCAGGGATCTCTGCTTCTGCCCACTGCATACCTCCACCATATGTGAGGGATTAGCTCGGTGGTAGGCGTATGGGTGACCCCTTTGGGGGGGGGGTCGGCACACAGGGAGATAGCCGAGGAGTGGTTGAAAACAATAGTTTATGGTTTATTCTTCCAATTTCTTCAAACAAGTGCATGCAGCAAAACATCAAAATAAAATAAAACAAAATAAATCCTTGCCTCTGTGGGCGGCTACCTTCTCACAGCTGGAACCTGCCTAAGAAGTCTTCCCAACCTACTGTTGGGCCGACACTGCTGATCCTACAGCAGACACTCAAATGTCCATTTGTTTGCTTTTCACACAGCACAAACATTGTCCATTGAACATGTCCCTTTGTTTTCTTTCACACAGAAACACTTCGTCTTCTCACCTTTGAGACGTCTTCACTCGTTTTTACCCTCCTGAGCGCACACCACTTCAGGAGGTCTTCCCCATGCTCACAGCTTTCAGGGGGCACACAGGACTGTCCTCTACCCACATGGCGTCAGGATGCAGCACTCAATAGATTTTCTCTGGACAAATTATAGAGGCCTTGATCTCCTCATTCTGAACAGCTGAATGGTTTTCAACTTCCTGCTGGCTCTCTCTGCAGCCAACACCCTATAGTATCAGTGAACTTTCTAAATCAGGTGGAAATGTATCTCCTTCCTGTGACTACATTCCCAGATTTACCTGACTTCCTGTCACAGTGTATATAATCGCATGAATTATAATCGAATCAATAATATAATTTTATACATATATATGTGTGTGTGTGTATATAGGTGTATATATATATATATATATATATATATATATATATATATATATATATATATATATATATATATATGCATATATATGCATATATATAATATAAAATGTGTTATGTGTTTTGTGCAACGTTTTTTTTTTGTTTTTTTTTTTAATTTCCCTCCCTAGTTCCGCTCCCATGCAGCATTGCTGCTGCAGGGAACGGAACTAGGAAGTCCTCCTACCGACAGACGAGCGGCGGAGATCTCGCTGGCGGTCACAGCAATGAGAGCTCATCGCTGGATCAGCCAGGATAAGGTAAGAGAAGCTCCGCTGCGCTGTCTGCACGCTCTGCCCATTGACCCCGAGCGTGACTCGGGGATACCGCTAATAGCAGAAAATTCCTACCCCGAGTCACGCTCGGGTTTACCGCTAAGGCGGTTAAGGTCCTGGAGTGGCCTAGCCAGTCTCCGGACCTTAGTTCCATAGAAAATAGGTGAAGGGAGCTGAAGGTTCAAGTTACCAAATGTCAACCTCAAAACCTAAATGACTTGGAGAAGATCCGTAAAGAGGAGTGGGACAAATTCCCTTCTGAGATGTTTACAAACCTGGTGGCCCATTACAAGAAATGTCTGACCTCTGTGATTGCCAACAAGGGTTTTGCCATCAAGTACTAAATGTTTTTTTGTGAAGGGGTCAAATATTTATTTTACTCATTAAAATGCAAATCAATTTATAACTTTGTTTAACTGCGTTTTTCTGGATATTTTTGTTGTTATTCTGTCTCATTGGTAAAATAAACATACTATTAAAGTATAGATTGATCATTTCTTTTTCAGTGGGCAAACTTACAAAATCAGCAGGGGATGCAATACTTTTTTACCTCACTGTGTGTGTGTGTGTGTGTGTGTGTATATACATATATATATATTTATATATATATATATATATATATATATATATATTGTGACAGGAAGTCAGGTAAATCTGTGAATGTAGTCACAGACAGGAGCTACACTTCCACCTTGGTTAGACAAATCACCAATTACTATAGGGTGTCGGCTGCAGAGGTAGCCAGAACTGTCTAAGGAAGTTGAAAGGCCTTCAGCTGTTCGGAATGAGGAAGTTAAGGCCTCTATAATTTGTCCAAAGGAAGTCTATGGATTGCTGCCTCCTGTCGCCATGTGGGCTGGGAGAGGAGGACAGACGGATGTGTGCCTCCCAACGCTGAGGAAGCCTGGGAGAAGGACTGCTGCCTCCTGTCGCCGTGTGGGCTGGGAGAGGAGGACAGACAGATGAGTGCCTCCTGACAAGCTGGTGAGCATGGGAGAAGACCCCCTGAAGTGATGTGCGCTAAGGAGGGTAAACAAGTGTGAAGAATACTCGAAGTGAGGTCTTGGATCGTCTCAAGGTGAGAAGAGAAACTATTTCTATGTGGAAAGAAATAAATGCACTGCTTGCTATGTGGAGAGACAAGCAAATGAACTGTGTTCAATGTGAAGAGTGTGAAGAGACAAAGGGACATGTTCCATATGAAGAGGAAAAGGGACATGTTAAATGAACTGTTTGCTGTGTGAAGAGATAAAACATGGACTATTGAGAGTCTGCTGTATGACCAGCCAAGTCTGCCCAACAGTAGGTTGGGGACAGACTTCATTAGATAGGTTCCAGTGTGTGAGAAGGTAGCCGCCCACAGTGGCAAGGATTTATTTTGTTTTATTTTATTTTGGCTGTTTTGAGGCTTGCAATTGTGTGAAGTAAATTGCATGAATAAAACAAAGTGTTGTTTGCAACCACTGCTCGGCTATCTCTCTGTGAAAACGCACCCCAAAGGGGTCATCCACGCCTACCACCGAGCTAATCCCTTACAATATATATATATTTAGAGATATAGACACACTCCTAAACTGAAGAGGTGAAGCTGTTACAGTTGGGCCAACTCAATATTGAAGTGTTCCCACAAAGTTGGGAGCATGAAATTGTCCAAAATGTCTTGGTAGGCTGACACCTTAACCTCCTTGGCGGTATTCCTGAGTGTGGCTCGGGGTGGAATTTCAGTGCCATTAGAGGTAACCCCGAGCCACACTCGGGGTACCGCCAAGGAGCATCACTGGATCCTGGAAGAGGTTACTTACCTTGTCCCTGGGATCCCGCAATGTGTTCCTACAGCATACGACGGCCAGATCTTCCGTCTGATGCTCTGTGCCCTGACTTCCGTCTCCTGCGAGCGTCACGTCGCAGGGGGGTGGAACCGGTGGCAAATTTGAAAAGTAAAACACTCAAACACACTAATATATTGTAATCCTATTGGATTACAATACTAAATAAAATACATTGACATTAGTTTGCCCCCCAGTGCCCTTGCCTGCAGTTTTACTGTACTATACAGTATATATATATATCTATATATATATATATATATAGAGAGATAGATAGATAGATAGATAGATAGATAGATAGATAGATATATGGTATATGTATATATATATATATATATATATATATATATATATATATAAATACAGCTGCAAGAAAAAGTATGTGAACCCTTTGGAATAATATGGATTTCTGCACAAATTGGTCATGAAATGTAATCTGATCATCATCTAAGTCACAACAATAGACAATCACAGTCTGCTTAAACTAATAACACACAAAGAATGAAATGTTGCCATGTTTTTATTGAACACACCTTGTAAACATTTACAGTGCAGGTGGAAAAAGCGTGAACCCCTAGACTAATGACATCTCCAAGAGTTAATTGGAGTGAGATGTCAGTCAACTGGAGTCCAATCAATGAGATGAGATTGGATGTGTTGGTTACAGCTGCCCTGCCCTATAAAAAACACACACCAGTTCTGGGTTTGCTTTTCACAAGAAGCATTGCCTGATGTGAATGATGCCTCGCACAAAAGAGCTTTCAGAAGACCTACAATTAATAATTGTTGACTTGCATAAAGCTGGAAAGGGTTATAAAAGTATCTCCAAAAGCCTTGCTGTTTATCAGTCCACGGTAAGACAAATTGTCTATAAATGGAGAAAGTTCAGCACTGCTGCTACTCTCCCTAGGAGTGGCTGTCCTGTAAAGATGACTGCAAGAGCACAGCGTAGACTGCTCAATGAGGTGAAGAAGAATCCTAGAGTGTCAGCTAAAGACTTACAAAAGTCACTGGCAAATGCTAACATCCTTGTTAGCGAATCTACAATACGTAAAACACTAAACAAAAATGGATTTCATAGGAGGATACCACAGAGGAAGCCACTGCTGTCCAAACAAAACAAGTTCCACAGCAGTACTGGCAAAATATTATGTGGACAAATGAAACCAAAATTGAGTTGTTTGGAAGAAACACGCAACACTATGTGTGGCGAAAAAGAGGCACACCACACCAACATCAGAACCTCATCCCAACTGTGAAGTATGGTGGGGGGAGGGGGGCATCATGGTTTGGGGCTGCTTTGCTGCGTCAGGGCTTTATGTTTTGAATTTTAATGCAAAAAAACAATGCATAACCCATTTTAACCCATATAAAAGCTGATATTACAATTTGTACACGCCCATGCAATGGCGACAAACCACGTAACTTTTACTATCCATAGGCGATGATTTAAAAGCTTTTACACCTTACCACTTTAGATATACAGAGGACGCCTAGTGCTAGAAACATCTGGCGTTCGCAGTGATACCTCACTATTGTGGGAGGATTGCTGTTTGGGTGCATACGGGACCAATGCGCACATTCACCTTTGCGTGCGAACACAGGCGGACAAGGGTCTATATTTTTTTTCCTTTTTACACTTGTTGCTTAATTTTTTTTTCTCTTATTATCACTTTTATCGCTGTCGCAAGAAATGTAAAACATCCTTGTAACAGCAATAGGCATGTGACAAGTAATCTTTATGGAGAGATCTGGGGTCTTTAAGACCCCAAATCCCTCCTCTACCCTTAAAATTATTCAAAACACCAAGATCTGCGTTTTTGAATGCTTTCTACTTTAAAAAATTGGAGCCGTTAACATCTGGTTAATTTTACAATAGAGCCAACCACCAGGTCTAAAAAACTATACTGAGATGATGCCTTCACTTCAGCTGTGGGCATCATCCCGGTATAATACCTAAAAGTCCAGCAATGTACAGATATATCACTGGTCGGGAAGTGGATATATAAATGTTTTCTCTTTCTTTTCTATTTAAAAGGTCACGGTTCACATAGACTTTAAAGGAATATTTATTATGACGTTCATATTTTTACAAGCTTGTTTATTTAAGCTTTGACAGCAAAACCTGGAAGCTGATTGGATTCTATAAAGAGCTGCACCAGATTTTGCAATCTCCAGTTTTAGCAAATCAACTCTCATGTGTGGGAGACTTCATCCTTCTTTCGTTACCTGTTTTTGTTCATCACAGGTTTCTTAGCAGGACTTTAGAATTTGAAGAAGATGTAGCTACTAAGCCCATAAGGATAGGTGACCTAAGTGTACCTCCTTTTCATTACATCTGCCTAAAGTGATACTAAAGTCATTTTTTTTTTTTTTTTTTTACGTTTTAAAAATAACAAATGTTATACTTACCTGATCTGTACAGTTGGTTTTGCACAGAGCAGCATGGATCCTCCTCTTCTTGGGCCCTTTGCCAGCGCTCCTGGCCCCTCCCTCCTGTCAAGTGACCCCACAGCAAGCAGCTTCCTATGAGGACAGCCAGAACCACAGCTCCCTGTGTCTATTCAGACAGGGAGCCATGGCTAAGCAACCCCCCTCTCCTTATTGGCTCACTGATTTGGAATGACAGAAGCAGGAGCCAATGGCACCCTGCTGTTGTCTCAGCCAATGATGAGGGAGAGTTCCAGACATCCCAGACTCTCGTGCAACATCGCTGGATTGAGATGAAGCTCAGTAGGTAGTAAAGGGGTGAGTAGGGCTGCTGCACACAGAAGGTACGTTTATCTTAATGCATTAGGATAAAAAAAAAAAAAAAAAAAACCTTCTGACTTTACAACCACTTTAAATCTACTTTTCTGTTCTGTCACCTGACATCCGAACTTTTTGGTACTCTAGTTTAGGAATGAGCCAAACTGCCTAGCTTTGGTTAGAGCAGGGTTCTGTGGACTTCAAAGAAGTTCAGATGCTGAACCCAAATCCCAACTAAATGTAAATGTTACTAAACCCACAACTGTAAAATCATTCAGTATATATAGTAAAGCATGCTTGTTATACTCTCCATGCAATCTAAGGGGTTAATCCTCAGCATTGTATAAAAAGGCTGGTTGATACTGTCTTCTCTGAGACTCCCCTTCTTTTACTGTCCCTATTCCATCTGCTGATAGAACAGAGCCTTGGAGGCACTGTGCACATGCTCAGTTTGGTGTACAGTATATTGTGAGAGGTTTTTTTTTTTTTTTTGGAAGGCTGCATGTGATCAGAACAGGGCCAATCAGCACTGTCCAGACAGAATGTTGGGGGTCAAGCAGCCTCATAGGACAGTCCAAGGAGAATTAAAACTCCTCCTACAAGCTTTAACCAGTGCTTGGCCGGAGACTGATAGAAGTCACAAGAGTGATACAACTGCTGATAAGAAAAGTTATTTAGCAGTTTACAGTATATTTAATAAAATATTTGCATTCCCATGTTCTGTGTGCTGTGGGAGACTGGATATAGAGAATGCAGGGTCCTGGGTTTAGTAGCACTTTAATGGGAGCCGATTCTGTCAAATTAAAAATACAATTTTTCTGGGCTATTAGGCAAGGAGTTGTAAATAATAGCATAGAGTATGGACACTGCCCTGGGAACCATGTATCAAAGCAAAAAAAAAAATGTAAACAATTCGGTCAGAAGCAGGGATTTTTAAGTGCTTGCGTTGAAACATTAAAAATATCAAATTCCTTTACATAACATGCCTGGGGGTGCCCTAATTCTGCCTGTGAAAGGACACATCTCTCATTTGCATGATGGCATTTACAATGGAAAAAGGGTTTAAAATTGCCAGCAAATGACATATTATTCCCCACTTCTTTAACTAGTTCTGGACTGGAAGGATTTGCCCCCTTAATGACCAGGCCATTTTTCTGCGATTAGGCACTGTGTTATTTTAATGGAAAATTGCACGGACGTATGACACTGTACCGAAATAAAAATTGATGTCCTTTTTTCTCCATGCTTGAGGTCATTGTAGCCGTATTAGTACACTTGTGACAGAGACAATTAAGTACTGTCCGTGATACTTTTTTTATTTGCACTAACATACAATTTTTCAGGACAAGCTTTCGCGGTATGTCCCCTTCTTCAAGATCCAAGCAGTACTGCTTGGATCTTGATGAAGGGGACATACCCCAAAAGCTTGTCCTGAAAAATTGTATGTTAGTGCAAATAAAAAAAGTATCACGGACTTTACTCAATTGTCTCTTTTTTCCCCACAAAGAGAGCTTTCTTTTGGTGGTAATTGATCACCTGTGCGTTTTTTATTTTTTGCGCTATAAACAAAAAAGTGTGACAATTCTAAAAAAAAACCCAATATTTTTCACTTTCTGCTATATAACATTCCCACAAAAAAAATGTTAAAATCAAATTTTTTCATCCTTTTAGGCCAATTTGTATTCTGCTACATATTTCTGGAAAAACAATTGCAATAAGCATATTTTGATTGGTTTGCGCAAAAGTTATCGCATCTACAAACTAGAGAAAGATTTATGTCATTTTTTATTTATTTATTTTTTACTAGTAATGGTGGCGATCTGCGATTTTTAGCGGAACTGCGACATTGCGGCGGACAGATCGGACCCCTAACTGACATTTTTGACACTTTTGGGGGGGGGGGGGAATTGACATTATTACAGTAATCAGTGGTAAAAAATGTACACTGTTACTGTAAAAATGACCCTGGCAGGGAAGGGGTTAACCTAGTGGGTGATCAAAGCGTTAAATGTAAGCCTAGGGGAGTCTTTACTAACTGTGGGGGGGAGGGGCTTGTGAAATGAGCATAGAGACCTGTGATCCTATATAGAAGGATCACAGGCACTCTGTGATCATTTTAGAGAGAAGAACTGTCGGCTGTGTTTACAACAGCTGACCGTTCTCTCTCAGTGGGAAGTGATCGCGAGTGACCGGCGGCAATCAGCGACCGCCAGCCCCATGCATCGGCCTCCCCGCTGCCTAGCGCACTCGCCCGTCAGTTTGCGTAGTCGAGCCAGCCTGCCGCAGTAAAACTGCGGTGGGTGGTCGGCAAGTGGTTAAAAAAACAAAACAAAAAAGCACACAGGTCCCCCCACAGGTCTGTTATGTATTTTGGAGGATCTTTGGAAGAGTCTGTTCTGTTTTTTTTTTCTTTGAAATATCACTTTTGCTGTAGCACATCCAGCAAGAAGGAAAAAAGGGGACTTCTGGTGAACACCCAAAGTACCACTTAATAATAAGAATTATGAGGCCATGGCAGTGGCACACACGCACAGTATAAAAAGGAGCAGAGGACAGGCATGTATGTGGGTGTGTAACTATTTCTGCACTGTATTTTGGCTCAGAAGAAAATAAACAAAAATTGCTTGGTTAAAGCGGTAGTTAAGTCCGCTTTGTGATTTTTACCTACAGGTAAGCCTATAATAAAGGCTTACCTATAGGTAAATTAATATCTCCTAAACCTGCACCATTTAGGAGATATTCACAAAAGACATCACCGACGCATGCGCTCTGAATGTCTGGCATACCGCGCCGGATCTTCAGAGCTCGGTGCCAGGGCCTAAGGCTCCCGAACTCATGCTCCACTCACACAGCACACAGTCTGCAAACCTAGAAGGAAGACCAGTGGAAGATAGAAGCCCTGTCAGCGGTGACAGAGCGCCACTGGAAGGCTTTGTTCTAAGGTAAGTATTTCATATTGTGCCAGTGTGCGATGCATACTAGCACATTATGCAATTGTCTTACAGGGGAAATATCTTTATTAGAGACCTTTGTGAGATATAGCAAAAAATTGTTGGATGTGGATGGGGGAGGTTTCTATTGAAAGTATGGTACCCTCCTAGTTCAAATGTATCTCAAAAGTATAAACATTAGAACTTTATATACCCCTCCACTGAGCACAAGAAGATACAAGAATATAATAAAAGTACACGTTTTAGTTCTAATAATAAAACATATATAAAATCATATATTCCATGTAGCTGTTTGCATATTAATACCAGCAGTCAACATCTACTGCCAACTTGCACAGTTGTTGATCAGATTTGAGAGATAAGGTCGATACTTTTCACGGAGGTTCCTGCTTCCTCAGGACCTGCTATCTCTTGAACAGATGTAAATGGTTAAAACGAAAAAATGTCTAAGTATAGAAAATACATATATTATATGCGACATCTTCAACAGTTTGGATAAAGTTCACAATCCTTATATGAATACTTAATAGCTAACCCCATGTGTAGCGGTGGATAAAACAAAGGAGACATATACCAAAACAAAAACAGAAAAAAAACCAACTCACCACACTTAAGCCTCGTACACACGCACCGATTGTTGGCCATAAATTTTCGGCCAACGTCCGATCGGCCAATTGTCGGCTTGTTAGTATGATGCTTCCGACAACAGACTGCGACTTTTCGGCCAAACAAAATCTGTTGTGCATGCTATAAAATTTTTGTTGGCCGTCAACAGAACGGCCGATTGTTCGTCAGTCAGTACAGATTTCGGCAGACAAAAATCAGATGAGCAAGACTGGGCATTGCTCAGAGAAGAAGAAACACATGGAAAGTAAACCAGCACATGACATCACTTCTGAAGTTGGTTGTTGTTGGCCGACAAAATTCGTGTGCAGTCTAGAGCACATTTCAACCAACACAACAACACTGGACAAAAGACAGCCGATCGGTCGGTCAACAATCGGTGCGTGTGTACGAGGCATAACCCTCTGTACATGCGGGGATCCGTTATTTATATGGAACTGCACCCTTATCTCTCAAATCTGATCAACAATTGTGCATGTTGGCAGTGGATGTTGATATTAATATGCAAACAGCCACATGGAATATGTGATTTTATATATGTTTTTTTTGTATCTACTTGTGCTCACTGGAGGGGTATATAAAGTCCGATTGTTTATACTTTTGAGATACATTTGAATTAAGGATGATACCCTCCACTGATACATACTTTCAATAGAAACCTCCCCCCATACACACCAAATGTTTTGCTATATCTCACAAAGGTCTCTAATAAAGATATTCCTGATATTTATAAAGCAGTTATAAACTGCTGCAGTAAAAAAAAGAAAAAAGAAAACCTTTCCTGTAAGACAATTGCATAATGTGCTGGTATACATCGCATACTGGCACATTATAACATACTTACCTTAGAACAAAGCCCTTCAGCAGCGTGTTGTCACCCTTGACAAGGCTTCCATCTTCACCTGGTCTTCCTTCTGCATTGGTGGACTTCGGCTGTGTGATTGGTGGAATATATTTGAGGAATGTGTGATTTTATATATGTTTTATTGTTAGAAACAAAATGCATACTTTTATAATATTCTTGCATCTTCTTGTGCTCTCTTTGTGAGATAAAATTACCTTCTCTTCAAAATCTGCAAGAGGGTTCAATTGCTTTTAGCTATACCTTTGCTATTGTTTATCATGTATTCATGATGCAATCTATATATACTCATTCACTGATGGGGGGGGGGGTTGAGTATATAGGCTGAAATCTACCTACATTTTTTTGCTAGGAATGGTTTATGAAGTGCATTTTAATGCTTTGAATTTGCAAAGTTGAAGACCTTTACATTTACATTTTTTTCAATAAAGAAAATATAGAGAGTATTTTGAAAGACAGATATTTTAGGAATTATTGTCTTTCTCTCAATAAAGAATATGTTACTCCATCATTTCACATCCCTGATATATTTCTGTTGTATCATGCAAAAATTATCCTGTTCTATTTGTATTGCTTCCTTTGTGTGAAATACCTGGTGTTCCTGCCAGACCCCATAAATAAATCATCGGGACCAGATGGCTTGCACCCGAGGGTTCTTAAAGAACTCAGCCAGGTGATAGCTAGAACGTTATTCTTGATCTTTATTGATAGTCTACAGATGGGAATGGTGCCAGCAGATTGGAAAAAAGCCAACGTGGTACCAATATTTAAAAAAGGTCCGAGATATATCTGGGTCACTATAGACCTGTCATCCTAACATCAGTAGTCTGCAAGATTTTGGAGGGGGTGTTAAGGGATTTTATACAAGACTTTAGTAATGAAAACGGTATTATTAGTAGTAATCAGCATGGATTCATGAAAAATTATTCTTGCCAGACCAATCTATTAACCTTCTACGATGAAGTGAGTTGCCATCTAGGTAAAGGAAGGCCTGTGGATGTGGTGTATCTGGATTTTGCAAAGACATTTGACGCAGTTCCCCACAAACGCTTACTGTACAAACTAAGGTATGTAGGTATGGACCATAGGATGAGTACCTGGATAGAGAACTGGCTCCAGGGGCGAGTCCAGGGGGTGGTGATAGGAGGGGATATCTAGCACAATCTCTGTATTTGCAGGTGATAGTAAGTTAAGCAGGGCAATAACTTCTATGCAGGATGTAGAAACCTTACAAGCAGACCTGGACAAAATAATGGGGTGGGCAACTACATGGCAGATGAGGTTTAATGTTGAAAAATGTAAGGTAATGCACTTGGGTGTCAGAAACACGAATGCAAGCTACTCGCTAGGGGGGGAACCTCTGGGTGAATCTAAGATGGAAAAGGACCTAGGTGTCCTAGTGGACAACAGGCTTGGCAGTGGCATGCAATGCCAAGCCACTGCAAGCAAAGCCAACAGAATACTGGCATGTAAAAAAAACGTGATTCACTTAAGAAATAAAGAGATTATTCTCCCACTTTACAAGACTCTGGTCTGGCCACATCTGGAGTATGCCGTTCAGTTCTGGGCACCGGTCCTCAGAAAGGATGTGCTAGAACTGGAGAAAGTCTAGAGAAGGGCAACAAAAATAATTAGGGGAATGGAGGACATCAACTATGAGGAAAGACTACAAGCATTGAAGTTATTCTCTCTGGGGAAGAGACTCTTAAGAAGGGATATGATATCAATGTACAAATACCGTACTGGTGACCCTAGCATAAGGAACAAACTTTTCAGAGAAAGGGAATACAATAAGACACATGGCCACTCACTAAAACTAGAGGAAAAATGGTTTAACCTTAAAATACGTAGGGGGTTCTTTACTGTCAGAGCAGTGGGGATGTGGAATTCTCTTCCACAAGCAGTGGTATCAGCGGGGAGCATCGATAGTTTCAAAAAACTATTAGACGGGCACCTTAAAGACCACAACATAAAGGGGTATACAATGTAAGGTTAACATCAAACACACACACATCATAGGTTGAACTGGATGGACTGACGTCTTTTTTCAACCTCACTAACTATGTAACCCCCTGCTTTCCTATTTCAAACTAACCAAACTAGGCATAAAAGCACGCCCTTCACAGCGTGGTCAGTTTTATGGTTGTGCTGGGCAAAATACCATCAAACCTGCTGCCCTCTGCCAGAAAGTTGTCAATAGCAAGAAGGTTTACCTTCCAACATGACAATGACCCAAAGCACACAGCAAAAATAACCACACAGCGGTTGAAGGAGAAAAAGATGAACGTCCTTGCATGGCCTAATCAGAGTCCAGACTTAAACCCCATTAAAAATCTGTGGCATGACAAAGAGTGCAGTCCACAGTTAGTAGAGACATAGTCCAACAGACTAAAGGCTGACATTCTAGTGTTATATCTTTCACTTTGATGTTGTACGTTGCACTAGTAAATACAGCTGGATAAAACAAAAAAACTGTCTTCATTTCAGGCTGCAAAAGAAAAAAATGTGTTTATTTTAAGGGTATGTTCGCATCGCACATGTGAGGTATAGCCACGAGCATTATAGCAAGAGCAATAATTCTAGCACTAGACCTCCTCTGTAACTCTTAACAGGTAGCCTGTAAACCTTTTTTAAAGCCTTGCCTTTGGAGATTTTTAAGTATTGTAGTTCGTTGCATTCCATGAGCGTGTGCAATTTGAAAGCGTGACATGTTGGGGATCTTTTTACTCAGCATAGCATCATATTTTATGTGTTACCAAAAGTGTGGGTAATATATTGTGTTTTTTTGCATTAAAATTAATTAAAGAGTTTTTTTTTTTTTTTTTTTTTTTAATAGCATTTAAAAAACAGCTGTGAAAATACTGTGTTACATAAAACATTGCAATGATCTCAATTTTATTCTCTAGGATCTCTGCTAAAAATAAAAAAGACACAATTTTTGGGGTTCTAATTAATTTTCTAGCAAAAAATACAGATTGTTACATGTAAACAAAAAGTGTCACAAAGGGCTTACCTGTATCTATGGCATAGAAGAAAAGAAACAAAAATTGTTTGATCAAAAAAATCAGGGAAAAAAAAGTATTTAGTGTCTGTGTGTACAGTATCTCACAAAAGTAAGTACACGCCTCACATTTTTGTAAATATTTTATATCTTTTCATGTGACAACACTGAAGAAATTACACTTTGCTACAATGTACAGTAAAGTGAGTGTACAGCTTGTACAACAGTGTAAATTTGCTGTCCCCTCAAAATAACTCAACACACAGCCATTAATGTCTAAACCACTGGCAACAAATGTGAGTACACCCCTAAGTGAAAATGTCAAAATTGGGCCCACTTAGACATTTTCGCTTCCTGGTGTCATGTGACTCGTTAGTGTTACAAGGTTTCAGGTGTGAATGGGAAGCAGGTGTGTTAAATGTTGTGTTATCACTCTCTTAAACTGGTCACTGGAAGTTCAACATGGCACCTCATGGCAAAGAACCCTCTGAGGATCTGAAAAAAAGAATTGTTGCTCTACATAAAGATAGCTTAGACTATAAGCATATTGCCAAGACCCTGAAACTGCAGCATGGTGGCCAAGTCCATACAGTGGTTTAATAGGACAGGTTCCACTCAGAACAGGCCTCAAGCATGGTGGTGGGTGTGTCATGGTCTGGAGCTGAATGAGTGCTGCCGGCACTGGAGAGCTACAGTTCATTGAGGGAACCATGAATGCCAACATGTACTGTGAAATACTGAAGTAGAGCATGATCCCCTCCCTTCGGAGACTGGGCCATAGGGCAGTATTCCAACATGATAACGACCCCAAACACACCTCCAAGACGACCACTGCATTGCTAAAGAAGCTGAGGGTAAAGGTGATGGACTGGCCAAGCATGTCCCCAGACCTAAACCCTCTTGAGCATCTGTTGGGCATCCTCAAATGGAAGGTGGAGGAGCGCAAGGTCTCTAACATCCACCAGCTCCATGATGTCGTCTTGGAGGAGTGAAAGAGGACTCCATGGGCAACCTGTGAAGCTCTGGTGAACCAACCCCATGCCCAAGAGGGTTAAGGCAGTGCTGGAAAATAATGGTGGCCACACAAATTATTGACACTTTGGGCCCAGTTTGGACAATTTCACTTAGGGGAGTACTCACTTTTGTTGCCAGCAGTTTAGACATGAATGACTGTGAGTTGAGTTATTTTGAGGGTACAGCAAATTTACACTGTTATACAAGCTGTACACTCAGTACTTTACATTGTAGAAAAGTTAAATTTCTTCAATGTTGTCACATGAAAAGATATAATAAAATATTTACAAAAATGTGAGGAGTGTACTCACTTTTGTGAGATACTGTATATACAGTATATTGTACAGGACATCAGAAATGTGTCTTGGAGTGTTTGCTTTTACCAAACTCGCTGGTGGTCATTCTACAGCTACCCCAGATCACAGTTGGTGGTGGATGCGGGGCAGAGTGCAGCCGCAAAAGCCCTGGCTTAAAGCATGCTTATAGCTTATATAGCTTATAGCCCAGCAGCAGACCGCTGCAGAAGTTAACCATCGCCATTAGGAGGCAATGGCCCAGCAACAAGAAACTATTCGCTTGCTGGTCGCCCATTTTACAGTTTAGCAAGAAACCACTCAAGCACAGGTGGCTGCCTTACAGGAAGCAGTGCAGCGTCTCGCACAGGGATGGGAACAAAATGGTTGTTGCCTCTAGCAACCAGGAGGCTGTTTTGGGCCAGCCAAAAGCGCACACCTAGTGAATATGTGGAGGCATTTATGGCTACTTTTGAAAGAACAACAGAAAGAATGGGCTGGTATTATTGCTCCTTTCTTTACTGGGGATCCCCAGAAGGCCAATTTCGATCTGTCATCTGCTGATGCCAAGGATTACAAATGGCTGAAGGTAGAAATCCTGGCCCGCCTTGGGGTGAATATTACTATGCGGGCCCAAAGGATTCACTACTGGAGGTACCGCCCGACTGTCTGCCAAGGGCACAGATGCATAACTTGAGTAAGCTGGTCAAGAAATGACTGCAGTCCAAGGTGTTGATTGATCCCCAGATGGTGGAGCAGGTCATGTTAGACCAGTTCCTGAGTTTGCTGCCAAATGACATTCAGCACTGAGTGAGTCATAGCGATCCCAAGACAGCAGATGAACTGGGGAAAATGGTCAAAAGATACGCCGTGGTGGAGGATCTACCAAACCTTGAGGACCCTTGCCAGTGAGGAGAGCCAAGCTACCCATAAATGAGGGAGTCAGCACTCCATCCCAGTGTCTCAGTGCTCCAGCACGAAGGAATGAGAGAGTGCTGTGCTGGCGGTGTCACTCCCCTAGACAAATCCAGACCCACTGTACCCTGCAGAAGGAGCCCATGGAGTGTGGCACTCTACAGAGCATTTCCTTTTATGCCCAGAAGGTCTGTGCTACCCACCTGGACCTGACTGAGTGGCTGTTTGAATGTGATTTGAATGTGAACCAGCTTAACGCCAGAGCGCTGTTGGACTCTGGAAGTATGGTAACACTTGTGGGTACCAGGGTAGCTGGGGAGGTGGGTGCAGTAGCAAGTACCTGGAGGGTGGTGTGCATACACAGGGACACCAAGGAATACTCACTGGTATCAGTGACAATCATCATGGTCTGTGGCACAATTGCCCAGGAGGTTGGGGTGGTACCCGACCTCCTCCATGATGTTATTATAGGAACATACTGCCCTTTATTTGTTGAAATTTGGGATTACATGAGCCAAAGACTACTGGTATAGCCGGACTGCTCTGTTCCATTTAAGGGACTGGACACCAGGACTTTAGAGGACACTGATATTGTTGCATCTGGGACAGATGTTCTACCAGGTAAGGAGGCCCTTGAGGAGGGAGAATCCACTCTTATATGCAGGCCATGGCTGGGGAAGCCTCCCCTTTGCAGGTTATGTCCGAGGAGGACGAGGGAGAAAGCCCCTCTAGACTTGCCCATTCTGAACTCGAGGTGTTACAAGATGCATTTTATTCTGCTGAAAAGAGGGTTCCCACATTGAAAAATGTCTGGGAACAGGTTACAATAGTTAATAGGGTGTCACAAGTACCAGAGGCCAAAAAAAGTTTCCCTGCTTTGTGGTCATTGGTGAGCTGCTATACCAGGTTACTGAGGTTAGGGGAGAAGTAGTTGATCAGTTACTGGTTCCCCAGCCTTTCAAATACATGCTGCTTGATCTAGCCCACAATGACGCGTTTTGTGGGTCATCTCGGAGGCTGGGGAACCAGTAACTGATCAACTCTGCCCATTATCATGGTACAATTTGAGTGTATTGAGATGGATTTGGTGGACCCTTTGGTAAAATCAGCTCGGGGCCACCAAAACATCCTCATGGTACTCGATTATGCCACCAAGTATCCAGAGGCAGTTCCTCTAAGGCAGACTTCTTCAAAAACTATTGCTAGGGAATTGTTTAATATGCTCTCTAGGACAGGATTCCTGAAGGAGATCTTGACAGATCAGGGCACTACATTCATGTCTTGGGTGATGGTAGTTCTGTGTAAGTTCCAAATAAAACAGCTGTGCACATCCGTCTATCATCCACAGACAGATGACCGGTACAGCGGTTCAATATAACTCTCAAGTCATGCTTAAAAGGGTAGTGCAACAAAATGGTAAAGGCTGGGGCTGTCTGCTCCCAGGACTGATGTTTGCTATTAGGGAAGTGCTTCAAGCATTCACAGGATTTTCTCAGTTTGAATTGGTGTACAGGTGAAGACCACGGGGACTGCTTAATTTAGTGAAGGAAACGTGAGAAAGCGAGTCCTCCCTTCATAAGACTGTTGTAGAACTCAGTTGAGAGAGAGAGGATCGGTAAGGTGATGCCTCTGGTCAAGAAGCATATGCAAAAAGTGCAGGAGGCTCAAAGAAGGGTGTACATCTGGTTTGCTAAACTAGGACAGTTCCGGGTTGGTGATCTAGCGGCTGTGATCATACCTACAGTAAAAAGCAAGATCCTGGCCAGGTAATAAAGGTTGGGGAGGTTAACTATAAGATACACCAACCTGAGAAGAGGAAGCCCTTATCAGATATACCATGTAAAGGGCTTTGAGCAGGAAGTTGACCCGGCTGAGGTTAGTTCTAAGAACTTGCTAGGGAAGAACCTGGTCCTAGTTTCCACCTAAAAAATTCTTAGGACTGCCAGGTCTTACCAGTGTTATTGAACATGATATTGTCACATGGACCTAATGAGTAGGTTAGGGTGAAACCCTATTGCATTCTCCCAGTGTCGGAGGAAGTCCAGAAAATGTATGAACTTGATATCAGAGGAAGTGGTCTTGCCCAAATGCGTTGGTACTGAAGCCCAACGGGACTCTTTGGTTTTGTAATGATTTTCAAAAACTCAATGAGGTATCAAAATTCGATGCCTAATGCCCCAAGTAGAGAGATAGAGATATTGGGACCAACCCAATACATTACCACCTTAGGCCACACCAAAGGCTACTGGCAAATAGCTTTAACTAAGGAAGCTTGAGAAATGACTGCCTTTTCAACCCCAGATGGCCATTTCCAGTAGAAAAGAATGCTGTTCGGCTTCCATTTTGCCCCAGCTACACCGAAGTGTATTCCTGATGTGGGCATAAGGTTTTATCCATAGCTCTCTGGAGAGCTATGGATAAAACCTTACGCCCACATCGGGAATACACTTCAGTGAATTTAGACGAAATTGTCATCTTTAGTACTGCCTGAGAATCCCATTTTCCCCAAGTGCAGGCAGTTTTAGACACCCTAAAAGAAGGAGGGATTTACTGTGAACCCAAAAAAAGGTGCCATTGCTATGGAAAAAACAGGTACCTGGGATACATTGTAGGCAGAGGGTTGGTGAAACCACAGATGAACAAAGTAAAGGCTATCCAGGCTTGGCCCCACCCAGTCACAAAGAAAATGATACAAGCCTTTTTGGAGTACTAAAGTAGATGAACTGTAGATGCCCCAAGTAGACGAACTGATAGAGAGATTGGGACCAGCCCAATACATTACCACCTTAGGTGACACCAAAGGCTACTGGCAAATAGCTTTAACTATGGAAGCTTGAGAAACGACTGCCTTTTCTAACCCAGATGGTCATTTCCAGTAGAAAAGAATGCCGTTCGGCTTCCATTTTGCCCCAGCTACACCGAAGTGTATTCCTGATGTGGGCGTAAGGTTTTATCCATAGCTCTCTGGAGAGCTATGGATAAAACCTTACGCCCACATCGGGAATACACTTCGGTGTATTTAGACAACATTGTCATCTTTAGTACTGCCTGAGAATCCCATCTTCCCCAAAGTGCAGACGGCTCTAAAGAAGGAGGGAATTACTGTGAACCCAAAAAAAGGTGCCATTGCTATGTAAAGAAACAGGTACCCTGGGATACATTGTAGGCAGAGGGTTGGTGAAACCAAAGATGAACAAAGTAGAGGCTATCCAGGCTTGGCCCCGCCCAGTCGCAAAGGAAACGATACAAGCCTTTTTGGAGTACTATAGCAGGTTTGTCCCCAACTTCACCACTATTGATGCACCTCTCACAGATCTAACAAAGGGTAACAAGTCAGTTAACGTGAAATGGAATGACAAGGCTGAGAAAGCTTTTCAGGAGATTAAGACCTCTTTCACATGGGAATTTCGTTTTCTTCATCCCTTCTGTCACTTTTTTTGTTAAAAAATCAGATGAAAAACAGATTTGGACTTAAATTTTTACATCTGTGTATAGCAGTTTTTACATCCATTTTCCAACTAATTAAAAATTTTTCAAAAAAATTAAATTCAAATCGATCAAAAAGTGATCAATTTGAATCCTATTTGAAGAATAGCTGGTTGCTAAGTAGCAGGCCTGGCAATCCGCCCGCTGCATCCTTAACAACTGATGAGTCATCAGCTGTCAGCGGGGTCCCTGCTGACAGTGAAAAGTAAAAAAAAAATTGCAGTCATTAAAAAAATTGTGAAAAAAAACTTGGTGGGTGTGACGGTATTTACCGTCACTGGAAGTGAAAAACAGATACCTAATGGTTTGAATTGCTTCAGATGGGACAGTAATATTTGTCAGAAATATCTCTCAGGAAATATATAAAGATAAACATTTGACTGTTCAGATTGTAAGAATATTGACGGAGTGTCTCCTAGACCCTTGTTAGTGGGGTGGGGTTTGTTATTGTTAAGTACCTGCATTCCATTGTTCTATTGTTGTTCTGTCTGCCTTAAAGAGGTTGTAAACCCTTTTTTTTTTTTCACCCTGCAAGAGAAACACATAATGAGCTAGTATGCATTGCATACTAGCTCATTATGAAATACTTACCTTAGAACGAGCCCCCGCCGTGCCGCCCGCCGAGCCGCTGTGATGTCACTCCCGCGCACGCGCGCGGGAGCCGACGGTCACGGCACGGAGTTCTGAAGGAACGGCACCAGCGGTCATTCCTTCAGAGCGTATGCGCCAGTGACGTCACTGGATGCATCTAAGGTAAATATCTCCTAAACGGTACATGTTTAGGAGATATTTACAGTACCTATAGGTAAGCCTTATTATAGGCTTACCTATAGGTACAAGTGTCAGAGGAGGGTTTACTTCCTCTTTAAGATAAACTTATTATGGGATGTATATGTGTATGTGGATTGGCTACTAAGGGGGACGGGGGATTGTCTCTGTGCATGTGTTTGAATAAACAGTTTGAGTTTGACTTCACCCTCAATCTAGAGTGCTGTCTCTTATTGGGGGAATATGCTACAAGGGATTGCTATGATCTTCATACTCCCTTGGATAATCACTAAGCTCTTGTAAGAGCTTGTTCCTGTTCCTGCTTCACTCTCTGGGGAAAGAGCGGTTCACCCGCGGGAACCTGGAGCCTTGTGGTAGGTCCAGGGTGGGTAGGGGATGGCGAGACCCCAACCAAGCTGCGGCAGTTCGTGGGCTCTGAGGTGGTTATGGTTTGGTGGAGTGCTTGGAGCCTCTTGGGAAGCACTAGGAGCATCCATCAATGGAGGTACCTACTCAGGGTGTCAGTTGATCCATTACAGTGGGTTTCCCCCCCCCCCAAAATCAATACCAGCCCCCCTATCTGAGCATGAAGCCCGGTAAGACAGAAAGGGGGGGGAATGAGCGAGCGCCCCCCCTCTTGAACCATACCATACCATGCCATGCCACATGCCCTCAACATTGTTGGGTGCTTTGGGGCAGGGGGGCTCAGTCATCTCAAAGCACCTTGTCCTCATATGGATGGGGACAAGGGCCTGTTCCCCACAACCCTGGCAAGTGGTTGTGGGGGTCATTAGGCAAGGATCTTATTGTAATCTGGAAGCCCCCTTTTACAAGGGAGCCCCCAGATCCCGGCCCCCTCTCATGTGAATGACCCCTACCAGTGGGGGTATAGATTGGGGGGGCATGCTGTTTTTTTCACTATTTTTTATTGCCGGCAAATGTTTTTACATTCAGCTGTCAGCTGATGACTCATCAGTTGTTAGGACACCGGCGGTTGCCGGCTCCTAACAATGGTTGCAAAAAGGGACCCTTTGTCCATTGACATTCATTGAGGTCTGCTTCCATTTTTTAAACCAAAGAAAAATAGGGCTTTCTTCCATTTAAAAAAATGGATAGACGAAGGCGGATGTCAGCGGATGTCAATGGGTGATCACCTGCTAACATTCGCTTGCCCATTGGAATACATGGGTGTCCAATTCTCAGCCATCAAGGGACAGAGAAAAAACAGACAAATTGAGTGTGAAAGGGGCCTAAAACAGCCTTGTGTCAGTACTCAGTGCTGGTTGCTCCAGACCTCTTAAGATAATTTTTTGTTCAAACGAATGTCTCCAGTGAAGGCTTAGAAACCGTTCTGTCCCAAAGGGTCAATGGGGAGGAACACCCAATAGTTTTTCTTAGTAGAAAATTGACATCCGCCAAGAGAAATTACACTGTGGTGGAGCGGGAGTGCCTGGCCATTAAGTTAGCTCTGGACTCACTATGCTATTTTCTCCTGGGTAAGAAGTTTCGCTTGGTGTCAGACCATGCCCGTTGACCTGGATGAGACAGAATTAACACCTGAATGCCAGAGTTACTAGGTGGTTTTTGGCATGGCAAGTGTTCAAATTTGTAGTTAAACACAGACCAGGAAAGCAACACCAGAACAGGGACGCTGTCTCTAGGGTACACTGTAGTGTATCCCACATCCCCTCGGACATCACAATGTCAGGGCGGGGGGGGGGGTATGTGGAATGTGTCTTGGATTGCAGGTACATTTTCCCGATATTTAGATTGTGGTCCCTTTAAGGGGGGCAGTTGTAGAGACATTGCGGTACTCAGGGGTTCTCACCCATGCAGGGTCAGGTGTCTCAAAATAAGTTTTCCTGCAGAGTCCGATTTCCAGTACTCTCTAGATTGCTAAATTTGTATTAGGGGCCCAAGATTTCAGGTTCAAAGAGACTTGGGTGGAAAGAGCCTCCAAATCCTGACAACCAGAACTTTTGTGCCGAAGAGGTTAAGTCCCAGGTGAGGGAGGCTTGAAAGACAGCAGAGGGAAATCAGCACCTGTGTCAGGGAAGTGAGTGGAAGAGAGACTCACCAGCTTTGTGCCAAGTGTGAGCTCTCAGACAAGCTGACATGCAGGCTGCTAACTCCCCCTGTGGCCTGCCTAGAACACTTACTATGGAGAAACCTAACCCCTGTATGGGACCGAAAGATTGGTGGGGAGCGTCCGCACCTGACCCTGCATGGGTGAGAACCCCTGAGTACCGCAATGTCTCTACAACTGCCCCCCTTAAAGGGACCACAATCTAAATATCGGGAAAATGTACCTGCAATCCAAGACACATTCCACATACCCCCCCCCCCCCCGCCCTGACATTGTGATGTCCGAGGGGATGTGGGATACCCTACAGTGTACCCTAGAGACAGCGTCCCTGTTCTGGTGTTGCTTTCCTGGTCTGTGTTTAACTACAAATTTGAACACTTGCCATGCCAAAAACCACCTAGTAACTCTGGCATTCAGGTGTTAATTCTGTCTCATCCAGGTCAACGGGCATGGTCTGACACCAAGCGAAACTTCTTACCCAGGAGAAAATAGCATAGTGAGTCCAGAGCTAACTTAATGGCCAGGCACTCCCGCTCCACCACAGTGTAATTTCTCTTGGCGGATGTCAATTTTCTACTAAGAAAAACTATTGGGTGTTCCTCCCCATTGACCCTTTGGGACAGAACGGTTTCTAAGCCTTCACTGGAGACATTCGTTTGAACAAAAAATTATCTTAAGAGGTCTGGAGCAACCAGCAATGAGTACTGACACAAGGCTGTTTTAGGCCCCTTTCACACTCAATTTGTCTGTTTTTTCTCTGTCCCTTGATGGCTGAGAATTGGACACCCATGTATTCCAATGGGCAAGCGAATGTTAGCAGGTGATCACCCATTGACATCCGCTGACATCCGCCTTCGTCTATCCATTTTTTTAAATGGAAGAAAGCCCTATTTTTCTTTGGTTTAAAAAATGGAAGCAGACCTCAATGAATGTCAATGGACAAAGGGTCCCTTTTTGCAACCATTGTTAGGAGCCGGCAACCGCCGGTGTCCTAACAACTGATGAGTCATCAGCTGACAGCTGAATGTAAAAACATTTGCCGGCAATAAAAAATAGTGAAAAAAACAGCATGCCCCCCAATCTATACCCCCACTGGTAGGGGTCATTCACATGAGAGGGGGCCGGGATCTGGGGGCTCCCTTGTAAAAGGGGGGCTTCCAGATTACAATAAGATCCTTGCCTAATGACCCCCACAACCACTTGCCAGGGTTGTGGGGAACAGGCCCTTGTCCCCATCCATATGAGGACAAGGTGCTTTGAGATGACTGAGCCCCCCTGCCCCAAAGCACCCAACAATGTTGAGGGCATGTGGCATGTCATGGTATGGTATGGTTCAAGAGGGGGGGGTCTCGCTCATTCCCCCCCCTTTCTGTCTTACCGGGCTTCATGCTCAGATAGGGGGGCTGGTATTGATTTTGGGGGGGGAAACACACTGTAATGGATCAACTGACACCCTGAGTAGGTACCTCCATTGATGGATGCTCCTAGTGCTTCCCAAGAGGCTCCAAGCACTCCACCAAACCATAACCACCTCAGAGCCCACGAACTGCCGCAGCTTGGTTGGGGTCTCGCCATCCCCTACCCACCCTGGACCTACCACAAGGCTCCAGGTTCCCGCGGGTGAACCTCTCTTTCCCCAGAGAGTGAAGCAGGAACAGGAACAAGCTCTTACAAGAGCTTAGTGATTATCCAAGGGAGTATGAAGATCATAGCAATCCCTTGTAGCATATTCCCCCAATAAGAGACAGCACTCTAGATTGAGGGTGAAGTCAAACTCAAACTGTTTATTCAAACACATGCACAGAGACAATCCCCCGTCCCCCTTAGTAGCCAATCCACATACACATATACATCCCATAATAAGTTTATCTTAAAGAGGAAGTAAACCCTCCTCTGACACTTGTACCTATAGGTAAGCCTATAATAAGGCTTACCTATAGGTACTGTAAATATCTCCTAAACATGTACCGTTTAGGAGATATTTACCTTAGATGCATCCAGTGACGTCACTGGCGCATACGCTCTGAAGGAATGACCGCTGGTGCCGTTCCTTCAGAACTCCGTGCCGTGACCGTCGGCTCCCGCGCGCGTTTGCGGGAGTGACATCACCGCGGCTCGGCGGGCGGCACGGCGGGGGCTCGTTCTAAGGTAAGTATTTCATAATGAGCTAGTATGCGATGCATACTAGCTCATTATGTGTTTCTCTTGCAGGGTGAAAAAAAAAAAAGGGTTTACAACCTCTTTAAGGCAGACAGAACAACAATAGAACAATGGAATGCAGGTACTCAACAATAACAAACCCCACCCCACTAACAAGGGTCTAGGAGACACTCCGTCAATATTCTTACAATCTGAACAGTCAAATGTTTATCTTTATATATTTCCTGAGAGATATTTCTGACAAATATTACTGTCCCATCTGAAGCAATTCAAACCATTAGGTATCTGTTTTTCACTTCCAGTGACGGTAAATACCGTCACACCCACCAAGTTTTTTTTCACAATTTTTTTAATGACTGCAATTTTTTTTTACTTTTCACTGTCAGCAGGGACCCCGCTGACAGCTGATGACTCATCAGTTGTTAAGGATGCAGCGGGCGGATTGCCAGGCCTGCTACTTAGCAACCAGCTATTCTTCAAATAGGATTCAAATTGATCACTTTTTGATCGATTTGAATTTAATTTTTTTGAAAAATTTTTAATTAGTTGGAAAATGGATGTAAAAACTGCTATACACAGATGTAAAAATTTAAGTCCAAATCTGTTTTTCATCTGATTTTTTAACAAAAAAAGTGACAGAAGGGATGAAGAAAACGAAATTCCCATGTGAAAGAAGTCTTAATCTCCTGAAAAGCTTTCTCAGCCTTGTCATTCCATTTCACGTTAACTGACTTGTTACCCTTTGTTAGATCTGTGAGAGGTGCATCAATAGTGGTGAAGTTGGGGACAAACCTGCTATAGTACTCCAAAAAGGCTTGTATCGTTTCCTTTGCGACTGGGCGGGGCCAAGCCTGGATAGCCTCTACTTTGTTCATCTTTGGTTTCACCAACCCTCTGCCTACAATGTATCCCAGGGTACCTGTTTCTTTACATAGCAATGGCACCTTTTTTTGGGTTCACAGTAATTCCCTCCTTCTTTAGAGCCGTCTGCACTTTGGGGAAGATGGGATTCTCAGGCAGTACTAAAGATGACAATGTTGTCTAAATACACCGAAGTGTATTCCCGATGTGGGCGTAAGGTTTTATCCATAGCTCTCCAGAGAGCTATGGATAAAACCTTACGCCCACATCAGGAATACACTTCGGTGTAGCTGGGGCAAAATGGAAGCCGAACGGCATTCTTTTCTACTGGAAATGACCATCTGGGTTAGAAAAGGCAGTTGTTTCTCAAGCTTCCATAGTTAAAGCTATTTGCCAGTAGCCTTTGGTGTGGCCTAAGGTGGTAATGTATTGGGCTGGTCCCAATCTTTCTATCAGTTCGTCTACTTGGGGCATCTACAGTTCGTCTACTTTAGTACTCCAAAAAGGCTTGTATCATTTTCTTTGTGACTGGGTGGGGCCAAGCCTGGATAGCCTCTACTTTGTTCATCTGTGGTTTCACCAACCCTCTGCCTACAATGTATCCCAGGGTACCTGTTTCTTTCCATAGCAATAGCACCTATTTTTGGGTTCACAGTAATTCCCTCCTTCTTTAGAGTGTCTAAAACCGCCTGCACTTGGGAAAGATGGGATTCTCAGGCAGTACTAAAGATGATAATGTCGTCTAAATACATCGAAGTGTATTCCCGATGTGGGCGTAAGGTTTTATCCATAGCTCGCTATATATAAAAACCTTACGCCCACATCTGGAATACACTTTGGTGTAGCTGGGGCGAAATGGAAGCCGAACGGCATTCTTTTCTACTGGAAATGACCATCTGGGTTAGAAAAGGCAGTCGTTTCTCAAGCTTCCATAGTTAAAGCTATTTGCCAGTAGCCTTTGGTGTCACCTAAGGTGGTAATGTATTGGGCTGGTCCCAATCTCTCTATCAGTTCGTCTACTTGGGGCATCTACAGTTCATCTACTTTAGTACTCCAAAAAGGCTTGTATCATTTTCTTTGTGACTGGGTGGGGCCAAGCCTGGATAGCCTTTACTTTGTTCATCTGTGGTTTCACCAACCCTCTGCCTACAATGTATCCCAGGTACCTGTTTTTTCCATAGCAATGGCACCTTTTTTTGGGTTCACAGTAAATCCCTCCTTCTTTTAGGGTGTCTAAAACTGCCTGCACTTGGGGAAAATGGGATTCTCAGGCAGTACTAAAGATGACAATTTCGTCTAAATTCACTGAAGTGTATTCCCGATGTGGGCGTAAGGTTTTATCCATAGCTCTCCAGAGAGCTATGGATAAAACCTTATGCCCACATCAGGAATACACTTCGGTGTAGCTGGGGCAAAATGGAAGCCGAACAGCATTCTTTTCTACTGGAAATGGCCATCTGGGGTTAATAAGGCAGTCATTTCTCAAGCTTCCTTAGTTAAAGCTATTTGCCAGTAGCCTTTGGTGCGGCCTAAGGTGGTAATGTATTGGGTTGGTCCCAATATCTCTATCTCTCTACTTGGGGCATTAGGCATCGAATTTTGATACCTCATTGAGTTTTTGAAAATCATTACAAAACCAAAGAGTCCCGTTGGGCTTCAGTACCAACGCATTTGGGCAAGACCACTTCCTCTGATATCAAGTTCATACATTTTCTGGACTTCCTCCGACACTGGGAGAATGCAATAGGGTTTTACCCTAACCTACTCATTAGGTCCATGTGACAATATCATGTTCAATAACACTGGTAAGACCTGGCAGTCCTAAGAATTTTTTAGGTGGAAACTAGGACCAGGTTCTTCCCTAGCAAGTTCTTAGAACTAACCTCAGCCGGGTCAACTTCCTGCTCAAAGCCCTTTACATGGTATATCTGATAAGGGCTTCCTCTTCTCAGGTTGGTGTATCTTATAGTTAACCTCCCCAACCTTTATTACCTGGCCAGGATCTTGCTTTTTACTGTAGGTATGATCACAGCCGCTAGATCACCAACCCGGAACTGTCCTAGTTTAGCAAACCAGATGTACACCCTTCTTTGAGCCTCCTGCACTTTTTGCATATGCTTCTTGACCAGAGGCATCACCTTACCGATCCTCTCTCTCTCAACTGAGTTCTACAACAGTCTTATGAAGGGAGGACTCGCTTTCTCACGTTTCCTTCACTAAATCAAGCAGTCCCCGTGGTCTTCACCTGTACACCAATTCAAACTGAGAAAATCCTGTGAATGCTTGAAGCACTTCCCTAATAGCAAACATCAGTCCTGGGAGCAGACAGCCCCAGCCTTTACCATTTTGTTGCACTACCCTTTTAAGCATGACTTGAGAGTTATATTGAACCGCTGTACCGGTCATCTGTCTGTGGATGATAGACGGATGTGCACAGCTATTTTATTTGGAACTTACACAGAACTACCATCACCCAAGACATGAATGTAGTGCCCTGATCTGTCAAGATCTCCTTCAGGAATCCTGTCCTAGAGAGCATATTAAACAATTCCCTAGCAATAGTTTTTGAAGAAGTCTGCCTTAGAGGAACTGCCTCTGGATACTTGGTGGCATAATCGAGTACCATGAGGATGTTTTGGTGGCCCCGAGCTGATTTTACCAAAGGGTCCACCAAATCCATCTCAATACACTCAAATTGTACCATGATAATGGGCAGAGTTGATCAGTTACTGGTTCCCCAGCCTCCGAGATGACCCACAAAATGCGTCATTGTGGGCTAGATCAAGCAGCATGTATTTGAAAGGCTGGGGAACCAGTAACTGATCAACTACTTCTCCCCTAACCTCAGTAACCTGGTATAGCAGCTCACCAATGACCACAAAGCAGGGAAACTTTTTTTGGCCTCTGGTACTTGTGACACCCTATTAACTATTGTAACCTGTTCCCAGACATTTTTCAATGTGGGAACCCTCTTTTCAGCAGAATAAAATGCATCTTGTAACACCTCGAGTTCAGAATGGGCAAGTCTAGAGGGGCTTTCTCCCTCGTCCTCCTCGGACATAACCTGCAAAGGGGAGGCTTCCCCAGCCATGGCCTGCATATAAGAGTGGATTCTCCCTCCTCAAGGGCCTCCTTACCTGGTAGAACATCTGCCCCAGATGCAACAATATCAGTGTCCTCTAAAGTCCTGGTGTCCAGTCCCTTAAATGGAACAGAGCAGTCCGGCTATACCAGTAGTCTTTGGCTCATGTAATCCCAAATTTCAACAAATAAAGGGCAGTATGTTCCTATAATAACATCATGGAGGAGGTCGGGTACCACCCCAACCTCCTGGGCAATTGTGCCACAGACCATGATGATTGTCACTGATACCAGTGAGTATTCCTTGGTGTCCCTGTGTATGCACACCACCCTCCAGGTACTTGCTACTGCACCCACCTCCCCAGCTACCCTGGTACCCACAAGTGTTACCATACTTCCAGAGTCCAACAGCGCTCTGGCGTTAAGCTGGTTCACATTCAAATCACATTCAAACAGCCACTCAGTCAGGTCCAGGTGGGTAGCACAGACCTTCTGGGCATAAAAGGAAATGCTCTGTAGAGTGCCACACTCCATGGGCTCCTTCTGCAGGGTACAGTGGGTCTGGATTTGTCTAGGGGAGTGACACCGTCAGCACAGCACTCTCTCATTCCTTCGTGCTGGAGCACTGAGACACTGGGATGGAGTGCTGACTCCCTCATTTATGGGTAGCTTGGCTCTCCTCACTGGCAAGGGTCCTCAAGGTTTGGTAGATCCTCCACCACGGCGTATCTTTTGACCATTTTCCCCAGTTCATCTGCTGTCTTGGGATCGCTATGACTCACTCAGTGCTGAATGTCATTTGGCAGCAAACTCAGGAACTGGTCTAACATGACCTGCTCCACCATCTGGGGATCAATCAACACCTTGGACTGCAGTCATTTCTTGACCAGCTTACTCAAGTTATGCATCTGTGCCCTTGGCAGACAGTCGGGCGGTACCTCCAGTAGTGAATCCTTTGGGCCCGCATAGTAATATTCACCCCAAGGCGGGCCAGGATTTCTACCTTCAGCCATTTGTAATCCTTGGCATCAGCAGATGACAGATCGAAATTGGCCTTCTGGGGATCCCCAGTAAAGAAAGGAGCAATAATACCAGCCCATTCTTTCTGTTGTTCTTTCAAAAGTAGCCATAAATGCCTCCACATATTCACTAGGTGTGCGCTTTTGGCTGGCCCAAAACAGCCTCCTGGTTGCTAGAGGCAACAACCATTTTGTTCCCATCCCTGTGCGAGACGCTGCACTGCTTCCTGTAAGGCAGCCACCTGTGCTTGAGTGGTTTCTTGCTAAACTGTAAAATGGGCGACCAGCAAGCGAATAGTTTCTTGTTGCTGGGCCATTGCCTCCTAATGGCGATGGTTAACTTCTGCAGCGGTCTGCTGCTGGGCTATAAGCTATATAAGCTATAAGCATGCTTTAAGCCAGGGCTTTTGCGGCTGCACTCTGCCCCGCATCCACCACCAACTGTGATCTGGGGTAGCTGTAGAATGACCACCAGCGAGTTTGGTAAAAGCAAACACTCCAAGACACATTTCTGATGTCCTGTACAATATACTGTATATACAGTATCTCACAAAAGTGAGTACACTCCTCACATTTTTGTAAATATTTTATTATATCTTTTCATGTGACAACATTGAAGAAATTTAACTTTTCTACAATGTAAAGTACTGAGTGTACAGCTTGTATAACAGTGTAAATTTGCTGTACCCTCAAAATAACTCAACTCACAGTCATTCATGTCTAAACTGCTGGCAACAAAAGTGAGTACTCCCCTAAGTGAAATTGTCCAAACTGGGCCCAAAGTGTCAATAATTTGTGTGGCCACCATTATTTTCCAGCACTGCCTTAACCCTCTTGGGCATGGGGTTGGTTCACCAGAGCTTCACAGGTTGCCCATGGAGTCCTCTTTCACTCCTCCAAGACGACATCATGGAGCTGGTGGATGTTAGAGACCTTGCGCTCCTCCACCTTCCATTTGAGGATGCCCAACAGATGCTCAAGAGGGTTTAGGTCTGGGGACATGCTTGGCCAGTCCATCACCTTTACCCTCAGCTTCTTTAGCAATGCAGTGGTCGTCTTGGAGGTGTGTTTGGGGTCGTTATCATGTTGGAATACTGCCCTATGGCCCAGTCTCCGAAGGGAGGGGATCATGCTCTACTTCAGTATTTCACAGTACATGTTGGCATTCATGGTTCCCTCAATGAACTGTAGCTCTCCAGTGCCGGCAGCACTCATTCAGCTCCAGACCATGACACACCCACCACCATGCTTGAGGCCTGTTCTGAGTGGAACCTGTCCTATTAAACCACTGTATGGACTTGGCCACCATGCTGCAGTTTCAGGGTCTTGGCAATATGCTTATAGTCTAAGCTATCTTTATGTAGAGCAACAATTCTTTTTTTCAGATCCTCAGAGGGTTCTTTGCCATGAGGCGCCATGTTGAACTTCCTGTGACCAGTTTAAGAGAGTGATAACACAACATTTAACACACCTGCTTCCCATTCATACCTGAAACCTTGTAACACTAACGAGTCACATGACACCAGGAAGCGAAAATGTCTAAGTGGGCCCAATTTGGACATTTTCACTTAGGGGTGTACTCACATTTGTTGCCAGTGGTTTAGACATTAATGGCTGTGTGTTGAGTTATTTTGAGGGGACAGCAAATTTACACTGTTGTACAAGCTGTACACTCACTTTACTGTACATTGTAGCAAAGTGTAATTTCTTCAGTGTTGTCACATGAAAAGATATAAAATATTTACAAAAATGTGAGGCGTGTACTTACTTTTGTGAGATACTGTACACACAGACACTAAATACTTTTTTTTCCCTGATTTTTTTGATCAAACAATTTTTGTTTCTTTTCTTCTATGCCATAGATACAGGTAAGCCCTTTGTGACACTTTTTGTTTACATGTAACAATCTGTATTTTTTGCTAGAAAATTAATTAGAACCCCAAAAATTGTGTCTTTTTTATTTTTAGCAGAGATCCTAGAGAATAAAATTGAGATCATTGCAATGTTTTATGTAACACAGTATTTTCACAGCTGTTTTTTAAATGCTATTAAAAAAAAAAAAAAAAAAAAAAACTCTTTAATTAATTTTAATGCAAAAAAACACAATATATTACCCACACTTTTGGTAACACATAAAATATGATGCTATGCTGAGTAAAAAGATCCCCAACATGTCACGCTTTCAAATTGCACACGCTCATGGAATGCAACGAACTACAATACTTAAAAATCTCCAAAGGCAAGGCTTTAAAAAAGGTTTACAGGCTACCTGTTAAGAGTTACAGAGGAGGTCTAGTGCTAGAATTATTGCTCTTGCTATAATGCTCGTGGCTATACCTCACATGTGCGATGCGAACATACCCTTAAAATAAACACATTTTTTTCTTTTGCAGCCTGAAATGAAGACAGTTTTTTTGTTTTATCCAGCTGTATTTACTAGTGCAACGTACAACATCAAAGTGAAAGATATAACACTAGAATGTCAGCCTTTAGTCTGTTGGACTATGTCTCTACTAACTGTGGACTGCACTCTTTGTCATGCCACAGATTTTTAATGGGGTTTAAGTCTGGACTCTGATTAGGCCATGCAAGGACGTTCATCTTTTTCTCCTTCAACCGCTGTGTGGTTATTTTTGCTGTGTGCTTTGGGTCATTGTCATGTTGGAAGGTAAACCTTCTTGCTATTGACAACTTTCTGGCAGAGGGCAGCAGGTTTGATGGTATTTTGCCCAGCACAACCATAAAACTGACCACGCTGTGAAGGGCGTGCTTTTATGCCTAGTTTGGTTAGTTTGAAATAGGAAAGCAGGGGGTTACATAGTTAGTGAGGTTGAAAAAAGACGTCAGTCCATCCAGTTCAACCTATGATGTGTGTGTGTTTGATGTTAACCTTACATTGTATACCCCTTTATGTTGTGGTCTTTAAGGTGCCCGTCTAATAGTTTTTTGAAACTATCGATGCTCCCCGCTGATACCACTGCTTGTGGAAGAGAATTCCACATCCCCACTGCTCTGACAGTAAAGAACCCCCTACGTATTTTAAGGTTAAACCATTTTTCCTCTAGTTTTAGTGAGTGGCCATGTGTGTTATTGTATTCCCTTTCTCTGAAAAGTTTGTTCCTTATGCTAGGGTCACCAGTACGGTATTTGTACATTGATATCATATCCCTTCTTAAGAGTCTCTTCCCCAGAGAGAATAACTTCAATGCTTGTAGTCTTTCCTCATAGTTGATGTCCTCCATTCCCCTAATTATTTTTGTTGCCCTTCTCTAGACTTTCTCCAGTTCTAGCACATCCTTTCTGAGGACCGGTGCCCAGAACTGAACGGCATACTCCAGATGTGGCCAGACCAGAGTCTTGTAAAGTGGGAGAATAATCTCTTTATTTCTTAAGTGAATCACGTTTTTTTTACATGCCAGTATTCTGTTGGCTTTGCTTGCAGTGGCTTGGCATTGCATGCCACTGCCAAGCCTGTTGTCCACTAGGACACCTAGGTCCTTTTCCATCTTAGATTCACCCAGAGGTTCCCCCCCTAGCGAGTAGCTTGCATTCGTGTTTCTGACACCCAAGTGCATTACCTTACATTTTTCAACATTAAACCTCATCTGCCATGTAGTTGCCCACCCCATTATTTTGTCCAGGTCTGCTTGTAAGGTTTCTACATCCTGCATAGAAGTTATTGCCCTGCTTAACTTACTATCACCTGCAAATACAGAGATTGTGCTAGATATCCCCTCCTATCACCACCCCCTGGACTCGCCCCTGGAGCCAGTTCTCTATCCAGGTACTCATCCTATGGTCCATACCTACATACCTTAGTTTGTACAGTAAGCGTTTGTGGGGAACTGCGTCAAATGTCTTTGCAAAATCCAGATACACCACATCCACAGGCCTTCCTTTACCTAGATGGCAACTCACTTCATCGTAGAAGGTTAATAGATTGGTCTGGCAAGAATAATTTTTCATGAATCCATGCTGATTACTACTAATAATACCGTTTTCATTACTAAAGTCTTGTATAAAATCCCTTAACACCCCCTCCAAAATCTTGCAGACTACTGATGTTAGGATGACAGGTCTATAGTGACCCAGATATATCTCGGACCTTTTTTAAATATTGGTACCACGTTGGCTTTTTTCCAATCTGCTGGCACCATTCCCATCTGTAGACTATCAATAAAGATCAAGAATAACGTTCTAGCTATCACCTGGCTGAGTTCTTTAAGAACCCTCGGGTGCAAGCCATCTGGTCCCGATGATTTATTTATGGGGTCTGGCAGGAACACCAGGTATTTCACACAAAGGAAGCAATACAAATAGAACAGGATAATTTTTGCATGATACAACAGAAATATATCAGGGATGTGAAATGATGGAGTAACATATTCTTTATTGAGAGAAAGACAATAATTCCTAAAATATCTGTCTCTCAAAATACTCTCTATATTTTCTTTATTGAAAAAAATGTAAATGTAAAGGTCTTCAACTTTGCAAATTCAAAGCATTAAAATGCACTTCATAAACCATTCCTAGCAAAAAAATGTAGGTAGATTTCAGCCTATATACTCAACCCCCCCCCCCCCCCCCCATCAGTGAAGGAGTATATATAGATTGCATCATGAATACATGATAAACAATAGCAAAGGTATAGCTAAAAGCAATTGAACCCTCTTGCAGATTTTGAAGAGAAGGTAATTTTATCTCACAAAGAGAGCACAAGAAGATGCAAGAATATTATAAAAGTATGCATTTTGTTTCTAACAATAAAACATATATAAAATCACACATTCCTCAAATATATTCCACCAATCACACAGCCGAAGTCCACCAATGCAGAAGGAAGACCAGGTGAAGATGGAAGCCTTGTCAAGGGTGACAACACGCTGCTGAAGGGCTTCGTTCTAAGGTAAGTATGTTATAATGTGCCAGTATGCGATGTATACCAGCACATTATGCAATTGTCTTACAGGAAAGGTTTTCTTTTTTTTTTTTTTTTACTGCAGCAGTTTATAACTGCTTTATAAATATCAGGAATATCTTTATTAGAGACCTTTGTGAGATATAGCAAAACATTTGGTGTGTATGGGGGGAGGTTTCTATTGAAAGTATGTATCAGTGGAGGGTATCATCCTTAATTCAAATGTATCTCAAAAGTATAAACAATCGGACTTTATATACCCCTCCAGTGAGCACAAGTAGATACAAAAAAAACATATATAAAATCACATATTCCATGTGGCTGTTTGCATATTAATATCAACATCCACTGCCAACATGCACAATTGTTGATCAGATTTGAGAGATAAGGGTGCAGTTCCATATAAATAACGGATCCCCGCATGTACAGAGGGTTATGCCTCGTACACACGCACCGATTGTTGACCGACCGATCGGCTGTCTTTTGTCCAGTGTTGTTGTGTTGGTTGAAATGTGCTCTAGACTGCACACGAATTTTGTCGGCCAACAACAACCAACTTCAGAAGTGATGTCATGTGCTGGTTTACTTTCCATGTGTTTCTTCTTCTCTGAGCAATGCCCAGTCTTGCTCATCTGATTTTTGTCTGCCGAAATCTGTACTGACTGACGAACAATCGGCCGTTCTGTTGACGGCCAACAAAAATTTTATAGCATGCACAACAGATTTTGTTTGGCCGAAAAGTCGCAGTCTGTTGTCGGAAGCATCATACTAACAAGCCGACAATTGGCCGATCGGACGTTGGCCGAAAATTTATGGCCAACAATCGGTGCGTGTGTACGAGGCTTAAGTGTGGTGAGTTGGTTTTTTTTCTGTTTTTGTTTTGGTATATGTCTCCTTTGTTTTATCCACCGCTACACATGGGGTTAGCTATTAAGTATTCATATAAGGATTGTGAACTTTATCCAAACTGTTGAAGATGTCGCATATAATATATGTATTTTCTATACTTAGACATTTTTTCGTTTTAACCATTTACATCTGTTCAAGAGATAGCAGGTCCTGAGGAAGCAGGAACCTCCGTGAAAAGTATCGACCTTATCTCTCAAATCTGATCAACAACTGTGCAAGTTGGCAGTAGATGTTGACTGCTGGTATTAATATGCAAACAGCTACATGGAATATATGATTTTATATATGTTTTATTATTAGAACTAAAACGTGTACTTTTATTATATTCTTGTATCTTCTTGTGCTCAGTGGAGGGGTATATAAAGTTCTAATGTTTATACTTTTGAGATACATTTGAACTAGGAGGGTACCATACTTTCAATAGAAACCTCCCCCATCCACATCCAACAATTTTTTGCTATATCTCACAAAGGTCTCTAATAAAGATATTTCCCCTGTAAGACAATTGCATAATGTGCTAGTATGCATCGCACACTGGCACAATATGAAATACTTACCTTAGAACAAAGCCTTCCAGTGGCGCTCTGTCACCGCTGACAGGGCTTCTATCTTCCACTGGTCTTCCTTCTAGGTTTGCAGACTGTGTGCTGTGTGAGTGGGGCATGAGTTCGGGAGCCTTAGGCCCTGGCACCGAGCTCTGAAGATCCGGCGCGGTATGCCAGACATTCAGAGCGCATGCGTCGGTGATGTCTTTTGTGAATATCTCCTAAATGGTGCAGGTTTAGGAGATATTAATTTACCTATAGGTAAGCCTTTATTATAGGCTTACCTGTAGGTAAAAATCACAAAGCGGACTTAACTACCGCTTTAACCAAGCAATTTTTGTTTATTTTCTTCTGAGCCAAAATACAGTGCAGAAATAGTTACACACCCACATACATGCCTGTCCTCTGCTCCTTTTTATACTGTGCGTGTGTGCCACTGCCATGGCCTCATAATTCTTATTATTAAGTGGTACTTTGGGTGTTCACCAGAAGTCCCCTTTTTTCCTTCTTGCTGGATGTGCTACAGCAAAAGTGATATTTCAAAGAAAAAAAAAACAGAACAGACTCTTCCAAAGATCCTCCAAAATACATAACAGACCTGTGGGGGGACCTGTGTGCTTTTTTGTTTTGTTTTTTTAACCACTTGCCGACCACCCACCGCAGTTTTACTGCGGCAGGCTGGCTCGACTACGCAAACTGACGGGCGAGTGCGCTAGGCAGCGGGGAGGCCGATGCATGGGGCTGGCGGTCGCTGATTGCCGCCGGTCACTCGCGATCACTTCCCACTGAGAGAGAACGGTCAGCTGTTGTAAACACAGCCGACAGTTCTTCTCTCTAAAATGATCACAGAGTGCCTGTGATCCTTCTATATAGGATCACAGGTCTCTATGGTCATTTCACAAGCCCCTCCCCCCCACAGTTAGTAAAGACTCCCCTAGGCTTACATTTAACGCTTTGATCACCCACTAGGTTAACCCCTTCCCTGCCAGGGTCATTTTTACAGTAACAGTGTACATTTTTTACCACTGATTACTGTAATAATGTCAATTCCCCCCCCCCCCCCCAAAAGTGTCAAAAATGTCAGTTAGGGGTCCGATCTGTCCGCCGCAATGTCGCAGTTCCGCTAAAAATCGCAGATCGCCACCATTACTAGTAAAAAATAAATAAATAAAAAATGTCATAAATCTTTCTCTAGTTTGTAGATGCGATAACTTTTGCGCAAACCAATCAAAATATGCTTATTGCAATTGTTTTTCCAGAAATATGTAGCAGAATACAAATTGGCCTAAAAGGATGAAAAAATTTGATTTTAACATTTTTTTTGTGGGAATGTTATATAGCAGAAAGTGAAAAATATTGGGTTTTTTTTTAGAATTGTCACACTTTTTTGTTTATAGCGCAAAAAATAAAAAACGCACAGGTGATCAATTACCACCAAAAGAAAGCTCTCTTTGTGGGGAAAAAAGAGACAATTGAGTAAAGTCCGTGATACTTTTTTTATTTGCACTAACATACAATTTTTCAGGACAAGCTTTCGGGGTATGTCCCCTTCATCAAGATCCAAGCAGTACTGCTTGGATCTTGAAGAAGGGGACATACCGCGAAAGCTTGTCCTGAAAAATTGTATGTTAGTGCAAATAAAAAAAGTATCACGGACAGTACTTAATTGTCTCTGTCACAAGTGTACTAATACGGCTACAATGACCTCAAGCATGGAGAAAAAAGGACATCAATTTTTATTTCGGTACAGTGTCATACGTCCGTGCAATTTTCCATTAAAATAACACAGTGCCTAATCGCAGAAAAATGGCCTGGTCATTAAGGGGGCAAATCCTTCCAGTCCAGAACTAGTTAAAGAAGTGGGGAATAATATGTCATTTGCTGGCAATTTTAAACCCTTTTTCCATTGTAAATGCCATCATGCAAATGAGAGATGTGTCCTTTCACAGGCAGAATTAGGGCACCCCCAGGCATGTTATGTAAAGGAATTTGATATTTTTAATGTTTCAACGCAAGCACTTAAAAATCCCTGCTTCTGACCGAATTGTTTACATTTTTTTTTTTGCTTTGATACATGGTTCCCAGGGCAGTGTCCATACTCTATGCTATTATTTACAACTCCTTGCCTAATAGCCCAGAAAAATTGTATTTTTAATTTGACAGAATCGGCTCCCATTAAAGTGCTACTAAACCCAGGACCCTGCATTCTCTATATCCAGTCTCCCACAGCACACAGAACATGGGAATGCAAATATTTTATTAAATATACTGTAAACTGCTAAATAACTTTTCTTATCAGCAGTTGTATCACTCTTGTGACTTCTATCAGTCTCCGGCCAAGCACTGGTTAAAGCTTGTAGGAGGAGTTTTAATTCTCCTTGGACTGTCCTATGAGGCTGCTTGACCCCCAACATTCTGTCTGGACAGTGCTGATTGGCCCTGTTCTGATCACATGCAGCCTTCCAAAAAAAAAAAAAAACCTCTCACAATATACTGTACACCAAACTGAGCATGTGCACAGTGCCTCCAAGGCTCTGTTCTATCAGCAGATGGAATAGGGACAGTAAAAGAAGGGGAGTCTCAGAGAAGACAGTATCAACCAGCCTTTTTATACAATGCTGAGGATTAACCCCTTAGATTGCATGGAGAGTATAACAAGCATGCTTTACTATATATACTGAATGATTTTACAGTTGTGGGTTTAGTAACATTTACATTTAGTTGGGATTTGGGTTCAGCATCTGAACTTCTTTGAAGTCCACAGAACCCTGCTCTAACCAAAGCTAGGCAGTTTGGCTCATTCCTAAACTAGAGTACCAAAAAGTTCAGGTGACAGAACAGAAAAGTAGATTTAAAGTGGTTGTAAAGTCAGAAGGTTTTTTTTTTTTTTTTTTTTTTTTTATCCTAATGCATTAAGATAAACGTACCTTCTGTGTGCAGCAGCCCTACTCACCCCTTAACTACCTACTGAGCTTCATCTCAATCCAGCGATGTTGCACGAGAGTCTGGGATGTCTGGAACTCTCCCTCATCATTGGCTGAGACAACAGCAGGGTGCCATTGGCTCCTGCTTCTGTCATTCCAAATCAGTGAGCCAATAAGGAGAGGGGGGTTGCTGAGCCATGGCTCCCTGTCTGAATAGACACAGGGAGCTGTGGTTCTGGCTGTCCTCATAGGAAGCTGCTTGCTGTGGGGTCACTTGACAGGAGGGAGGGGCCAGGAGCGCTGGCAAAGGGCCCAAGAAGAGGAGGATCCATGCTGCTCTGTGCAAAACCAACTGTACAGATCAGGTAAGTATAACATTTGTTATTTTTAAAACGTAAAAAAAAAAAAAAAAAAAAATGACTTTAGTATCACTTTAGGCAGATGTAATGAAAAGGAGGTACACTTAGGTCACCTATCCTTATGGGCTTAGTAGCTACATCTTCTTCAAATTCTAAAGTCCTGCTAAGAAACCTGTGATGAACAAAAACAGGTAACGAAAGAAGGGTGAAGTCTCCCACACATGAGAGTTGATTTGCTAAAACTGGAGATTGCAAAATCTGGTGCAGCTCTTTATAGAATCCAATCAGCTTCCAGGTTTTGCTGTCAAAGCTTAAATAAACAAGCTTGTAAAAATATGAACGTCATAATAAATATTCCTTTAAAGTCTATGTGAACCGTGACCTTTTAAATAGAAAAGAAAGAGAAAACATTTATATATCCACTGCCCAACCAGTGATATATCTGTACATTGCTGGACTTTTAGGTATTATTCCGGGATGATGCCCACAGCTGAAGTGAAGGCATCATCTCAGTATAGTTTTTTAGACCTGGTGGTTGGCTCTATTGTAAAATTAACCAGACGTTAACGGCTCCAATTTTTTAAAGTAGAAAGCATTCAAAAACGCAGATCTTGGTGTTTTGAATAATTTTAAGGGTAGAGGAGGGATTTGGGGTCTTAAAGACCCCAGATCTCTCCATAAAGATTACTTGTCACATGCCTATTGCTGTTACAAGGATGTTTACATTTCTTGCGACAGCGATAAAAGTGATAATAAGAGAAAAAAAAATTAAGCAACAAGTGTAAAAAGGAAAAAAAATATAGACCCTTCTCCGCCTGTGTTCGCACGCAAAGGTGAATGTGCGCATTGGTCCCGTATGCACCCAAACAGCAATCCTCCCACAATAGTGAGGTATCACTGCGAACGCCAGATGTTTCTAGCACTAGGCGTCCTCTGTATATCTAAAGTGGTAAGGTGTAAAAGCTTTTAAATCATCGCCTATGGATAGTAAAAGTTACGTGGTTTGTCGCCATTGCATGGGCGTGTACAAATTGTAATATCAGGTTTTATATGGGTTAAAATGGGTTATGCATTGTTTTTTTGCATTAAAATTCAAAACATAAAGCCCTGACGCAGCAAAGCAGCCCCAAACCATGATGCCCCCCTCCCCCCACCATACTTCACAGTTGGGATGAGGTTCTGATGTTGGTGTGCTGTGCCTCTTTTTCGCCACACATAGTGTTGCGTGTTTCTTCCAAACAACTCAATTTTGGTTTCATTTGTCCACATAATATTTTGCCAGTACTGCTGTGGAACTTGTTTTGTTTGGACAGCAGTGGCTTCCTCTGTGGTATCCTCCTATGAAATCCATTTTTGTTTAGTGCTTTACGTATTGTAGATTCGCTAACAAGGATGTTAGCATTTGCCAGTGACTTTTGTAAGTCTTTAGCTGACACTCTAGGATTCTTCTTCACCTCATTGAGCAGTCTACGCTGTGCTCTTGCAGTCATCTTTACAGGACAGCCACTCCTAGGGAGAGTAGCAGCAGTGCTGAACTTTCTCCATTTATAGACAATTTGTCTTACCGTGGACTGATAAACAGCAAGGCTTTTGGAGATACTTTTATAACCCTTTCCAGCTTTATGCAAGTCAACAATTATTAATTGTAGGTCTTCTGAAAGCTCTTTTGTGTGAGGCATCATTCACATCAGGCAATGCTTCTTGTGAAAAGCAAACCCAGAACTGGTGTGTGTTTTTTATAGGGCAGGGCAGCTGTAACCAACACATCCAATCTCATCTCATTGATTGGACTCCAGTTGACTGACATCTCACTCCAATTAACTCTTGGAGATGTCATTAGTCTAGGGGTTCACGCTTTTTCCACCTGCACTGTAAATGTTTACATGGTGTGTTCAATAAAAACATGGCAACATTTCATTCTTTGTGTGTTATTAGTTTAAGCAGAGTGTGATTGTCTATTGTTGTGACTTAGATGATGATCAGATTACATTTCAGGACCAATTTGTGCAGAAATCCATATTATTCCAAAGGGTTCACATACTTTTTCTTGCATCTGTATTATATATATATATATATATATATATATATATATATATATATATATATATATATATATATATCTATCTATCTATAGATATATATATATACTGTATAGTACAGTAAAACTGCAGGCAAGGGCACTGGGGGGCAAACTAATGTCAATGTATTTTATTTAGTATTGTAATCCAATAGGATTACAATATATTAGTGTGTTTGAGTGTTTTACTTTTCAAATTTGCCACCGGTTCCACCCCCCTGCGACGTGACGCTCGCAGGAGACGGAAGTCAGGGCACAGAGCATCAGACGGAAGATCTGGCCGTCGTATGCTGTAGGAACACATTGCGGGATCCCAGGGACAAGGTAAGTAACCTCTTCCAGGATCCAGTGATGCTCCTTGGCGGTACCCCGAGTGTGGCTCGGGGTTACCTCTAATGGCACTGAAATTCCACCCCGAGCCACACTCGGGAATACCGCCAAGGAGGTTAAGGTGTCAGCCTACCAAGACATTTTGGACAATTTCATGCTCCTAACTTTGTGGGAACACTTCAATATTGAGTTGGCCCAACTATAACAGCTTCACCTCTTCAGTTTAGGAGTGTGTCTATATCTCTAAATATATATATATTGTAAGGGATTAGCTCGGTGGTAGGCGTGGATGACCCCTTTGGGGTGCGTTTTCACAGAGAGATAGCCGAGCAGTGGTTGCAAACAACACTTTGTTTTATTCATGCAATTTACTTCACACAATTGCAAGCCTCAAAACAGCCAAAATAAAATAAAACAAAATAAATCCTTGCCACTGTGGGCGGCTACCTTCTCACACACTGGAACCTATCTAATGAAGTCTGTCCCCAACCTACTGTTGGGCAGACTTGGCTGGTCATACAGCAGACTCTCAATAGTCCATGTTTTATCTCTTCACACAGCAAACAGTTCATTTAACATGTCCCTTTTCCTCTTCATATGGAACATGTCCCTTTGTCTCTTCACACTCTTCACATTGAACACAGTTCATTTGCTTGTCTCTCCACATAGCAAGCAGTGCATTTATTTCTTTCCACATAGAAATAGTTTCTCTTCTCACCTTGAGACGATCCAAGACCTCACTTCGAGTATTCTTCACACTTGTTTACCCTCCTTAGCGCACATCACTTCAGGGGGTCTTCTCCATGCTCACCAGCTTGTCAGGAGGCACTCATCTGTCTGTCCTCCTCTCCCAGCCCACACGGCGACAGGAGGCAGCAGTCCTTCTCCCAGGCTTCCTCAGCGTTGGGAGGCACACATCCGTCTGTCCTCCTCTCCCAGCCCACACAGCGACAGGAGGCAGCAATCCATAGACTTCCTTTGGACAAATTATAGAGGCCTTAACTTCCTCATTCCGAACAGCTGAAGGCCTTTCAACTTCCTTAGACAGTTCTGGCTACCTCTGCAGCCGACACCCTATAGTAATTGGTGATTTGTCTAACCCAGGTGGAAGTGTAGCTCCTGTCTGTGACTACATTCACAGATTTACCTGACTTCCTGTCACAATATATATATATATATATATATATATATATATATATAAATATATATATATGTATATACACACACACACACAGTGAGGTAAAAAAGTATTGCATCCCCTGCTGATTTTGTAAGTTTGCCCACTGAAAAAGAAATGATCAATCTATACTTTAATAGTATGTTTATTTTACCAATGAGACAGAATAACAACAAAAATATCCAGAAAAACGCAGTTAAAAAAAGTTATAAATTGATTTGCATTTTAATGAGTAAAATAAATATTTGACCCCTTCACAAAAAAACATTTAGTACTTGATGGCAAAACCCTTGTTGGCAATCACAGAGGTCAGACATTTCTTGTAATGGGCCACCAGGTTTGTAAACATCTCAGAAGGGATTTTGTCCCACTCCTCTTTACGGATCTTCTCCAAGTCATTTAGGTTTTGAGGTTGACATTTGGTAACTTGAACCTTCAGCTCCCTTCACCTATTTTCTATGGAACTAAGGTCCGGAGACTGGCTAGGCCACTCCAGGACCTTAATGTGCATTTTGGGTCTTTATAATGCTGGAATACCCAACCACGACCCTTTTTCAATGTCCTGGCTGAGGGAAGGAGGTTCTCACCCAGGATTTCAATGTCCATCGTCCCTTTGATGCGGTGAAGTTGACCTGTCCCCTTAGCAGAAAAACACCTCCAAAGCATAATGTTTCCACCTCCATGTTTGAGGGTGGGGATTGTGTTCTTGGGGTTATAGCCAGCATCCCTCCTCAACAATTGAGTTGATGCCAAAGAGCTTGATTTTGGTCTCATCTGCCCAAAACACTTTCACCCAGTTCTGGCTGTGCTCCCAGCACAGCCAGAAAACTTACCACTCTGTGAAGGGCATGCTTCTATGCCTAGGAAAGCAGAGGGAGTGGCAGGAACACTAGGTATTTCACACAAAGGAAGCAATACAAAGAGAACAGGATACTTTTTAACACAAGTATATGATACAACAGACCCATATCAGGTATGTGAAATGATGGAGTAACATAGTTACATTGTTACATAGTTAATCTGGTTGAAAAAAGGCACAAGTCCATTCAGTTCAACCAACATAAACACACAAACACACGCACACACACACATAGAAAAATCTATACACAATCCTAAACCCACAGTTGGTCCAGGGGTAGGGAAAAAAAAGCATGATGCAATTTTCTTCAGTGGGGGAACAAATTCCTCCTGATCCCTCAACAGGCAATCACATATTCCCTGGATCAACTTTACCTATACATATAAATATCCAGTTATATTATGTGCATTTAGGAAACAATTCAAGCCTTTTTCAAAACAATCTGGCCAAAACCAGCTCTTGAGGGAGTTTATTCCACATTTTCACAGCTCTTACTGTGAAGAAGCCTTTCTGTATTTGGAGATTAAATCTCTTTTCCTCCAATAGTAAACAGTGCCCTCTTGTCCTCTGTGATGATCTAAAAGTGAATAACTCTACACCAAGTCCATTATATGGACCACTTATGTATTTATACATGTTGATCATATCCCCCCTTAATCTCCTCTTCTCAAGAGAGAATACATTCAGTTTCTTCATAGCTGAACTCCTCCATGCCTCTTATCAGTTTTCTTGCTCTTCTCTGCACTTTCTTCAGTTTCATAAATATCCTTTATGTGAACTGGTGCCCAAAACTGTACTGAGTATTATATATGAGGACTTACTGATGATTTGTACAGGAGTAAAACAATATCTCTCTGCAGTCTATACCTTTCTTAATACAAGAAAGGAAGAAAAAAAAAGAAGAAACTGCAGATTGGCATTGCATACTATTATTAAGCTTATGATCTACCAGAACACCCAGATCCTTCTCCACCATTAATTCCCTCAGTTGCACTCCCCCTAGTATGTATGATATATGAATTATTATCCCCAAGTGTATAACTTTACATTTATCAAAATTAAACCTCATTTGCCACACTGTTGCCCAATTAAACAGTGCACTGGGTTGTAAATTGGAGATGTAAGGATGTTATTCCACTGCATAGCTTGGTGTCATCTGCAAAAACTGAAATGGTTCTTTTAATCCCAAACTCTATATCATTTATAAATATATTAAAAAGTAAGTGTCCCAACACTAAACCTCGGGGTACACCACTTGTTGTTTACAGCTAACATTAAATTAAATCATGTTATGCTAACAAGATGTTCTTTTTTATGAACATTAGTAATAAGCTCTGCATTGTTTGAGATTAGCAGGTCAAGCAGAGCATCATTCCTAGTTGGCACCGTTATGAACTGTATCATAAAATTGTTTTGTAATAGGTTTAAAAATGTTTTCCCTTTAACTGTTCCAGCAGTGCCATTACTCTACTCTATCTCTGGGTAGTTAAAAACCCCCAATATTATCACTGTCCCAGCCCTTGCAGCCCTTTCTATCTGCGCAAGGAGACAAAACTCCATCTCCTCATTAACATGTCTGTTTATGAACGGCTGATCTCTTGTATGTACCAGTTTATGTAGCTGAGATGAGGAGCAGAAAACATGTTCACGGCTCCTCATCACAGTACATGACCGTTCTTTCCCAAACGACCATTTTATAAAAGTGAGAAACTGATCTGCAGCACGGTGGCCAAGACCATACAGCGGTTTAACAGGACAGGTTCCACTCAGAACAGGCCTCGCCATGGTTGACCAAAGAAGTTAATGCACATGCTTAGGGTCATATCCAGAGGTTATCTTTGGGAAATAGACGTATGAGTGCTGCCAGCATTGCTGCAGAGGTTGAAGCTTCCAACTCACCTATTTTGCTTGGCAGACTTCTGGCATTGTAGAACAAATACTTTAATACGTTGTCACATTTTGCACAGGTATTTTGCATATTTTTTATTTAAGTACAATAGTACCATTTCCAATGGTTGTTTGTAACATGGGAATCTTCTTATTAGATTAGATTAGATTAGATTCAACTTTATTGTCATTATACATGTACCAAGACAACGAAATGCAGTTTAGGTCTAACCAGAATGCAATGACAGCAAATGCAGAATATACAATTTTTACATGATTTACATATTTAAGTAATGTAATATAAACTATAAATAATAATTTAAAATGTATATATTCTATAATACAATAATAAATAAATCGCTATGAGCAGCAATACAGAAAGAGCAATAATCAGTCCATTAAGAACAACGAAGTGTAAGAAAATATGATAGTGTGTCAGTGAGTGATAGAGTTCGCCAGAGTGACAGCTCTAGAAAAGAAGCTATTCCCTAGTCGGCTGGTCCTAGTCCGAAGGCACCTGAAACGCCTACCAGATGGCAAAAGAGTAAACATGCTATGGGCCGGATGAGAGGAATCCCTGAAAATGCTGCGATCTCGACGCAGACAGCATTTCCTTTGAATATTCTCTGTAGCTGGTAAAGAGGTCCCTATAATGCGCTGGGCAGTTTTCACTACCCGCTGCAATGCCTTACGCTCTGCAAAAGAACAGCTCCCATACCAAACTGTAACACAGCTGGTCAGGATGCTCTCTATTGCACAGCGATAGAAGTTCACCAGGATATCCAAGGAAAGCTGACTTTTCTTTAATGTCCTCAGGAAGAAAAGCCGCTGGTGAGCCTTGTTAACTAGGCTAGAGGTGTTAATAGCCCAGGACAGGTCCGACGAAATGTGGATCCCCAGAAACTTGAAACTGGAAACACACTCAACAACCATCCCATTAATATGGATGTTGTCGTGTGTGTCTCCCGTCCTCCTCCTGAAGTCCACAATAAGCTCCTTTGTCTTAGCGGTGTTAAGAAGCAAGTTATTGTTATTACGCCATGTAGCTAGGTGCTGAATCTCCTCCCTATAAGCAGTTTCATCATTGTTAGTGATGAGACCAATCACAGTAGTATTATCTGCAAACTTGATAATGGAATTCAATCCATTCACAGGCCTGCAGTCAGCGGTGAAAAGGGAATAGAGGAAGGGGCTCAGCACGCAGCCCTGCAGTACACCAGTATTAACCACTTACCGCATTCTAACGTACCGGTACATCGGTACACTTTGCGGGGTTATACCGGGATGATGCCTCTAGTTAGAGGCATCATTCCGGTACCGTGGTTTGAAGCCGACGATCGGCTTTCCGTCGGTAACAACCGATGCGGCTCGGGAGCCGCTCGATCGTTACCCGGGGGCGGGAGGGGACGTCCCCCCCCCTCCCGCTGCCTTCCGTGGCTTTGCTCTGGGCTCCCGTCCCACCGGGACGGCAGATTTGAAAAAAATGGCTGTATGCAAAAATGCCGTTTTCGGCGTTTTGCATACAGGGAAGTGTAGTGGAGGGGTCTAGGGTCTTTTAGACCATCGATCCCTCCATAAAGTGTACCTGTGTCTACATATTGGTGTCACAAGGGATGTTTACATTGCTTGTGACAGCAATAAAAGTGATCAGATTTTTTTTTTTAAAAAACCTGTAATAAAGTTTAAAAAAAAGAAAAAATAAATAGGAAAAAAAAAATGTAGCCGCCCCCGTCACCGTTAGCTCGCGCACAAAAAAAACGTATACGCAAGTCAAGCCACAAATGAAATCGCTGTTCAAACCCCACATGTGAGGTATTGCCGCGATCGTCAGAGCGTGGAAAATAATTTAAAAAAAAGAGCTACACTCTAACTCTAAACTGGTAACCGTTAAATAAATTTAAAGCGTCGCAGATTGAGATCTCTATTGACCGTAGTTTGCCGTCATCCCACGGGGGGGCGCAATTTTAAACCGTAACATGTTGGGTATCTATTTACTCGGCGTGACATCATCTTTCACAATATACAAAAATAATGTGCTAACTTTACTGTTTTGGTATTTTTTAAATGCAGTGAAATGTGATTTTTTAATTTTTTTCCAAAAAAATGGCGTTTTAAAGACCGCTGCGCAAATACCGCGTGACAAAAAATTTTGCAATGACCGACATTTTATTCTCAAGAGTCTTTGCTAAAAAAATATATATAATGTTTGGGGGTTCTAAGTAGTTTTCTAGGAAGAAATACTGGTTTTAACTTGTAAACAAAAAGTGTCCGAAATAGGGCTGGGGCTTAAGTGGTTAAGAATGATGGTATTGGAGCAAGTGGGGCCAGATCTAACCAGCTGGGGTCTATTGGTCAAAAAGTCCATAACCCAGTTACAGGTAGAGATATTAATACCTAGATTAGCTAGTTTAATTTTTAACTTAGATGGAATAATAGTATTGAATGCTGAACTGAAGTCTACAAACAACATACGTGCATAAGTGTTATTATTATCCAAGTGTGTGAGCACAGAGTGCAGAGCCATAGACACTGCATCTTCAGTGCTCCCATTGCTACGATAGGCAAACTGGTAAGGATCTAATGTAGGTGGTAGAGAGTCCTTCAGATGAGCCAGAACCAACCGCTCAAAACACTTCATAACAATTGGTGTCAGTGCTATAGGACGGTAGTCGTTCAGGCATATAGATCTTGAGTGTTTTGCAACTGGCACAATGGAGGTGCACTTAAGGCAAGTGGGAACAGCTGCCTGGGCAAGGGACAGGTTAAAAATGTCTGTAAACACCCCGGCAAGCTGCACAGCACACGCCCTAAGTACACGTCCAGTAATATTGTCTGGTCCAGCGGCTTTATGTGCGCTGACCCGACTTAATGTATTGCAAACATCTATGGAGGAGACTATAAGTGGAGAGTGATCAACTGAATGTTTGAGCTGTATGACAGTCTCTCTGTTGTCTCTCTCAAAACGAGCATAAAAATCATTAAGCTCATTCAAGAAAAAGACATCAGTGGCAGCAGAGGTGGAATGAGAGGATTTATAGTCACTAATGGCCTGGATACCTTGCCACATGCATCGAGGATCAAAGTTGGAGAAATGTTCCTCTATATTTTGCTTATAGCAGTGCTTGGCTTTTTTAATACCCCTCTTCAGATTGGCCCTGGATGTACTATAGGCTTGAGCGTCGCCTGACCTGAAGGCAATAAAACGTGCCCTCAGCAGGAGGCGCACTTCCCTGTTCATCCATGGCATCTGATTTGGGTATATAATAATCTGTTTCTGAGTAGTAACTCTATCTATGGTTGAACTAATATAATCCAATACAGAAGAAGTATAACAGTTGATATCTATATGAGAATCACTAGTAGCTTGAGAAGAAAATGTATTCCAGTCTGTGTGAAAAAATCTTTCCTGGAGTATAGAATCTGCCTCTACAGGCCACACCTTAATAGTTCTTACTGATGGCTTCACCCGTTTGATAAGGTATGTATATTTAGGGGTAAGAAACAAAGAAAGGTGATCTGACTGTCCCAAATGGGGGAGGGAAGTTACAACATAGGCTCCAGACAAATTTGTATATACATGGTCCAAGGTTTTATTCCCTCTAGTATGACATAAAACATGCTGGTGAAATTTTGGTAGCACTGCCTTTAGATTTGAGTGATTAAAATCTACCGCAACAATAAACACAGCATCCGGATGAACAGTCTGTTGTTTACTGATGGCCGCATAAAGTTCCTTCATTGCATGCTTAGCATCAGCATCAGGGGGAATATAAGCAGCTGTAATGATGGTGGAAGTAAACTCACGGGGTAAATAAAACGGTCTACATTTAACCATAATATGTTCCAGATTAAGTGAGCAATGACTTCCAACAATAGCACAGTTTGTACACCACGCTTTTGGCACTTTTCCACTGCAAGTACCGGCTCGTACCGGCTCAGCTGTACTCGGCCCTGCTTGGCCCGGTTTGCTTTTCCACTGCTGGTACCGCATGGTATAGTGTCGGAACGGTTCGGTACGGCACGGTATAGGTTTGCTTTTCCACTAAAGTAGTACTAAAGTTAAGTGGGTGGGATAACAACGGGGTGGGTGGGATTCTCTGACCAATCAGTGGCTAATAGTGACTGCATGCAAAGGATTGTGGGATATGGTACCAGTTTGGTACCTGTTGGAACCACAATCGAATAGGTACTGTTTTTTCAGAGCCGTACCGTACCGTACCGTTCGGTTCCATGCAGTGGAAAAGCAAACCTATACCGTACCGTACCGAACCGTTCCGACCCTATACCATGCCGTACCAGCAGTGGAAAAGCACAAAAGCGTGCAGAACCGTTACGGTTCCATGCAGTGGAAAAGCGCCATAAGTTAACATAAATGCACAATTATCAACTGCCATAGCCCTCTCCCTATCTTTCCCTATTACACCAACCAATAGGGACTGACCCCTGTCTCACCTATCTGGCACAATATAATCTAATCCACCCTCCCCCCCCCCCAAATCCTAGTTTAAATTTTCCTCCAGCCTTCCCATAATTTTTTTCCACATCACATTACACCCCCTTCCATTTGGGTGCAAACCATCTTTAACATATAGATTGTACCCCAATGAAAAGTCAGCCCAGTGCTCTCAAAACCGAAATCCTTTATTCTTACACCAGGTCTTTAGCCATGCATTAACTTTTCTAATCTTCCCCTGTCTTTCCTGTGTTGCGCATGGCACAGGCAATATCAATAGAAGCCTAGTTTTTTAAAATTGATTCTTAAGGAGCCTCCGCCTTCCATGTATTCTGTCATTGGTTCCTACTTGGACCAAGACAACTGCGTCATGCTTAGCCCTTCCCAATAATGTATCAACCAGGTCCAACACATGCCGAACCCTGGCACCAGGGAGAAAGCAACCATTCAGTTGAGATTATCATGGCAAAAATTATTCTATCAATCCTTCTTTATAGAATCCTTTGTTAGCACTAACTGTCTAGGCCTTCATGCACTACCCTCACCACCCTTACTTGATGGGCTGCTCTCCCGGCTGTTAGGGATAGCAGTAACATCTAGGACTGCCACCTCTGAGTTTGCCACCCAACTTGGAAAATCTGTTTGGGTGCTCAAACCCAGGGCCGGTCTTCCTTTTCTTTGAGACTCTACCACTTTCTCTGCCTACAGTAACCCATCTTCTGATAATCCTGACTTACCCCGCCACCCTCCACATCAACCCCATTAACCACCTGCTTAGTGAGCAGAGGACCCCTTTCAATGTTGTCAGTTCTACCCAGTGTTGCAATTTGCTCCTCCAGATCTCTAATGTGAGTTTCCAGAAGTGCAAACCGCTCACATCTGCCGCAGCAGTATCCATCCTGGAGCTGTTGCTCCATTGTTGTATACATGCGGCACACTGTGCACTGCACAAAACCTTTTGCCTTGCTAGCACTCATTATCCCAGTTACAATATTAATATTACTAACAGGAAATTGCAGATGTTATTCACAGGTTAGAAGACTCCTTTTATAATCTCCTATTTTAAACCTTGATTTTTAACTTACCACTTTGTCAAATTTCCAGCAAGCAAAAGGTGGGCAAGCTCAGAGAGAGTTTCTACAGAAAGTAATATAGTACCTGTAGCACCTGTGAACAATTAACCACTCCCCTTAATTAGCAGACTGGAGGAAGGAAAGAAAAGAAATGCTATTTAAAAAGTGTCAGAAAAAGAGTTTTAAACAGATGCTAGCAAAGATCCCATAGAAGAAACTAAAACAAATGCAATCACAAGAAATCACCAGCAGTCAAAAGCACAACTGTTTTTACCCTCCACTCAAATTTCCCACTTTTCAGCTTCCAGCCAGCAAAATGTGGCAAGCCTGACATATTATTTTTTTTTAAAGAAAGGCAATAATGCCTAAAATATCGGTCTCTCAAAATAATCTGTACATTAATGAAAAAAATGTAATGCTTTCAATTTTGCAAAATCAAAGAATAAAAATGCCATTTATAAACCATTCCCAGCAGAGAAATGTAGGTAGATTTCAGCCTATATACTCCTATTACCCCCATCAGTGTAGGGGTAAATACAACGTTGTGGATTGTATCATGAATACCTGATAAACAATAACAAATGTATAGCTAAAAGCAATTAAACCCTTTTGCAAATTTACAGATTTGCATGTTTTGAGGAGAAGGTTATTATATCTCACAAAAGTCTCTAATAAAGATATTCCTGATATTCTTAACCAAAAGATTTTTGTTTATTTTCTTCTGTGCCATAGACACAGTGCAGTAGGTGCTGTAGGTGATACAGCAAAAGTATTATTTAAAAAAAAAAAAAAAAATACAGAACACAGACTCCTCCAAATGACCCCCCAAATACCTAACAGATCCATTGGGTGATCGGTGTGCTGTTTTTTTTTTTTTTTAATTTTAAATATTTTTTCCTTTGTAAATGTCAGTGCTGCTACAGTATTTCTGTACATCAGAGATGTGTCCTTCACTGGCAGAATTAGGGCACTCCCAGGCATGTTATGTAAAGGATTTTTTACATTTTTATTGTTTTAAGTTAAGTATTTAAAAATCACTGCTCTTGACCAAATAGTTTACATTTTTTTGCATTGATATGTGTTTACCAGGGCTGCGTCCACACCTCCATGCTATTTTTTAACATTTCCATGCTTATTAGCCCAGAATATTTGTATTTTATTTTGGGGTTTGAAGTTCACAGAACCCTGCTTTAAACAAACTTACGCAGTTTGGCTCAGTCCTAAACTAGATTACAAAAAAGTTCAGGTATCGGGTGACAGAACAGAAAAGTAGATTTAGAGAGATGTATTGAAAAGGAATTATACTTGAGTTACCTGTTCTTATGGGCTTAGTAGCTACACCTTTCAAATTCTAAAGTCGTGCTAAGAAACCTGAGATGAAACAAAAACAGATAACAAAAGAGGGGTGAAGACTTCAACACAACCAAAAATCTGGTGGACAATAATGGTAGGGTTTCCTACCCTAATCTAACCAAGCCTATCAGAATGCCACCTGATAGCAGCCAGGTGGGTCATGGACTCTCTGTACTTGACAAAGACACTTATGCCCCGTACACACGTACCGATCGTCGGCCGAAAATATTCGGCCGACGACCGATCGGCCGATTGTATGCTTGTTAGTATGATGCTTCCGACAGCGCATTTTCGGCCGAACAGAATCTGTCGTGCAGGCATTAAAATTTTTGCTGGCCAAAACCAGAACGGCCGATTGTTCGCCAGTCAGTACAGATTTTGGCCGACAGACAGCAGATTTGCAAGACTGGGCATGCTCAGTCAGGGCAAGACAAGGAAAGTTAAACATCACATGGCATCACTTCTGCAGTCGGCTGTTGTTGGCCGACAAAATTCGTGTGCAGTCTTTTGCAGTTTTCAACAGACACGACAGCCCTGGACAAAAGACGGCCGATCGTTCGGCTGACGATCGGTACGTGTGTACGAGGCATTAGTCTGAACAAATACATTAGAATAGGAAACATCATAACATGGGGCTCATTGCAGTATATTATTACCTGTTGTTAAAAAAGACTGTTACCTCTGTTGCCTGTACAAGGTATGGGCAGATGGTGTACTGAGAATCTTCAGGATCCTGGCATTGCATCTGTGATCTGTTGATTGTGGGTGCAGCGCCAAAAGCTTAAGTGTAAAAAAATTATAAATGTGCATCTTTTTGCATGTAAAAAAAAAAAAAATGTGCATTTATCACTATTATTATTATTTTATTTTTTTTTTTTAATAAAAGGTCTACTAATCCTGTATAGTACAGTTAAACTGATCCTAATCTCTCCCTATGCAGTTTGTCAGATTTCCCTACCTTTATCCTACAACAGCTTTTAATACACTGACTACTGTATAAGGGGTTGATTTACTAAAGGCAAATACACTGTGCACTTTGCAAAGTGCATTTGCACTATGCAAGTATAGTTGCTCCATAGCTTAGTAAATGAGGTAAAGGGTCCCTTTGCAAAGAATACACAATCACGTGCAAGGAAATGTAAAAAAACAGGATTTTTGCTTGAACATGATTCGAAGATGGAAGTCAGCGGAGCTTTTGTTCAAATACTATGCTCTGGAGCAATTACTATTGCAGAGTTCAACTGCACTTGGCAAAGTGCACAGTCTATTTGCCTTTTGTAAATGAACCTCTATGGTTGCTCAGTACTCCCACTTTTTATAGTGAGGGCGTTAGCTTAACCGAAAGCCCCCTTATTATCTTTTTCAAGCCTACTGACTATAGTTCAAAGGTAATGCAGTACGTTTTGGGTTTAAAAAATCTGCACATAAATTAATCTGGAATGTGAATTTTGAACCCACTGGATTTGCCTCAAACCTATAATAGCAGTGAACCAAAAATCCCTACTTATTAGACTATTCAAATATAACATTCTATGTCACATCATTCAACCCTCAGGAGCAATAAAAATACCTGAAAATACTCACTCACCTTCCCTTTATGTGACAATGCTGATGCTTGGTGACCAGCCTAGTGCTATGACATGAGGGTGGAAGAGAGTTATTTGACTAGAGTTTCTTGGAGCTTGCACAGGGCTTACTTTGCTCACGTCATCAGCTAAACAGAATGGCAAGGGAGTGAAGGAAGAAGTTCTCTCCAAACTGATATTTAAGTTTTGGGCTGATGATTGAGAATTACACCACTACTGGTGTGTTATACCTTTAGATAAGACTGATGCGATATAGATGCCTACACACTTGCTAAGGCCTTTTTGAGGGTATTCCACTCTTATTGTTCGAATTTTAACCACTTTACCACCGGAGGATTTTGCTGTCTTACGTCTGGGCCACTTTTTGCGATTCGGCACTGTGCGACTTTAACTGACAATTGCGCGGTCATGCAACGCCATACCCAAACGAAATTTACGTCCTTTTTTCCCACAAACAGAGATTTCTTTTGGTCTTTTGGTGGTATTTGATCATCTCTGCGATTTTTATTTTTTGTGATATTAATAAAAAAATGCGACAATTTTGAAAAAATAACAATATTTTTCTACTTTGACAGTTAAAAAATATCCAATATATTCAATTTTTGTCATATATTTAGGCCAAAATGTATTTAGCTACATGTCTTTGACAAAAAAATTCTCAATGAGCGTATTTTTAACCGCTTTAAGACCGGAAGATTTTACCCCATTTCTGACCAGGCCATATTTTGCGATTCGGCACTGCATTCGTTTAACAGACAATGGCGTGGTCGGGCAATGCTGTACCCAAATTAAATTGACATCCTTTTTTCCCCCCACAAATAGAGCTTTCTTTTGGTGGTATTTGATTTTTACTTTTTGTGCTATAAACAAAAAAAGAGCGACAATTTTCAAAAAATAACAATATTTTTCACATTTTTTTATATGAAATTCCCCCCCAAAAAAATGTAAAAATCGACATTTTTTAACATTTTAGGCCAATTTGTTTTCTGCTACATATTTTTGGTAAAAAAAATCGCAATAAGCGTATTTTGATTGGTTTGCGCAAAAGTTATCGCCGGCTACTATTTACGGGAAATTTATGCCATTTTTATTGTTTTTTTTTAAACTAGTAATGGCGGCAATCTGGTGGCGATCTGCGATTTTTTTTGCAGGACTGCGACATTGCGGCGGACAGATCGGACCCTTGACTGACATTTTATGACACTTTTGGGGGTACCAGTGACATTACTATAGTAATCAGTGCTATACATATGCACTGTTACTGTAAAAATGACACTGGCAGGGAAGGGGTTAACTTTTATTGGTGATCAAGGGGTTAATGTATGCCTGGTGCTTACTAACGTGTTTGGGGGGAGGGGACTATGTGACACAGGGACAGATCGCAGGTTCAGCTATGCTGAATCTGACCCTGCCTGTCACTTAGGAGATCCGCGCCGCTTTGTTTACACAGGCAGGCGGATCTCCACACTTGATCCCCGACGATTGGGGAAGAGCGGCGGTGATCACCGCCGCTCCTCCCCTGGCCCGACTCCCGCTGTGACTGAAAACAGCGGGAGCTAGCCTCCGGCAGCGCGCATGCGCCGCTGAGAGAGGGGAATGTCTGGTGACATAGATCTACGTCGCCAGACGATAACGAGCCACTGTGCCGCAGTAGCAGCACAGTGAGCAGTGGGCAAATGGTTAAGCTATTTTGTAGGGATAATGTAAAATGGGAAGTAGGAATGTCCAAAATTATTATATAGGTGATTTTAGCTCAGGGAGCTGTCATTAAGTAACATCAGCATGGGTCCTGTGCATCGGGTCTAATTTTTTTTTTCTCAAGGCAGTGGGTAGTGGGCAGCAGGCATTGTGATTGATGATAGATTTACAGTGAGGAACTTTTGGGGGAATTTTGTCGTAATGATGGATATGTCAAATGGTTGGGTGTTTATTTCTTGGTTGCAATTTTTTTTTAAAGGGGTATGCCCAACTCATTCACATGAGGGGGGGCAGTATCTGGAGCCTAATTTTTATTACAGACCCTCCACTGGTAGGCCCTCACAGCCATTGGTCAAGGTTGTGGGGTAGAGGCCCTTGTTCTTTCCTTATTAACATTGTACCCCCATGTTGAGGGCATGTGGCCTGGTACAGATTGAAAGGAGGGGGGCACACACTTCCACCCCCCCCCCCTTTCCTCACCAGTTAGACTGTATATTGATTTGGCAAATGAATGTCTTTGAACTTCACCTAACTTCAGAGAAGTTCATATACCTAGTAATAACTCCCTTTATGGTCATCTGTGGGGTTGATTTACTAAAGACAAATAGACAATGTACTTTAAAAGTGCAGTTGCACGCATTTTCCCAGAGCTTAGTGAATGTGGTAAAACGCTGCTGATTTCTATCATTCAATTGCAAGCAAAAATGCTGTTTTTTAAATTTTCCTTTCACCTGATTTGGTATTTTTTACAAAGCGAATGTTCACCGCATTCACTAAACTCTGGGGAAAAGGAGTAAAACTGCACTTGCAAAGTGCACAATCTATTTGTCTTTAGTAAAAGCATGCCTTTGTCTCATTGGAGAGACTTCTGTTCACTTCATGTCCCAAAGCCAAAGCAGGAAGTGAAAAGAAACCCCCTTCAAAAGAGGTTCATGGTTGTCGTCAGGGTTACCCAAAATGTCTTTATTTGTCTCTTAGTGATAACAGCAGACAGGAAAATAGAGATTTGACTTTAGCTATACTTACAGTTCTCATAAGCTAAGAGAAGCTAGTGCATGGCACACCCTCCACCTAGAGCTTAATTAATAATTTTTTATTGAAAACCCCTTTAATCAATTGCCCTTGGTAGATGGCACCCCCCCCCCCCAAGCTCCATCAGTGGTCCCTTGGCATTATCCTGTCCAGTGCAGGGGTATGAACCCTACATTGGTTTTATGACATCAGAACCTTATACCGCTGGAAGAAGAATCAAAAAAGTGGTCTGGTGCACCTCTATCCCTATAGATACATACAACAAAACATAATTTCGCCCTGGGTTTTTAAATGAGGTGAACACATAAGTGCAGTGGATATATATGGAGTAAACATGGTTTCTAAATTTATTAAAGGTATATAACAATCATCATACATAAATTGCATGGACATACATGCCAAACTAATTTCATAAATACAGAGAACATTGATGTTTAAAAATTTTACAATATTTGATACTTGATTTGGGCCTTCCGGGACAGTGTGACTTTCCTGGCTGAAGAAGGGCCTTCTTCCATGGGGAGGTTTATTGTTTGTAGGAATTTTTCTGCTTCAGAAGGAGTGTGGAAGGTGAGTCTCTCTCCCTCTGGAGTAGTGACGTGGAGGATAGCTGGGTAGGCCAGCGTGAACTTGATTTGTTGTTGGAATAACGTGGAACAAATTGGGGAGAAGGCTTTGCACCTCTTAGATACGTCCGCCGAATAGATCCGCATCTCTGCCTCCTGGATTTGTTGTTTTTGTGTATGGAGGTCTTTGTGGATTTGTGCCATGCCCTGGAGAATTGCAGCTTCTACAGTAGCAGTGATTTTGGGAGAGAGGATCGCTACCACGGCCTCTGACAGTTTATCATAAGTGCTACCTATCTGACCTAGGGGGGCCGGGGAGCACGATTGTATAGGGCCTGGTGTGCTGGGAGACTCTCTTACCTCCCCTGTTGAGGCTGCAGCGGCCGCATGTGTGACTTCCTCCATGATGCCTGTCTCTGGGGAGCGAGCAGGGAGAGATGGTGCGGCACTGCTAGGAGGGCGGTACCGTTCAACGAAGCAGTCCATCAGTTGTATAAAGGTCTCCGCTGGTGGTGAGCAGGCACAGGGGCTGTCCGGTATCCTGTGGGGTGAATTTATATGTCGGTCTTGAGCAGGTGAAGCGGGGGCTGGGAACGCTCACTCCCTCACCATGAGCACCGGAACCGGACGTGATACTTGATAATACACAGGCATCTTTAAAACTCAATGCATTTCGAAAGCTACTGCTCACTATTTCAAGAGTGAATATGTATACAATGTGTAAATCGGCTGAGCCAAAGCACCCAAAAACTGATTTCCCAAAAGGTGAAGATAAAGCACATATAGCCCGGGAGCTGAAGGGGAGGGAATGACAGAGACCCACCGGGGAACAAATGGAGGGTGAGCATAACATGGATAATAAGAGTGTGTTCCTCTGTGTCCCACAATGTCCATCTTTATAAATGATAGCCAAAGGGAAGGGTTTGTGTAGGTGCTTCCAATAAAGATGTGTCCTCCGTGTGGATAGAGAGCCATAGAAGGAAAGAGTATGGAGGAGAAGACACTGTGAGGACCAGTCTAGCAGCACAGAGGACCAGATGAATGGGTAAGTAGATCATATTTTCTATATCCCCTTACCTAAATTGGCAATGAACCCTTGCCCCAAAGCAATGGATAATTTTTAGGTTTCCTAGAGTTGGACTTTAGGATACAAGCATTAAAAGGTTCTTTGTATATAATGCGTTATGACTGTCCCTGGACACCATTCTTGCCATGCTGCACACCATTATATTTGCATATAGGTGTTATTGCCCACGAATGTCCTAATCTATATCCAATACTTGGATAGTCATATACTTGAGGTGATTTTCTAGACCCAGATGCTTGCCACATCTATTTGTAAAGCCAATCTCCCTCAATGGATATCAGAAAAAACAGCCAATCTCTATAAGTGCAACTTTGACAGGTGTAACAGCTCTCAGTTTCATACAACTGAGCAATACTGGTTCTTATGTCATCAATTGTTTCAGTATCTATCTAGAGATAAACACCAATAAAGTTTAAAAAAAATGGGATGTGTGTTTATCCCCCAAAAAATCTATTACTGCTGAGATCCTGGCATCTTCTGCCTTCTGTCATCAATAGGTATTTTCCTATTATTATTTTACAGCCATAAATACTGAGTTTGCCTTATGTACACACTGAAGAACAGCATTGAATGATAGCAGTACAAGCTTGACTTATTTTAAAACTGACTTCCATGCAAGACTATACTGCTTTACTGAAGGACAGTTGCTATCTGGTTGAATAAACCTAATGCCTTGTCTCCTTCTATGGTACATATGATAACAATGTATTTTTCATCACCTAGGCTTTTCATTGTAAGAACACTTGTTCAACTTTCAACTCACCTTTATAAAATATTCTAACAGGCGATGTATTTTTTATAATAAAGGAACTTGTTTTCTATATTATATTTTCTCAATATTTAGGGGATATTATCTATTGAGTGAAATTTAGTGGAGTTTTGAATTCACCTACATGGAGTAAGGTGAGGCGTTGATTATTTAAAATTCACTTTCTGGACACAAAACATTTTTGGCTGACTATCAGTAACACCTGCTACTAATCTTGCACTAGAGAGACTTTATCTTGTGATAAAAAAGGACTTTGTGATATATATATATATATATATATATATATATATATATATATATATATATATATATATATATATTATGTTTCTTTACAACATTAATTTTGGCATGCTATGTTGTAAAATATATTTGTTAATAGTATTTCCTGGTTTAGCATATGCACCCTATATCGCTAATGGTGGTGGTTAGCGTTGCCGCCTCATGCCTTTGAACCCAAACACATATAATTACACAGGCTGTGAGGCCAATTTAATGCAGAAAAGGCACTGAGTTTAATTACCACCTTAATCAGCCACAGAACCTGTGTAATTAATATGTGTTTTGGTTTAAAAGGATGAGGTGGCATCCCTAGTGTTGGGGTATTTTGATTTACTTATATAGAATGTACATCTATAATGTATACGTTAAACATATATGAGCTTTCATGAAAAAAAAATGTAATTCTTTGATTGAGAACTACTCACATAGATCAATGGAAAACTTAAGCAGCTTAACTTTTGCAAGCAATGATTCCAAAACCAAGCATTATTTGCAAATCGTGGGCTCTTTATGATCTCCCTTAAACAAGAGCCCCTAAACATTTTAAACAAAGAGCAAGTTTACTATTTGTCAGGCTGTTTGGGGTCCAGACCTAGGTGAGTCAGAGTAAAACAATGCCCTAATATTAGAAGTGAGTGGGAGTTAAAAAATATTTCCCCATGTTGGTGGTCAGTGGAATTAAAAAATGTCCTTACATCAGTGGTCAGTGGGAGTAAAAAAATGTCCTTACATCAGTGGTCAGTGGGAGTAAAAAATGCTCCTACTTCTGTGGTCAGTGAGAGTAAAAGATGCATCTAAGTTGCTGGTCAGTGGGATGACCCAGTGTAATGGGTGAACATCGCCCGGAATTATGCAGTGGCATGTTCCAACACGTTAAGATAATTCTCAAGGCATACAAGAATTTCCCAGGATTGTCTTGGTTTTTTTTATGACAAATCGTTTCTTCAGTCACTTCTTTGAAATGGGTTTCCCAGACAACCTAAGTTAATACAGGGTCCTTCAAATGTTGTATATGCTTCAGTTTCAATGACGGACAGCGCAAGTGGCCCCAAACTTGTAAATATAAGCATGAATGTACTCATTGCTCTGGGGCACACTCTGCCTCGCGTTGCTCTAAGAAACTGAATTCTAATGCAAATTCTACATCAAAAGAAATTTTCTCAAAAGCGGCCACTCCAGTGAAAGTGGAAAACATGTTGCCTTGGCTTCTTCAGTATCCAAATCGTCAGATTGAAGTCCTCTTGTATGAAGGTTTTTCTTTCAGGTTCAAGTTGTCCTCCTTTGGTTCTGGTTGTGTTATAGTTACCAAATTTCCCTCTGTTAAAGCTAACCCTGCTATTGTTCATAAAAGATTTTGAAAGAAATAGCTGAGGGTAGGGTCGCTGGCCCTTTCCCTACACCTCCCTTACCAATTTTCAGATATCCCCACTTGGTATAATTCCTAAAAAGGAACGGCATTCATACCGACTGATTCATCATCTGTTCTACCCAGATGGATTTTCATTGAATGATGAGATTGAACATGACCTGTGTTCTGTTTCTTATGCATCATTTGACGTGTGGGTCATTTCTCTCTCTTAGCTAAGGCCGATATTGAATCGGCATTTCGCTTATTGCCTATGGCATTAATTCATTAGGTTTCTATTTTCAGGAAGGTTTTTTTTTCAATAAATGCCTCCCAATATGGTGTTCCCTGTCTTGTAAATATTTTGAATTGTTTTCCACCTTTCTTGAGTGGGTGGCGAGATCTCAATGCTGGTTTATGCAGCAATTTATTACACTTTTTAGATTACTTTCTTTTTATTGGTGAAGCTGGTTCGAATTATTGTTTATATATTTTTTCAGAATTTCAGGTTATTTGCCGTTCATTTGGAGTACCTTTAGCTTCTGAAAAATTGGTTTATGTCACTACCTGTTTGGAAATGGAATTTAACTTACCCTCAGAGAAAATTCGTAAAATTTGTTTGTTACCGATTTTTGTTTTCTCTAAAAAGAAAGTACAGCTGAAAACAATTCAGTCATTATTAGGCCTTCTGGCTTTCGCTGATAGGGTTATACCTATGGGACGAATATTTTCAAAACGTCTTTGCTGTTCCATATCGGGTGTTTCCTCTCCAATTCATTTTGTGCGAATAACATCGGATATTCGTGATGATTTGGTTGTCTGGCAGTGTTTTCTATCTTCGTTCAATGGGTGTTCCTTATGGCAAGCTCAGTTTTGTGATGCCAATGCCCTCAATCTTTTTACAGATGCCTCTGGGGGATGTGGTTATGGGGCTTTTGGTGGGGACATTGGTCTGCCGGACCTTGGCATCCTAGGTGGCATGAACAAGGTTTTACTAATAATATTGTGCTTTTAGAGATATTTCCAATTTTGGTTGCTTTGGAATTGTGGTGTTTGCATTTCAGCAATCACAGGATTTTGCTACATTCTGACAAAAGGGTGTGGTATTCACGATAAATTGTTTAACATCCAAATCTTTACCAGTATTAGCTATCCTCTGCCAGTTAGTTTTTAAATGTCTAACATTTAACATCTAACGTTTAAAACATTTGGCTTAAGGCAAAATATGTTCTTGGAGCTACTAATTTAATTGCTGATGCTTTGTCCCGACCACAGATGGAGCAATTTTGAGTGTTGGTTCCGGAAGCAGACTCAGTTGGCATGTTGTGTCCTCAGCACCTATGGGAACTGATATGACGCATATACTGACTGCGATCAATAGTTCCTTAGCTCCTACCATGTGGGCGGGTTATCAAGCAGCATGATTCTTGTGGAGCTAATTTTTAGCTTTTAATAATTTACCACCAAATACTTTTTCTGAACATCTTGTTTTAGTAATTTTAAATGTTTTATTGTCTTCTGATTATTCGTATTCTCATGTGGTGAAGACATTGGCTGGAGTGTCTTTTTTCTTGAGATTACTTGGTAAAGCTTCATGCAGTCATTTTTTTCTCAGTAAAGAGTGCATTAAATGGTTAGCGCAGGAATCATGTTGTATTGAATAAGAGACTTCCCATTTCTGCCAATCTTTTAGGTTGTTTATGTAATGCCACTGAGTCGTTTTTTTTTTTCTCCATACGAACCTTTGCTGTTCAAAACTGCTTTCAGTTTTTGTTTTTTGGAGCTTTTAGAATTTTGGAATTGGTCCCCCATTTTTAAGTTTATTTACTTTGCTTCCTAAATTTCTTCACATATTTCTGCGTAAAAGCAAAACCGATCAGTTGGGTCACGGACGTTGGATAACCCTTCGTCCTATCTTTTTGTCTCCTATTTGTGCTTTTTCACTTGTTCATCAATACTTGTCCTGGGGACTGCATTTTAATGCACATCTTTTTATTGATCAGAATGGTTCCCCATTAACGATTTATCAATTTAATGCTGTCTTGAAAAAATGTTTATCTTTTTTGCAAATTGACCATCTTCCCATCTCCTCTCGTTCATTTTGCTAAGCTAGGGTTTTCTGCTTCAGGTTTTATGAATATTGGTGGATGGAAGTCTAGTTGTTATAGTTCTTATGTGAAACCTAATTTTTTTTTCACACTTGTTCATTATATGGATTATTGCCCATTCATACATATTTGGGCCCATCAAAGAGCTGCAATTAGAATCTATGGTCTTTCTCTTGGACTACCATCCTCACGTTTTATGTTTTATTGGTATGGTAGGAGGGGGATGAAAAGGAATCATTTAGGTTTAACGTTATTCTTGTTACACGGGTCTTGGCTATCTCCTGATGTTATTATTTTTCATTTGTCAGGTAATGATTTAGGTTTTAGAAGAACTTTGGACATTATAGCACAAATTAAGATAGATTTGTTATGTCTTCATACTGTTTTGTCCAACTGTATTTTAGTATTTTGCTGAGGTAGTTCCTCGTTTGCTATGGCTATCTCCGGAATTTAAACATATGGAAAAACTTTGTAAAAGGGTAAATAGGTCTATGTCAAAATTCATGCCCTTTTTAAATGGCTTGGTTCACTTGTCTGATATGGCACTTGACATATTCAACCTAGATTTACAAACTTTTGTGGAGTTGGCCGTGGCCAAGGTGGGGTGCCAGACTCATTGTGGATGAGTCCAGCTTGTGGGATTGTTTTTGAATGTATGTTATTTAGCTCAAGCTCAAAATAGCTGAGCTAAGTTGGTGTAATTTTTGCTATGGATTTAATAAACTATGTTTTGCAGTATATATTTAAGCTTGGTTAAGCTTTCAAGATAATATTTAAAACCTATAATAAAAGGCTACAGCCTATTTATCCACAAGTTTGAGTCTAGTTGTTTCATTTATTATATAGAATATCTTGTTCTGCTTACTGTCCCATGAAAGGTGTTGAGTGGGGCAAAATGTCCCCATCCCCCCACACCTATGGGGCCATGGCAGACTTTTAAACAAATATAGTAGTTTTAAGTTAGATTGAATACTTACCTCCTATTGGTCGTTGAAACTTTCAAATGGCTGGAGTACAAGCTGTCACCTATAAAAGAAAGAAAATGCGTCACATCAGTTGCAGTGGGCAAGGAAAGAAGTAGACACCCCCCCCCCCATTGTTGCGGCTCTATTATGAGGTTTTATCCCTTTTGCAAACATAAGGGGATTGTTTTTGAGTGTATGTTATTTAGTTTGAGCTCCCAATAGCTGAGCTATTGGTGTAATTTTTGTTATGGATTTAATAAAATATGTTTTGCAGTATATAATAAAGCTTGGTTAAGCTTTTGAGATAATATTTAAAATCTATAATAAAAGGCCGCAGCCTATTTATCCACAAGTTTGAGTCTAGTTGTTTCATTTATTATATAGAATATCTTGTTCTGCCTACGGTCCCATTGAGTAAAGTCCTTACATTTTTTTCCTTGAACTGCTAGTTATTTTGCGTATGTCAGAGAATGTACCCATCTATAATTAAATAACTGCAGTAATACTTCATACTCTTTTACTGAGATTAACAAAAGATAAAGATCACATGTTATGCCTTATGTCTTACATACAGAGCTGCTAACTGATTTGTGAATTTCTTGTATCATGTATCTAGGGGTACATTGTTTCATCTATATATTTATGAAGTCCATGCACATCATACATAGTTAATGGACAAAAAAAATAAGTGAACATCATTTTGTTTTACAAGCTGCAAATTTTCTCGTTGTCTGACAATTAGTGTTTACTATCATCCTGGTCTCCTTTTTTTTTCACACAAGATGAATAGTTAATATACCATATAAACTATCACAGACCAATGGAGACTATGATATATAAAAGATATGGAAGCTACAATCTGATTCTCCTGGATTAGAGTAAGATCTCAATTCTGTGTTCAAATAGTAAAATACAAACATATTACTGTAGAGTTGGTCATAAATAGATGAGATGAAACAAAACTGTAAATATGTATTTTTAGGAAATAGAAAAATGTGTTTTTCTTTAAAAAAAGAAAAAATATTACACTATGAGAAGTATTGCACACGTGTATGCTGTTACAAAAATGTATTTTGTAAGTGGAATAGCCATCTAAATGGAGTTTAAGACCATAGAGGGAATCGAGTTTGATTCCATGGAGAGGAGATAATAAAGTGCATTTTAATTTACCTATAAACGGATTTGCATGATTGACTATTGCTGACCAGTTAGAGGCTAGAGGCCTGTTCTCTGTCTCTCAGTTGATTTTTACAAGAAGCCTGTTAAGGAGCAAGCAATCACTTAAAATTGCTGAGATCCTGAGTCAGGTGCCGGGCCAGGCATATGGGCAGATCCTGACCATATGGTCGCAAACTTTTTGGAGCCTAGATGGGCACTCTGACCTCATCTGACAACTGAAAATGGGTCACAGTAAATAATTCACTCCTGTGATCCACAACAGAAGTACAGCCAAACGAGCTATGGCTGTACTTCTCCTTTAAAAAGAAAAATCTGGGGCTTTACTATCACTTTAAGCAACATTCATAATCATTGCTATATGGATTTTAGCAAGGATTATAACTGCCAAAATCGATCCCTCAATTGTAACATTTTTCTTACCTAAAAGGTAGTTAAGAATTTAGCAAGTCTTCAGCCATTTTATCTAAATATACTGATAAATTGAAGAAAAGGCCTCCGATTACCTGGGGCACAACTGTATCAGAAGACAGCTACAGTATGTGATTCTTCCTTTTACATTAAAGTACTGTATAACATAATTTCCTGATGTAATAGCATTGGATCTGTAAATTGTATTAGACATAGCTCATGCCAACAGACAAGACAATTCAATTATTACCTATTTTTAACTGGCCAATTGATTTTCAGTATAAGACAGAGATAATAGAAACAGTACAATTACCAACATTGTAGCGTGTCTGAGAGTAACAGGTCTGGATATTGTCTCAATTTTAAACATAATTGAAGTTTAGCAGAGACATACAGTTTTAGAATGGAAGCTTAAATTTAAACTTAAATAAGCACAAAGAAATGCAGTACTTGCTTTAAATGATCCAGGCTCTCTGTAAGTTGGTAGTTATTTGTTCTTTTTTAGAAAAAAACTCTCTCTTACCAGTATAGAGACTAAGTGCAGAAAAAAAATTAAATATTTTGCCATGCTTGATTTTTAAAAAATGCTTACTCCTGCTGGTGCTGCAATCTTTAATATAAGGGGGAGGATTTTTTTTACAGTTTTAGTAATTCCAAAATAGTACTCTGCTGTGAAACCTAGGAGAATGTTCAGGCCCGCTCTCATAAATCTAATTGGAACTGTTGTAGAGTGCAGTGCTAAAACAACACAATATAAAATAATGTGTCCATCTACCAAAATCACACACATTAGGCAAAACTGTATTAAAAGTGAAATAAGCCACTCATTAAACTCCAAAGTATAATCATAATCAAATTACATATCAATGTAACATAATGCAGATGGACAAATAAATATGCAAAAGATGTTGAATGAGAAAAATGAAATGTTGCAAAATAAAACTACCAAAAATAAGAAGTGTGCATACAAATATTCAAAAAAGTAACATAACCATCATATTATTAATAACAACATAAGTCCCACTGAAGACCAAATGAAGAGAAGAGTGATCTTCCATAAAACAGCAGGTGTAAACAACACAGAAATCCTTCCAGTCTAAGATAGTAAACACAGCACACCATCCTTGTGAGGCAGACAGAGGCTTACCAGAGTGGAATGACCCCCAGTTCAGAGTGGTTAATCATCCCAGGTCTGTCACACCGTCTTGATGGTTATCCAAGATTCAGGCACATAAAGCACTGTCTTCGTAGACTTTCATTCTCACAACAGACTGTGCTCATACACGTAGCCCAGTTCAGTATATAAACACTTTAGAACAGAGAATAAAAAAAAGTGAGGCTTCCCATAGTGAAGATCAGTTAGAAAAAAACGGTATTCATTCAGTCAATGCACTTACAAGCAGAAGGGAACAGTACAGTGCTTCTACACAGGCAAAAACTTCTATATGCCAAAATCCAAGATGGCTACGGTTAATCGCACATATGTGGTAAGTTTGTGTTCTGGCTTTGCCCAACGCATTTCGTCACATAGGACATCAGCAGTATGAGCGCGGCCTGTTGTGGGAGTGACTGTCTGTGAAGTCAGTGCTGTATGTTCTTGAAGATTGGATAACCATTAGGCCAGTGTGACAGACTTAGGAGAATTGAATGAACCATTGTTTGACCACTCTTTACTGGGGGTCATTCTGCTCTGGTAAGCTTTTGCCTGCCTCATAAGCGTGGTGTGCTGTGTTTACTATCTTGGATTGGAAGGCTTTCTGTGATCTACACCTGCTGTTTACAACTGCTGTTTTTTGGAAGACCACTCTTTTCTCTTTATTTGATCTTCATTATGACTTATTTTGCTATTATTAATGTGATGGTTCTCTCCCTTTTTTGATTTTTTGTATGCACACTTCTTAATTTTGATGGTTTTATTTAATAACAATTCATTTTTGTATAGTTATATAGCATATTTTGCATATTTATTTACCCATCTGCACTATGTTACATTGATATGTAATTGGTTATGATTTTACTTTGGAGTTTATTAAGTGGCTAATTTCACTTTTAATACATTTTTACTTAATTTGTGTAATTTTAGTAGATGGACACATTCTTTTATATTTTGTTGTTTTAGAGCTGCACTCTTTGGTTCTAATATTGTTGTACTTTGTATCTGAGTATAGTGACAGCTTCTTAAGGGTGTTTCTAGTTTAGGCGTTATGTCAAAATGACTTCATCGGTAGGGGTCTACCAATGAAGTAATTTTGACGTAACGTATATAGGGGGCGGAGCCTGTTTGCTGACGTCGCATTGAAGCTTTGAGTGATCTCACTTGTACAGCCCACACAGCTGATTTGCCCACTTTGTAAGTTTTGTTTCTTTTAATAAATGTTATTGGCTACTAGGCAGAGAGCACTAGATTCTATTTCTTATGTTTTAGGCATTTTGGTGTACATTGGTCTAGCACTTGAGGATCCAGTCCAGTGTTACCATTACACCTGCCATACCATGACTATCCCCAGGGGGAACAGCTGATTCAGACCCGCTGAAAACAGGGGTCGGGTTGTGAGGCATTTCTGAGGGAATTTACAGAGTACTTCAGGAGTCAACAACATTGGCCAAATTTGTATCACCCCCAGGGGGGAACATCTGATTCTTACCTGCTGGAAACAGGGGTCTGAATGTGAGGTGAGAAGCTTAACATTACTGGTGAAGGAGAAGCACGGAGCACTTTTGTATTTTACCTATTCACTTGAGCGGATTTTCCCTGTGGACTTTACTTTATGGAAATATTTTTTATGTATATTGCATTTATTCACTTGAGTAGATATCACAGTAAGCCTAAGGGGAAAGAGGAAATATTCACTCTTCAAAGTAGTTGTAAGAGCTGGACATTTTTTACCTTAATACATTTACCCTTTTTTGTATTCCCCCCCCCCCCCTCACCCTCCTATACTTACCTGAGTGCTTTTGTGATTTAATGCTGTGCCCATCTGAGCAGTTCTCTCTCTCATAGAGGCAGAGCCAATGCCTTCTGCTACTGTCAAATTCTGTGAGCAGAGAGCAGGGGACAGAGCTGTGCTGTCTGCATCTATGGATGTTGGTAGCACGGCTTGGGAGAGAGCAGGAGGTGGGCCCCCATAATAAGCAGTGTCCTTTGGGGGCAGACAGAGAGGAGAAGGAGCCAAGAGTGACAGCAGGGGAGCTGAGAACAGGAGGTTTGGGCAGGTCTGTGCAAAACCAATTGCACAGAGCAGGTAAGCATTAACATTTATGTTTGTTTTTTGTGAAGCTTTACAATTACTTTAATGCATTACGCATTTTGGCAACAATTAGAGCCTTCTTGACCAAGATACAAGAAGATCTTGTTTCCTAAAAGCCAACTTCAACTAAATCATGTTGAATTTCAGAGGGAGCAGAAACATTACAAACAGAAAATAAGTTCTCAGATACAGATCATCTGCTACCTGGAATGAGCTTTCAGTTCAGGTTGAAGTACAATATAAATCATTAAATGACATTACAAATTTGAGTTCTAGTTTTAAAAATGTCTAGGATTAAATAAAACTGTAATGTTGATTTTTTTTTTCTAAATGTAAACATGGCTGCTTGGAGTCTTATTCAGATTTGGGCTGGAGCTCAAATCTGGGAACACTCACTACAATATTTTCTTTTTTTTTTCTTCTTGGGAATGAATGAAAATGTAATGTTGATTTCTAGATTTCAACATGGCTATTGGGGGGTCCTGTTTAAATAAGGGCCTAATGCCAAAAATGTTATACTGTGAGAGTAGGTAAAACAATCTTTTGGGATGTTTTTTCTATGAGTAAATGTCTAAATTTGATTTCCTGATTGAAAAATGCCTATTGGGGGTTCTTTTCAAGCTGTGATTTGAGCATGAGTACATTCAATTAATTTATTCACTACAATATTTAGGCTGTTTTTTATGGTAATAAATTAATCTGTAATAGTGATTTCTAGATTTAAACATACTGTACCTGTTTAAATATGGAAATCTAGATTTGTGTTCAAATTGGTATCTATCTAGTGCCAATACTTTATTACTCTAAATGTAGGCAGTACAATCTTTTGAAATATTTGTTTTTCAAAAATTAAACTAAGTTAAATTTATAGATTTAAAAATGGCCTTTTAGTTTTATTCAAATTGGTTCTTAAAGTGTATGTAACCCTTAAAATTACTATTAATGCATTCTCTTTTTAATAAATAATTATATATATATGTCCCTTGTTTTCTTGCTGCACTGTGATTTGCTAGCAACTGCCTTGTAATCCTGCCACTTCCTATCACTTCCTGTAGCATTCTGATCACAACAAGCACAAAAGCAGATCTGTGCTGTCATGGTCAGTTTGCATCCCTCAACTTTCTGATAAGAGCCACAGGATGCTTTTCCCATGCACAGCATGCGTATAGTCTGTAGTAAGATTTGCTGGCACACCCCATCCAATCATGCTGTGCTTGATTGATAGCGGCTCTCCTCGCATGTCTTACATCTACACTCACAGCATGTACACGGACAGTGGGCTGAAGAGGTTTTACTGAGCTGGCTGCTGGGCTTTCTACTACCCCCTCCTGCACACTCATCAGCACTCAGTCAAGGCAGAATCAATTCCCAGAGCCCACTTGTTAGATCCCATCTGATGTTGCTGTACAGCTCTTGTCTGGGACATTTGGCAGTCTGTCCTGTCTCCTAGCAGAGAGACAGAGCACAGAAGCTTCACACACATGACATGCTGTGACAGTGCAGGGAATGGTTCAGGTTATTACTTGATCATGTAGCAATTTCATAGAAGACTACAGATGAAGTCCCCCCATTAGGAGTGAGTAGTGATTTGTACAAAACAATTACATCTGAATGGAGTTTTAGCTTCAATGCTGCCACGCTCCCTGCTCTGCGTAATTGACAATAGATTCCCCGCGCCCCCTGCACTTGGCAAGGTGAAGGAACAGATGATGAGCAGTCACTGCCTATTAAAACTACAAAAACTTCCTTTTAATAAATATGGTAATTAGACCACTAGTGAGATTTTTGAAATGTGACAGTGTGCCTTTCTTGATATGACTTCACAAATTCTTTAACCTCTTAGCGCCGTCTCCTCCCGGCCCTTTAAGAGGTTTATGACGCTGGGAGGTGGGGAGCAGCTTAAGATCATGTGATCATCCTGATATGGCGGTCACGTGGTCCAAAAACTCCCAATCGCTTTTGGTTAGACGATAGTAACTGTGATGAGAGCGCTCAGCATGCGTGCCCTCAGCACAGGTGTATACACAACCAATTCACCCAAATATGAAACCCCTCAGTGCTAAGCAACAGGAACTTAGAGGCTGCATATTTGCGCATAGCGGGTGCTGAGTGGTTAAGATTATTATTCTATACTGAGAACTCAGTAACCAAAGTGGTCACATGCTTTACTGACAATCCTGGTTGTTTCTATGAGCTAGCAAAGGATACGCTCCAAGACAACAATAAATATTAAGTTCACTTGTAAGAGAGTGATAATACATATATCTGCTTGTGAAAAATTCATAAATATACTTGTGCATAGTGGTGGCCATAGCAGTGACATCATAACATTGGAGAGGTCCGGCGGTGTTGTTTGTACTTACATGCCTTTGCTATTCCTGCTATTGTGAGTATGCATCACAAATTTTACTAAAACAATTTTAGTATGCTGCACTATGGGGTTCTCTCATCTCCTTTTTTTTTTTGCCTGAGACTACTGCATTCAGTATAGTACCAAAGAACTTTTTCCTCCATGCTGTAAGATCTCCTGGGTTATTAGACCAAATGATTTTAAAGCAAACCTCTTGCTATGAAATTTCTTGAGCCACCAGCTAAGATGATTTAATTGCAAGTGTGATCAGACCTCTGTAATGTGGGGTGTTATGCTCTGGTAAGTGATGGTGATGGTATCATAATAATCGGGGGTCAGTGAAGGAGGATAGATTTGTGCACATGTGAATTTTTTACAAGAGAAAGTGATGGTGATGGTATCCTGATAATCGGTGGTCAGTGAAGGAGGATAGATTTGTGCACATGTGAATTTTTTACAAGAGGATATACAGTATGTATTATCACTCTCTCACAAGCAGACTTTTTATTTATTGTTATCTTGGACTTTCTTTGACACTTTTAATGTTATATATTTTTGGTATGAGCTTAATAGTGCAACACATTAGATGTTTATGGTACTTTTTGGGTAAAAAATTATTGGGATATCTGCGAGTGCTACTGTTTTTTGTTGTTATTTTTTGTGCTAATTCATTCACTTTAGAGGTCACATATACTGTATATTTCCCAGCACCGAGTGAACTATTCTCCCTTTTTAGGTTTTATTGTGTATTTTGTAAGGCAGTGGATTGTAACATTTCCTTACTTGAAGATGCTGCTGGTGAAGAAACACTTTGTGATGATTGAGAAGCAACAGAAAGAGTGTTTCTGAAATGAGAACTCTGGAGGGAGAAGATACTTGCACATAATTATGGTGCTCATCATTTGGATAAAATACAGTATTATAAAGTATTTCTAATGCTTTTAGGGCACCTCTGGCATGCAAGGATGTGTTTTGTCTTCCTCGTAGCATTTGGGAAAGAATATTTCTTATCACAATATTTGCAAATTGCAGCTTTGCTCTCAGCAGAAATTGCACAGTGGAAATGTTTCCAAACTCTAGATGTTGGTCTCACCATTTTACTGAGAGGAAGCAAAAAAAAAAATACTGAGCTGGAGAATATTAGTAGGAATCATTAGTAGGAATTATTAAAAGGTTCAAAAGATAAATTAATTTGTCAGTCAAATTTACACTCTTACTTGTCAATTAAGGCCTGAGAGGACAGAAACTATCATCTACTGCAGTGATATGCAAACTGTGGCCCTTCAGCTGTTGCAAAACTACAAGTCCCATTATGCCTCCTCCTCTGGGTGTCATGCTTGCTATGGGAGTCTATATGGGAGTCTTGCTATGCCTCATGAAACTTGGAGTTCTGTAACATCTGGAGGGCCACAGTTTCCATATCCCTGATTTACTGTATCCCAACAATCACCCAACTGTAGGAGATACAAAATGGATCCCACAAGCAAACTAACCTGGAGTTTTTCCCCTGCAATGCCCCCTAGTGGCAGAATTAAAAATGTGTATTGTTTGATAATTGCATTGAGAAGTATGGTGTATTCCAGGATTTGCTTGTCTCCAGCTGAGAGAACTTGCAATAATGTAAGACTTTACATAAGGTCTCAGAAATCTTTCATTAAGTTATTAAGTTCTTCATGTTATATAGTTTGAATAACTATAATAGATAAGTTATTTATCGTAAAAGAACATATTTTACACTTTTGTTTTTCAATGTTTTACATTTTTTCAAAAAAGAAAAAAAGGTTTTAGAAAAAAGTGGTAAAAAAATGCTTTTTTCCAAAATGTTCTGTTTCTTTTTTTCCATGTCTTTCCATCTCTTCTTTCTACCCCTAATCTACCTTTAATCAACTAGTTTTTTTCTAGTCAAGACTTTTGGATGTCTACACAAGAGAAGTTTTTACACATAAGTAACATGTCTAAATGCATTAAATGAACATATAAACTTGTGGGAAGATTAGAAATGAATTGAGAAATTAATTGTTAGTGCAAATAAAATGAGTATCACAGACAGTACTCAAATGTATTAGCATACAGTACAAGTAACCCCTAAGCCTATTCTGTTGTTTTTTTTTTTTTTTTTAGCTATGCACTCTTAAGACATTTACAAGGAGCCTGTCAAGATAGAATAAAGTTAATTGGCAATACTATGGTCAGAGGGCACCAAGGGTCTGACAGTTGCTGCCCTTCAAGGGCCTGACCTTGACTGCGAGTTCAGGCATTTGACAGGTAGCAACTGTGCGGTTAAGTGTCAGACTTGGATAAAGTAGGCAAAGCTAAATAAGGAGAAACATTTAAATCCTATACATAAGCCTGCACATTTGTGATAACTAGAAATCGAATATTGAGATTCCATCATAACATTATTTTAGATAGTTTTCCTTAACCGCTTGCCGACTGCGCACAGTATATTTACTGCGGCAGGCAGCCCCCGGCCAGGCAGAGTGACGTAGGTCTACGTCGCTAGCCTGTCACCGGGTTTTGAGCCAATAGCGGGCGAGCGCGCGCCCGCTGAGGCGCGCGCCCGTCTCGGCTCGTTCACAGAGGAGTCCGGGCGTGTGACCGGCGGACTCGATGTCCGCCGGTCACACTATGATCGTCGGTAGAGCGGGAGAAAGGCGGGCGGCTTATGTAAACAAGCCGCCTGTCATTCTCCCCTGTGTAAAAATGGAGATCAGACGGTTCTACTATGTAGAACCGTTGATCTCTGTTTTTACAATAGGAGACCTGTCCCACTACAGTTAGAAACACGCCCCTAGGACACACTTAACCCCTCCCTGTCCAATACAGTTAACCCTTTCCCGGCCAGTGTCATTTTTACAGTAACAGTGCATATGTATAGCACTGATTACTGCAGTAATGTCACTGGTACCCCCAAAAGTGTCAAAAATGTCAGTCAAGGGTCCGATCTGTCCACCGCAATGTCGCAGTACCGCAAAAAAAATCGCAGATCGCCGCCATTACTCGTTAAAAAAAAAAACACCAAAAATGACAAAAATCTTTCCCTTTGTTAGTAAACGCGATAACTTTTGCGCAAACCAATCAAAATACGCTTTTTGCGATTTTTTTTACCAAACATATGTAGCATAAAACAAATTGGCCGAAAATGTTAAAAAATATTGATTTTTACATTTTTTTGCGGGGAATTTCATATAAAAAAAAGTGAAAAATATTGTTATTTTTGCAAAATTTACGCTCTTTTTTTGTTTATAGCGCATGATCAAAAAATCGCACAGGTGATCAAATACCACCAAAAGAAAGCTCTGTTTGTGGGAAAAAAGACGTGAAATTTGTTTAGGCAGGACCGCGCAATTGTCCGTTAAAGTCATGCAGTAAAAAATCGCGAAAAACCCCCTGGTCAGGAAGGGGGTAAAATCTTCCGGGGCTTAAGTGGTTAATGCATTTCAAATGAATAAAATATTTAATAATTTGTAACAGCATTACCTCTGCAATTCGTACTTAAAAATTCCACAACAATTTTCATTATCTCCTTCCCCACCTCTTTTTGGATTTTATTTTGAGTGATTTTTAACATTTCTTTGAATGTAGATTATTGGCACAGGTGAAGGCAGAAATATAAATAACTAATGCCTCTTTGTACTACAAACAACTGCTAACCATCATTCTGTACATATAACAAAGTATGACAAAATAAAGGAGAGACACAGTTATCCAGTAGTAGATGAATAGGAATTTGAACTTGTATTGATCACTTAAAAATACCCATAAACTGACAGATTCTCCTGGAGATTTTACCTTATCTGCAAGTATAACAAATAAATTTGTATCCTATACCAAGTATTCTTTCTCCAGTGTGATGCTATAAAAGCCACTATTGTATCTAGCATGTGTGCTTTTGATGTCCAGTGCTTTGTATGGCTTTAAGAGCATGTCTATAATACGATATTAAGATCTTGTATTACGTAACCAGTAATAAGTAAGGATTACCCATAACTACTAAATTATTTTAACCTCCCTGGCGGTATGATTATGTCAGGAATTACATACCAAAAGCGGTACAATTGTTTTCATGGAAATTTGGCGTTATGTATTATAGGCCTACAATTCTTAGTAATTACTGACTTAAACCTGACCAAAACAAGACTCTAGTAGACATCCCAGATGTGATAAATTTGAAACACAAACACGTGAATTATAATCGAATCAATAATATTATTTTATTATATATAATATATATAATAAAATTTAATTATTGATTAGATTATAATTATAATTCATGCATTATATATATATATATGAATTATAATTGAATCAATAATATAATTTTTGTATATATATATATATATATATATATATATATATATATATATATATATATATGCACACACACACATATATATAAATATATATATATATATATATATATATATATATATATATATATATATATGTGTGTGTGTGCATATATATATATATATATATATATATATATATATATACATACATGCATATATATATATATATATATATATATATATGCATATATATATATGCATGTTTGTATATATATATATATATATATATATATATATATGCACACACACACATATATATATATATATATATATATATATATATATATATATATACAAAAATTATATTATTGATTCAATTATAATTCATGCGTTATATATATATATATATATATATATATATATATATATATATATATATATATATATATATATAATGCATGAATTATAATCTAATCAATAATTAAATTTTATTATATATATTATATATTAAATAATAAAATAATATTATTGATTCGATTATAATTCACGTGTTTGTGTTTCAAATTTATCACATCTGGGATATAATATAAAATGTGTTTTGTGTTTTGTGCAACTTTTTTTTTTTTTTTTTTTGAATTTCCCTCCCTAGTTCCGCTCCCATGCAGCATTGCTGCTGCAGGGAACGGAACTAGGAAGTGATCAGACCGACGGAGGACGGAGGAGCGGCGGGACTCTCGGCTGGCGATCACAGCAATGAGAGATCATCGCTGGATCGCCAGGATAAGGTAAGAGAACACCGCTGCGCTCTCTGCAATCCACCCCGAGCGTGACTCGGGGTTACCGCTCCTGATATGAAAAACCAACCCCGAGTCACGCTCGGGATTACCCCCTAGGAGGTTAATAAATACATACATTATTAATAAATAAATAGATAAATTATTAAACAAAGTTTATACTGTGACATAATTATCGTCAAATACAAACTTATATTGAGTAACCCATCGTTTTTATCATTTCACCACAATTTTCTATTAAATTGAGCATCAAAATATTGTGCCAGATTGTGATTTAAATCTGCGCATAACCTTTCATATATATGCTAAAATGACACCTGCTCTCTAGTCAATATCCATTTCAAAATCAAAACCTGGCTGTGCTATGACTTCATCTGTCATTGTACATCACTTAATGTCAGTATATGTGATGACTATGAAGCTGCTTTTATCATTTTAAGACACATGTGGAATTTTAGATCCTACACCAGATAACTGGAGCCTACCTTGTTTCCCACACAAGTGTATAGTGTCATATTTAAAATGTTTGCCCTTATTTCCCAATTTATAATGTCCATGTTGAATCCGTTTCCTGCTTGTCAATTATAAAAACAGAATTGATTCCCTTGCAGCTAGCAAAAATAATGCTGCCCATTGCCTGGAGAATTTAAATAGAGCCCATCTTTGTTTCCATGATTGGTGATTATAAATATTGAATATATGGCCTGGTGATCAGTAGTATATGTCGACTTTTTCAGTAAAGCGTAGAGCAATTTGCAATATTCTGTAATCCATACAAACCACTTAGATCATCTCTTTTGTTAATCTGACATCAGGAAACAATCAGATTGTCTGTTCAGAATAACTGCACTTTGCATAGCATCATTGCTTTTTGTACTACCTTATAGAAAGTGACTTTAGATTGTAAAAATGAAGCCTATTTATCAAGATCAGAACAATCATGCATGCCATTTTATTTAAAATAAGATTATTTATATTTTGTTCAGCACATTTAGAAAGAATAGATGGCCACTTTATTGAAATGTATGAATTGCCAAGTTCACTTATTTTGCATCCACCATGTTCTGAAGTGTTTGCATGCACTTTTTTGCACTGGTTAATTCTCTACAATCAGATGAACTGAAAAAGGCACTTGAATAAATAGTGAAATGTTTTCAGGAATAATCAGCAAAGCTAATTGATTCATCATCACTATTTACAGTGATCTATGACTGTTTTTCATGTTAAAATTAGTCTGACCTGACCTAAAGTGCCTAAAAAGTTTAGATTAGCTTAGAGTACATTTTGCCTTACTCCACATCAATATGCTAATAACAGTCATAAATAAAATCTTTCTGCTTTTATTACAAACCCTTTTAGTTCATTGAAGTAATCATTAGGTCTCCCTACTATGTATGCAGGCAGATTTTTGCTGTTGGGAGGGGGTAGCAAGGTCTTTTTTTTTTAGCTTCCCAAAAACATCACAGTATTTTGCTTCAGTACTCCTCTCAAAAGCTCTCAGCCCGATGCAGTGGGTTAGTTTTTGGTAACAGTTTTGCAAATATCAATGTAATTCAGCTGTTGAATGCCAGTGCGCCTACTCCACACTAAGGTGCTGCCATGTAACAGTTAACTGAAAGAGGGGGAAACTGTTGTGGCACTAGTATTTAAAGTGATTGTAAAGAAAACATTTTTATAAAAAAAAAAAAAAAAAAACATGTTATACTTACCTTCTCTGTGCAGTAAGTACCGAGCAGGCCTGATCCTTCTCTTCTAAAAAAAGAAGATAAATAGTGTGCAATTTTAAATCATCAATGTGAATCCTAGATCAATATTAATTAATTGATGTAAAGTAAAACTATATATATGTGCAAAGTGACTTTAGTGCAATTCAACATATACATATATTAAAGTGTAAACTTCACAAATTCATTATATTCCAAATAATATTCAAAATTTGAAAAATTATTATTTAAATGTGCTTCAGTGTCCGATTAGAAAGTGACAATTTTCCCAGTCTTTAAATTCAGTCGTTTAAATACAGCTCTTCCACCTCTAGTATTCGTGAGTAAAGGTGTTCTTTAGTGAAACCACTTATAGGTGTGCTAACTACTCACCTCAATAATGCAAGTAATACGCCTGTGGTATTATTGCCGAAATGCTTCCTCCACTCCTCTCTCACAGTGGCAGCTTTTTCCACTCTCTGGGGAGCTACGGGTGCTCCTTACACGGGTATCTTTCAACTCTCTGGGGGACTGCGGGTATTCCTTACACAGGTATATCCATTCATCTGCTTTGTATTTACTATGTCTCAATAAATAATGGGGCCATCATGGTGTAGTATTATTTGATATTTATTTTCAAAGAGAACATAATAACAATCAGAACCGCTCTGTACTGCTCATTCGTATGCCGCGGGACCCGTTCCTGTATCCCGTAACGTCACTTCCTGTACAGTGCTTCCGTGTACGCCCTACGCATTACGTCACAATACCACGTTACTTCCTCATGAGTCTGCTCATAAGATTTAGAAACCTCAGTTTTTCCAAATACCACAGAGAAGCCCGGTGAATGATGTTATCACAGCCTACAGGAAGTGATTGGAACCTGGGGTGCAAGGTGAATATTTTTTACATTGCATGGAGCTTGTGGTGTCCTACGGTGCTCTCTCTGCTTAACCACTTTAGCCCCGCTCACATGGAGGCTACTGCGGCAAAGTGCCGCGATCCCGTCCAGCGACGTAGACCTACGTCGCTGGACTCCGCCCCTTGTGGGCGGCGCTCGCGCACCGCCAGAGGCTCGGGCCAGGGGAGGAGCAGCGGCGATTGCCGCTGCTCTGCCCCGATCGTCGGGGATCGAGTCTGGAGATCCGCCCGCTGTGTGTAAACAGAGCGGGCGGATCTCCATAGTGACAGGGACTGACAGATCGGAGTGTTCAGCATAGCTGGACATCCGATCTGTCCTTCTGTCACACAGTCACCTCCCCCCCCACACGTCAGTAAGCACCAGGCATACATTAACCCCTCCCTCTCCAATAAAATTAACCCCTTCCCTGCCAGTGTCATTTTTACAGTAACAGTGCATATATATAGCACTGATTACTGTAGAAATGTCACTGGCACCCCCAAAAGTGTCAAAAATGTCAGTCAAGGGTCCGATCTGTCCGCCGCAATGTCGCAGTCCCGCAAAAAAATCGCAGATCACCGCCATTACGCGTTAAAAAAAAAACACCAAAAATGACAGAAATCTTTCCCTTAGTTAGTAAACGCAATAACTTTTGCGCAAACCAATCAAAATACGCTTATTGCGATTTTTTTTACTAAACATAGGTAGCATAAAACAAATTGGCCAAAAATTTAAAAAAAATTAGATTTTTACATTTTTTGGGGGGGGAATTTCATATAAAAAAATGTGAAAAATATTGTTATTTTTTCAAAATAAACGCTATTTTTTTGTTTATAGCGCAAAAAGTAAAAATCGCACAGGTGATCAAATACCACCAAAAGAAAGCTCTGTTTGTGGGAAAAAAATGACGTAAATTTCGTTTGGGTACGGCGTCGCACGACCGCGCAATTGTCAGTTAAAGTCGCACAGCACCGAATCGCAAAAAGTGGCCTGGACGGAAGACAGCAAAATCCTCCGGTGGTAAAGTGGTTAATGTATTGAAGAGGCCGGTTAATGGTTTTCAAGGCACTAAACTGTTCACTTCACCTAGACATATGTACATGAAAACTGAATAAAGACAGAATTAGAATAAGTATCATCAAAAGGAGTATTATGTATAAAACACATCTATTATCAATCTTTCTAAATAAATCTCTCCAGCAATCACTGCTGAAACACCCTGAAAATAATCTGTGCAGCATTGTATTTTTATTACATGGATTTTAATAGATGGTATTTATTTAATAACTTATTTGCTTATTATTTATACTATTGTATACACTTCAACACATCACAAAAATACTAATGTCGCCAAATTGATACATTTTAATAGTGGCCACCACTAATATTAACAATATTTTTGACATACTTTTTTATTTTTGACATGTATTTTAGGTTTTGCGCAAAATACTGAATTTGACATTTATCCTTATTCCCTGTTTTTTATTCAGTGTTTCCAGTTTGGAGCCACAAAAAGGCTTGAATATGTTTACTACTGTTGCAGGACCAATAAATATCTAACTTTTGAGGAGAAAGTTTCAAAGCTTCTTTTATCCCCATTATCACCTCTGCTGACCTTTACCTTGATGCAAAAGTTCTCCAACATATTGTGTACCAGGATCCTAACATGATCATCTAGAACAGTGGTCCCCAACCTGTTTGCCACCAGGGACCTGTTTCGTGGCAGCCAATTTTCCAAATCTGGAGGGGGGGGGGATATTAACTATGTCAGTCCTCAGCCCCCATTCACATCACAACCCCCCTTTACAGAAAAGTAACTCCTTAGATCAGTGTTCACAGTCCCCACTTTTAAGTAGTCCTACAGTGTCCTCAATTCCCCTTCACATTACAGCCCCCTTTACATTACAGTGCCCCTTTACAGTGCAGTCCCCTTTAAATAACAGTGCCCCTTTATAATGCAGTCCCCTTCACATCACAGTGCCATGTAATGTAAAGGGCACTGTGATGTAAAGGGAACTGCACTATAAAGGGGGACAGTAATGATTACAGTGCCCCTTTACAGTACAGTCCCCTTCATATCACAGTGCCCCTTTACAGTGTAGCTCCCATAACATGTAATGTAAAGGGGATTGCACTGCAAAGGGCACTGTCATGTAAAGGGAACTGCACTGTAATGATTACAGTGCCCCTTTTCAGTGAGATCCCCTTTACATCACAGTGCTCATTGCAGTCATGGCCCCCCTTTCTTCTCTAACATCACTGCCCCCTTTCAATCTTTGCCTCCCATACACAGTCCTACCTTCGGCAGAGCAGAGGCAGTTATCAGCCTTGAGTCCTCTCCCAGGTCTCCCACCCGACTGATTATGTTATCCTATCAGCAGGGCAGGAGGCAGGAGGACCTGCAGATCTGGACGGAGGGATCTTTGTCCAGATTTGCAGCTCCTCTCACCTTCTGCCCTGCTGATAGTAACACATCATTGGCAGGGCGAGGGACCTAAGAGAGGGCTCATGGCTAAGTGGCATTGCCACACAGCAGGAGGTGAGTGGTAACCGTGGTTCGAGATGGTTTTGTCTGGACCGCAGTTTCTGCTCACCTCCTGCTGTGCGGCCCAGGTATCAATAGGCTATGGACTGGTACAGGTCCACAGCCCCGGGGTTTGGGATCCCTAATCTAGAATACCCAACCAGCATCAAGTGTGACCAAGCTATAATGTGGATATCCTGAGCCCTGGATATTTTCTTTCAACCCCACAGATGTGAGTATACAGTGGGTACGGAAAGTATTCAGACCCCCTTAAATTTTTCACTCTTTGTTATATTGCAGCCATTTGCTAAAATCATTTAAGTTCATTCTTCTTCCTCGTGAATGTACACATAGCACCCCATACTGACAGAAAAACACAGAATTGTTGACATTGCTGCAGATTTATTAAAAAAGAAAAACTGAAATATCACATGGTCCTAAGTATTCAGACCCTTTGCTGTGACACTCATATATTTAACGCAGGTGCTTTCCATTTCTTCTGATCATCCTTGAGATGGTTCTACACCTTCATTTGAGTCCAGCTGTGTTTGATTATACTGATTGGACTTGATTAGGAAAGCCACACACCACACCTGTCTATATAAGACCTTCCAGATCACAATGCATGTCAGAGCAAATGAGAATCATGAGGTCAAAGGAACTGCCTGAAGAGCTCAGAGACAGAATTGTGGCAAGGCACAGATCTGGCCAAGGTTACAAAAAGATTTCTGCTGCACTTAAGGTTCCTAAGAGCACAGTGGCCTCCATAATCCTCAAATGGAAGACGTTTGGGATGACCAGAACCCTTCCTAGAGCTGGCCGTCCGGCCAAACTGAGCTATCGGGGGAGAAGAGCCTTGGTGAGAGAGGTAAAGAAGAACCCAAAGATCACTGTGGCTGAGCTCCAGAGATGCAGTCAGGAGATGGGAGAAAGTTGTAGAAAGTCAACCATCACTGCAGCCCTCCACCAGTCGGGGCTTTATGGCAGAGTGGCCCGACGGAAGCCTCTCCTCAGTGTAAGACACATGACAGTCCGCATGGAGTTTGCTAAAAAACACCTGAAGGACTCCAAGATGGTGAGAAATAAGATTCTCTGGTCTGATGAGACCAAAATAGAACTGGCCTTAATTCTAAGCAGTATGTGTGGAGAAAACCAGGCACTGCTCATCACCTGTCCAATACAGTCCCAACAGTGAAGCATGGTGGTGGCAGCATCATGCTGTGGGGGTGTTTTTCAGCTGCAGGGACAGGACGACTGGTTGCAATCGAGGGAAAGATAAATGCGGCCAAGTACAGGGATATCCTAGACAAAAACCTTCTCCAGAGTGCTCTGGACCTCAGACTGGGCCGAAGGTTTACCTTCCAACAAGACAATGACCCTAAGCACACAGCTAAAATAACGAAGGAGTGGCTTCACAACAACTCCGTGACTGTTCTTGAATGGCCCAGCCAGAGCCCTGACTTAAACCCAATTGAGCATCTCTGGAGAGACCTAAAAATGGCTGTCCACCAACGTTTACCATCCAACCTGACAGAACTGGAGAGGATCTGCAAGGAGGAATGGCAGAGGATCCCCAAATCCAGGTGTGAAAGACTTGTTGCATCTTTCCCAAAAAGACTCCTGGCTGTATTAGATCAAAAGGGGGCTTCTACTAAATACTGAGCAAAGGGTCTGAATACTTAGGACCATGTGATATTTCAGTTTTTCTTTTTTAATAAATCTGCAACAATGTCAACAATTCTGTGTTTTTCTGTCAGTATGGGGTGCTATGTGTACACTCATGAGGAAGAAGAATGAACTTAAATGATTTTAGCAAATGGCTGCAATATAACAAAGAGTGAAAAATTTAAGGGGGTCTGAATACTTTCCGTACCCACTGTATGTATCAAATTTATACCAATGCTTTTTAAAAACTTTACACCTCTTATAAAAAATATTACACTTAGATGGATCTCTCTATTTGGCATTTTATCCTTTTTTTCTCTGTCTCCCAGTGACCTGGAAAACTTTTGCATGTCCATTTCCTACATTCCTGTTTTATGTAAGTTCCTGTTTGTTGCAGCTTTACTACATATTCCCAAGAGTTTCACTTAATTTAAATTCACAGATTTTTGCTCTCTGCATCATTTACTTGCCAGCTTTATAAATACCAGAAAGTGGTAGTAAATCAAAACAGGTGAATGTGCCAGGATTCACCCAATATTTTTTAAATAGATCCAACTGCTAAAAAAACAAAAAAAAAAAAAACAATAATTCTGCTAAGGATTTTACTTTGAAGGGTAGATAGCCATTACCATTCTACCATCACTCATAAGCTGGACACATTTCTATATGGAGCATGTCAACAGATTGTAAATGATGTCTGCAAGCAATGCAGTAATAAAACAAAATGTTCTGTATTTGTCATTTCGGTGATTTTCCCAAAGAAATGTTTGGCATGCACAGCAGTAATTGAGTTCACTAAAGCCTAACAAGTGATTGTTGCTTTAGCCTTATTATTTACACTACTTTTAAGCCATTGTTAAATTGCATACTATATGGCAATTGATAGGTTAGTCTATGTCTTTTCTGTCACATTAGTTACCATTTATAAACATAATTTAGCATTCACGCATGTGAGATACTGTGACTGAGTTGAAAGGAAATCAATGATGAGCATATCATGAAACATACACTTGATTTCACAGAACTCTTTAAATTCACTTAATTTAACATTAGAGGGGAATCGCGTGACATTAAATTATGATAAAATGAATAATGCATTACTGTTAAAATTCACATCCTATCAAATATATCTCATTAGGTCAGTGACAAGAGTCCAACATACCCCTATGGAATGTTGATGCTCCATGGTTCCCCAGAGAATAGTGACAATATTGTATTTTTTGAACTGGTTTTATCACAATAAATAAAGATATACACTGTGTACTAATAAAAAAGAGTGCACATTAACACTATGCTAATAGTTCTAGTAATAGTAGTAGTCGCAATGTCATGCATTTGTAATTAGTTCAGAATTTGGTTTACATGCCAACTAAGTTTTTGCTTTGTGTGACACAAATCCCTATTCCTAAACACTATGATATGGTACAACAGCAGAGTTTAGACTAGAATATGACTGTCCTCCCTGCTGATGTGCCCAATATGGGCATTTAACAGAAAACAGGGGTGGACTGACAACTCATGGGGCCCCTGGGCAATCAGAGATCATGGGGCCCCCTTTGTCCACACTCAAGTTACACAAAGCCCCACCTACAAATTGCAGCTCAGCCACATAGAGTGGGCATTTAAATATCTACCACAGCATAGCCTGCATGGAAGTTCCTGGCTTCTTTCTGTAGTGTGTAGCCTCTCATGGGGCCCCCTACTGACCCTGGGCCCTCGGGCAGTGCCCTAATCCCCAAATGGTAAGTTCGCCCCTGACAGAAAAATATATCCATCAGCAGCCTGTAAAAATGGAAAAGTGCTTCTGGCTGCTCTATTCACCTCCTGTCTGGAACCGAAGACTCACCTGCTCAGGTATCCAGTGCATTATATCTTTTCATTCTAAATGACATCCAGCGTCATTCAACTCACTTTCTATGAGCCTGTGGAGTCGAAACTCCACCCACCTGCACTGGATTCACTGGAGAAAGCTGTAGAAAGTTGCACCCTGTAGATACATTGCAATGCTCTCTTCAGATTTTAGCTGATCACAAAACTAAGCCAGGACTGTGTGTTTTATGAATGACATGGGAAAAAGGGGAAACAACTAGACCTGCAGCACCTAAAGTGAAAGCCATTACAAATACCCAGTGAAGTGACTAGCCTCAGATGACACACAGAGATTAAACAAATCCTCCTACATGCGTTGTACCTGTTTATCTGCCCCCCCTCTCTTCTCTACATCTTTCTAAATCACACATTTTACACAGCATGGATGGATCATTTGGCATTTTATCTCCCAGGGATCTGGAGAATTGTTGCATGTCCATTTACTACATTGCTGTTTTGTGTAAGTTCATATTTGTTGCAGCTTCACTATGTATTTCCAAGAGTTTCTCCCAATAGCTTCATTTTAATTCACTGGTATTTGCTTTTAGCTATTCACAAAACCTAGCCAGAACTATGTGTTTTCTGAATGTCATGGGGAAGAGGGGACACTAGACCTGCAGTGCTTAAAGTGGTTTAAAACCCATACAAATACCCATTTAAGAGCCTAGCTTTAGATGATACACAGAGATTAAAGAAATCCTCCTACATAAGTTGTACCTGTTTATTAGCCGCCCTCTTATCTCTGGAGTCAGGAAAAGCTGCCAGAAGGGACTCATGCAGATGACAAAGGAACAAGGCAGCAGAAAGAAATCACACTAAGTGCTTTAGATAGAGACAATCAAGTGCTTTGGATAGAGACAATCACATAGTATAGAAGGATGTACTTTGTTCCTATTCCATATCTGAGATTTAAAACCACTTCAAATCTGAGCGGCCCAGTGTGATGAACTGGACATCCCAAAAACTTTGTGAGAAGAAACAGGCAGCCATATTGTCCAGAATTCATAAGTCAGCCATGATACATTGTACAATAGGAAGCACATAACAGCAGTGATCGCCTTTCCATAAGCCTAATACACATGGGTCGAATACTGGGTGACAACAGCTGGTTCATAAAAAATTGGCCGACTTTCGGCCAGTGTGTGTGGCAGCCATTCTGACAGAAGCTGGCTGCTCAGCTGGCTTCTGTTGGAGGAGCATGCTGAAAAACCAGCAGCCGACCGGCTCCCAATCAGCGCTCTCAGTTAATGGCTGAGATCGCTGATCAGAGTTTTCTGGCAGGGGGCTGTCCCCCTGACTGAACCCGATAACTCAGCAGGGAGATTGCTGCACTAACTTCGGATTGTTAGTACAGTGTCTCCGACCTGAGCTGACAGTTTTTTCTTCCTTAAACCCACTGGGAGTGTGTACCAGGCTATAATCCCTGGATGGCATCTTATTTAATTAACAAATGTTTAGCTATACATTATCAGTACATTGATAGGGTACAGCAGAACCTATTAACCATTTTAACAAGCATCAAAGCAAAGCATGGCAAACAGACAACCCTTTGACTTAGCCAATCATAAGCCCCATTACAGGACAATACATATCCCAATCTTGCTCTAATAGCCATTATAAGACGTTCAAGTTTCAGGCTTAAAGAGGAGTTCCAGCCTGGGGAAAAAAAAATAAAAGTCAGCAGCTACAAAAACTGTAGCTGCTGACTTATAATCTAAGGACACTTACCTGTCCAGGGAGCCCACAATGTCGGTACCCCAAGCCGATCCATCCATCGGCTCTGGGTGAAGTCACCGGCATCTTCACAAAGTGAAACAGGAAGTGAAGCCTTGTAGCTTCACAGCCTGTTTCCAACTGCGCATGCCCGAGTCGCTCTGCACTTTCTGAATGGTCCCACTGTTTTCTGGGACCTGTGTATCTCCCAGAAGGCAGCAGGGAGAAGGAGGAGGGGCCAGAAATTACGTAGATCACTGCACAATGATTGTGGCGATATTACCTGGAAGTGGGAGCGGGTATCTAATTTTGACAAGTATTTGCCCCCCACCCCTTGAAAGGTGCCAAATTTGGCAGCGGAGGGGGGAGAAAACAAGCAAAAGGAGATTTGGGTGGAGCTCTGCTTTAAGTAATGACAACATTACACAAATATCCCTCCCAGCAAATAGTATCAGGCTAATCAACTGTTGTAAATAATTTAGCTGGAGTATTTAGCAAATACAAAATACTGTCTGACAATCTCTTCCTGGAGACTTAAAACTTCAGTGTATTTTATAACTCCTCAGATTTTATAACTCCAACAGTAAGCCTGGATAAGGACATCTTTACCTGTATCAATTAATTAGCAGCGTTTTAAGCCCAAAAACCACTATCTTAGAAGGTATCAGAGGCGGGTTGGATTCATTCCATCTCCCAAGCAACATAGGCATCTGGTACCCATCATATTTGCATTCAACCAAACAGTAATTTCATGCTGGACAATAATAAACACATTATCAGAATGCAATCTGTAACTATTTTAAGTTATTAATAAATGTAGAAAACTGTACATGGGGGAGGGCAGCTGCAGGGCTATAAACACTGTGAAAACTCGTAAACCTTTTTTTGTTTTTCTGTTGCATAATTGTCTCTTTTTTCTTTGTAATATCTTTTTTCTGTAAATATTTTGTTTGCACAATTGTTACCTGTTTCTTATTAAACAATATTTCAAAATGGTTAATTTTGCCTCTCATGTACTAAACCAGAACCAGAATCCCTGTCTCTTTGAAGAGAGATACTATATAGTAAATCTCTGGATATTCCTGTCTGTGGTGACAGTGGGTATTACAGACATTTATTAAAAGTCCTAATTGCTTTTGCAAATGTTTAATATTATTGATAAGATATTTGGTGACAGATAAGATACTTGATGGGTTATTTGTGTAGTTAACCAAACCCAGTGACAATCATACTCAATTGGCTGGCATTCAGATTGTGGTCACGCAAGCTGGGAAATCTTTGTGCAGGGTAGGGTCGAGAGGAGAGATCGACCGATTATCGGCAACACCGATATATCGGGGGCCGATATGCACTTTCCCCAATATATCAGAATCGGCCCATAAGGTTACCGATATTGCCGATATTTAGGGAAAGTGCATGTCCTGGGGTGATGCCTGCGGCTAGAGGCATCACTCCGGTACGGGTGTCCATAGCCGACGGTCGGCTGACTTGTAATGGCAACCGATGCAGCTGAGAAGCCGCTCGGCTGTCATTACATGGAGCGGGAGGGGACATCCCCCCTCCCGCCGCCTTCCACGGCTCACCCGGGTCTCCCTACCTCCACCGCTGCAACCGAAGAGAAAACCCGGTGTAGCATGAAGATGTGTCCCCGTGAAAGCCGGTATCCCTGCCGCAAGTGCGCATGCGCCGGTCTCCATGTAAAAAACCCGGAAGTGATGTCATGACATTGCTTCCGGGTACTCGGCACCAAATTAAAAAAACTGACAGCATTCAAAACAGTGAGTGCTTTTCAGTGCCAAGGAGGGGTTTGGGGTCTTTTAGACCCCCAGATCCCTCCACAAGGAGTACCTTTAGAAAAAAAAAATTTATATATACGAAAATATTGGCCCATATTGGCCAATACCGATATCCGATGTCCAAAATATCGGTATCGGCATTAAAAAAACAATATTGGTCGATCACTAGTCGAGAGTGTCATCATTGTATCAGTAAGAGCTTAAAATAAAACAAGAAAGCCGATGGCTGCTACACGTTTCAGGGGCCCTGTCCCCTTTATCAAAAAAGACAGGGGCCCCTGAAATGTATAAAGGCCTGCTCACACCCGTCATCGCCTCGCTGTTTAGACAGCTAGCCCACTGGTATTTGTGGCTATGGACACTGCTGGCTTGCCTTCTCTTTTTTAGCTTTTGCTGGCATTCTTTCATCCTAGACATATGCTGTCAGGGCCAGCATATGTCTAATGATCCCACATTTAATGAAATACTCACAGCAATATACAGTATATCCAACTAACCACTGAGCTGACATTGTCAATGGCTCTATGAGCTATCCTACTGGATGATGCCTGTTGTCTGTTACATTTATGCCATTTTGTGGTTCGCACAGGCTGGGCTCTGTGTTTTTACATGTGTGCTATGTTAAAATAAATGGTAATGCTTTTATTCCACTAACCCCAGCACCCTTTTTGTACTTTTTTTTCTACATAAGAGTGGACTCACCCTAGATCCTTTCAGGAGCTGCAGCAGTTTTTTTTTTTTTTTTTTTTTTACTATTTTGTACCCCTCCCCGGTCCTGCCTTTGGGACTGTTTTGCATCTGGACTGATCATGTTTGATTATCATACAACAAGGAGTGCTGAGTAAATGGTGCACACCATGTGCACAGACCTCCTCACTGGTTGCTTTTGAGAAAAAGGAATTTTTTACTGTTTTAACTAAGATTGTTTGACCAGAGGTTGGATTTAATTCGTTTTGAGTTATATTTGATTTGATTCTGGACCCTGTTGTTATGAGTATTTTAATATATAGTAATAAAACAGCAGGAGAAAAACTGTTATTGTATCCTATCTTGCTATACACTGTGATTCTGTTAGGTAGTTCAACGTTTAAAGTCTGAGTGAAGAAGTCACATTTTTTGCTTCACATATGGCCATGACATTGCCATATGTACTGAGCAGATAAACAACCCTTAATGTTGTTTTTTTCATTATTATTGCCCTGTTTCTGCTGTCAAAGACGTACCATGATGGATACCTGCATGTGTTGCTCCATTTTCTTAGCTGCAGTCTCGGATGTCTGGCAAAATATATTAAGAGGAATTTCTGCTTCAGGATCGATATTTCACCTACAGATCACAACTGTTGTCAGGACCAGCATATGTCTAGTGTTCACAAATTGAATCAAATACCCACAGCAATATATATCCAACTAACCACTAAGCTGACATTGTCAATGGCTCTATGAGCTATCTTACTGGATGATGTACAGTTTTCACTAAAACAAAGATAATTATCTATAGCCTTTTATACGATGAACAATTAAAGATCATCTTTTCCAAGTATGGACCTGCTATATTATGCCCATGGCAGCTTCTGTATATTATATCTGTATAAACGGCATGTGCTAAGACTTGGAATTTTCTGGTTTTATAAACTGAACACAGCAGGAGTTCAGCAGAAATGGAGTAGCTGCCATAGCATAAGTAAAGCTGGATGGCTGTTATAGATACCCTCTCCAATTTTGCTGAAGTTCACTTTGCCCAAGTTTTTGTATATCATCTCCAGGGACTCTAAAGACGTCAATAAACTAGTAGAATTTTTGGTTCTTTTTTTGTTTTATGAAAGTTAATTCGATTTTCTGATGGTTAGATAATTCGATTTTCTGATGGTTAGAGGGGTCAAATTGTTGTTTGTTTTTGACCGCAGTGATGGGAAAATTCAAAGGAGCAGGACGAAATATTTTCTCAAGTGAACAAATTTCTAGTGTATGGGGTTTTCGTTTGGGAAATTAAATTTATTTCAAAATTGAATGTTAAAAGCAAACAACATTTTGAAGTACTTTCGACTGGCATGTCAATGAATGCACTGCAACATTTTTACAAGTATTTTTACATGAATATTCTTATAAATATTCCTCCGAAAATCAACTAGTGAATGACCACCTTAAGGCCCATTTCACACAGACGGTCCGATCAGATCCGCGTATCAGTTTTTCAGGCAGACCTGATCGAATGCTCCATGCATCCCTATGGGGCAGCGGATGTCAGCGGAGACACCGCTGACACCCGCTGCCATCCGATCCGATCCTGTCCGTCAAATCCGGACGGATGGAAACCCTATTTTCCATCTGCCTGGCGGTCTGTTGTCATCCAATTCCCCCATAGAGGACAGCGGGGATCTGACAGCTCCCTCTCCGCACACAGAGTGGAGACGGAGCTGTCATCTGCCTGCTCAGCGGGGATCGGCGGATCGATCCCACGCTGAGCAGAACAGAGTCCATTGGTGGAACGGACAGGTGTGAAAGGACCCTAAGTGTTTATCTCAACAATTGTTCTTGCCAAACCCAGCTGTTTCCAATTGACAGGTTTAAAATGAAGAGGGTGCATTTGATCTGTTTTTCCTTTAGCTCAAATGGACCTCAGTAGGACATGCTGCATCCAAACAAACCCCATGCAACACAAATCAAGTGAATGCAGTCTCTGAACTGTAATGGACACTATTCTATTGAAGTCAATAGGAATTTGCCAATCTGCATTTGATACGTTTCAAGCCATGGGGTCCTTCACATTTGCAGTAATGCTTGCTGTGCCACTTTTCGGAGGGTGGTAAAGCAGAATCTTAGAGGCATTCAAGAGGCACTGAACTTCTGCTACCTTTTCATGCCTTTTTTTTATTTACTTTTTTAAATTTACATTATGGGACCAGGCCCCAACTGTAAGCCAAACAGTTGGTACGGAATTGCGGAGTGGCCCCATTGAACTCAGTTTTGAGCACCGCTCTGCAGCCCAGGTTAGAAATGGTGCACCCTGCAAAGTAAAGCATTATAGTTGTGATATGTGTACAGCCCTAATAAAATTAATTAATTAACTGCGCTCAGTCCAAAAACAGTTTGATCTAAATGCAATAAGAATACAGAGGCTGCTAGCACCAAAGGATAAGATTGTGATCCACAACATAATACAAATAAAGGGGTGCAGCGCCAATAACAATGATGTTGACAGACATCACATGAATAATGAATACAGTTCAAAAAGAGGTCCACTCTGCAGATAAGGGGAGAGGAGATGAGAGGGAAATCCCACACCCAGGAAGGATGACAAATCAGGGGTCGATCCACCACAGTGCCCAAGATAATTGAACTGCTTACCAGAACGATTTGACCCTCAAATTATAGAGTGGTCAGCCAGCTCCATTTGAATAGGCGTACTTAAACCGATGATGATATATCAGGATGGTCAGCCTCACTAATCCCCTTACGGTGTGCAGGTAAGATAATCACCAAACAATATGGACCTCCAAATAGAAAAGAACTCCAATAGTGCAGTATGTAGACTTTTAATAGAGAAAAATAGACAGAGCAACTCACATGTAGGCAAGTGACTCCGTGCATGGAAAGCAAAATGGCAGCGGTGTGTGCGTACTTGCGACGTGACGTGGACGCCATGTGTACAGCCCTGTTTGACTGGATTGTTAGATTTTAGGGAGGCCACGGAGATGGTAAAACTGCAGGTAATTGCCTTGTTTTTACTACCCCACTCCACCTATCTGTGTGAAAGAGTCCTATTGCAGATTTCCCTTAGCTAGCTACATTAAGCCCTGTAAACAACTCTAGCGATCTCCCATTAACTTGCTCAGAGTTCTTTCCAGATCTGTAAAATGATTTGCCTTAACGTAAATGGGATTTGGACCACTATGGTTAGCATTTTAGTCGTTATGAAACCCTGAGAAATCATCTAGATCTTCTTGTCAGGATAAAACTGAATTACTAAATTATCTAATCGTGTGAAAAACACATTTCTTTTTATTTAAACTGCATTTGATTGGGTAATTAAAATGAATCTCTACAGTTTGAGTGAAGGTTTTTAACCTTCCTAGCGGTATTCCTGAGTGTGGCTCAGGGTTAAATTTCAGTGCCAAAAGTGGCAACCCCAAGCCACACTCGGGGTAGCGCTAAGAAGATCGCTGGATCCTGGTAGAGGGGTTACTTACCTTTTCCCCGGGATCCATCGATGTATGCGGGCGGTGAGCGGCGGCGGAGCTTACTCCCGATCCTCTCTGTTTCCCCCTGGCTTCCGTCTCCTGCGACGTGACATTCGCAGGGGGGTGGAACCGGCGGCAAATTCAAAAAGTAAATGCACAAACAATCTGATACACTGTAATCCTATTGGATTACATTGCCAAAAATAAAATAAATTTACCTTTGATTGCCCCCAGTGCTTTCTCCATTGCGCTTCCTGCATTTTTCCTGCACCTTGTGTCTGGACACTGCAGAGCGACCATGGCATCAAACAAGCGCGCCGCAACCTCAAAAGCGGTATATGACCTGCTGGTTGACAGCGATACAGAATCGCTTGCAGAATGGAGTGATAGCAATTCGTGGGGAAGTTCGTCATCGGATGCCGAAAGCGATTTCAGCAATGATGCTGCAACTGTGCCCAGCGATGTGCGGACTTGGTGCTCGATCGACTGCGGTACGGAGCATGTAGCGCCCCCAAGGTTCCAGTTTACCGGAGCACCTGGTATCAAAGTGGATGTTGAGGATGACAACCCCTTGGCATACCTGCAACTCTTTTTGACCAATGAGGTTATAGAAAAGATTGTTGTGGAAGCCAATCGGTACCAGGAGCAACAAGTCGCAGCGCATCGGTAGTTTTCAAGGAGCAGGATGTGGGAGCCCATGACCAAAGCGGACATCTGGAAATTTCTGGGTCTAATTATTCTGCAGGGTGTGGTGGGGAAACCCCTGCAGAAGTGGTATTGGACCACCAACAAATTACTGGCCACTCCTTTTTTTGGCACGGTTATGTCGGAGTACAAATTTTCGCTCATTATGAAGTATTTGCACTTTACAAATAATGACAAATTTGATGAGACTTCTCATCCAGCTCCGAAGCTCAAAAAGATTTGGGATGTTTATCAACTAATTTTGAAAACATTCCAGCAGTCCTATGTCCCAGAAAGAGACATTTGTATGGACGAAAGTCTAATGGCCTATAAAGGGAGACTCAGCTGGATACAGTATATTGCGTCCATGAGAGCACGTTTTGGCATAAAGTCATATATGCTGTGTGATATATTTGGAATTCGGTCCTATACACCGGGAGAGGAACCAAATTCAACGAAAGGTTCAGCAGCTATGGAATGGCAACCGCCTCAGTTCTGACGCTGATTGAGCCTCTGCTGAATCAGGGGTACTGTGTCACCACAGACAATTTCTATACATCCCCAGAACTGTTTGAGTTCCTTCTACAACACAAGACGTATGCGTATGGGACTGTTAGAGCTAACCGGCGTGACATGCCCCCCACCTTTGCCAACAAAAAGCTCAAGCCCGGAGATATAGTTGCCTGGCAGAAAGGAAAAATGTTGGCACTGAGATGGCACGACAAAAAAGATGTGTGCCTGATGAGTACCATTCACAACACCTCTACTGTCATGGTACATACAAAAGGTGGAAAAGATGTTATGAAACCGCAACTGGTCATGGATTATAACAACACCATGGGAGGTGTGGACAGAGCTGACCAGGCCATGACTTTCTATCCGGCAATGCGGAAACAACAGAAAAAATATTATAAAAAAATATTCAGGCATCTTCTGGAACAGTGTTTGTGGAACGCATTTATTCTCCTAAAAAAGAAGAGTGACAGGCCTGTGCTCCATGCGGACTTTGTGTGGAAAATTGCTGAGCTCATATTTCTCAGGCACCAAACACCAACAGTAAGTAGATCCGGACGCCGTGCTGCTAGTGTTATGAACCCCGAACGCCTGACCGGTCGTCACTTTATGGACCACATTCCACCACCCGAAAAGAAGTCTGCACCCACAAGGATGTGTGTGGTTTGCTGTTCCAAGCGTGACTACACTGGATGGAAAATCAGAAAAGAAACGCGGTACTACTGTCCTCACTGTGACGTTGGACTTTGTGCTGTACCCTGTTTCAAAATATTCCACACCCAGGACATTTATTGAAGCAGTATGACCACTAATATTGCATCCTTTTTGGAAAAAAAAAAAATGTCAGTGTTTTTTATTGCGTTATCTACTATAATTTATTGAATAAAAAGTGTTATTTTTTTGGAGAAAAAAAAGTGTTATTATTATTATATTATTATTTGTTATTATTTTATAGTTATTTATTATATTATAATTTAGTATTTTGTGTTTCAAATTTTATCATACCCGGGATGTTATAAAGAAGAACGCACAGTAAAAAGAAATCATATATAAATAGTTGGTTTGGGCTGCTCATCCTTAAGAATTACTAGCAAAATAATGGTACCGCTTTCAGCACCTAAAATCTGAAAAATTCATACCGCCAGGGAGGTTAACTCACTTAGTAAATCAGCCTCAAATGTCTTTCCTTCTGTCACGATCAAAAGATCTTTTATGCTCTTTTAGAACATATTCATTTAGAATGTGTTCTGACACAGTGAGGTTGATTTACTAAAACTAGGGAGTGCAAAACCTGTATAAAAACCAATCAGCTTACAGTTTTTTTTTTTTTTTGTCAAAGCTTAATTGAACAAGCTGAAGTTAGAAGCTGGTTGGCTACCATGAACAGCTGCACATGTTTTAGTAAATCAACCCCACTCTGTGTACAATAAAGTCTGTAAAACTATTTAGAATAAATTAGTTTATGATTTTAGGCTGTATTTGCTCTATTATTCAGTACTTCTGGTCCCACCAATATAATGGAATGATTTTCATGGCTCTATCCACTATCCATGGGTGAAGGGTAAGACCCATCTATACTGGATTTGTAATAAAAGTAATACCATGTAAATCTGGATTTCAGTGTCTGTAAATCATAGAAACAACCTTTTAATATAATGCTTTGGAACAATTTTATGTTATTAAATGCTTTTAAAAAGCTATTAAATGTATCAAACTAAAATTTGTTTTAGAAAACCACATACCACCCATTAATTATATTTATAGAAAGGTATGTGTTTTTATTGCATTTCAAAAGCTTTTCCCTAATTCATATAAATAATACTTTAATCACAAACAGAGAAAAAATAGTTTCAAGAAAATCCATATATTTTTTTTTTTTATAATACAGTTTAGTATATTAAAAAAATGTTGACATTGTAATAAATACGATTCAGATCCAAAGTTTGGAGATGAGGATGGTAAATACATTTTCTGTTTTTATCTGTTAGTACATGATCCCCAGTCTCAGTTTGTGTCTTTTAATGTTGATCTAAGCATTAGTATATATTGAGCAATAACATATAATACATTTTTGAAGGACATCAGACTGGAAATCCATAATATTTACAAATGCTTTTGGCCTACAGCTGTAATATGTACATTTACTGTATATGGTCTCTGAATCCAACCACCCTTAACCACTTCAGCTCCGAAAGGTTTTACCCCCTTAATGACCAGGCCATTTTTTGTGATATAGCACTGCATTGCTTTAACTGACAATTGCACGCCCATGTGACGCTGTACCCAAATAAAATTGATTTATTTTTTTCCCCACAAACAGAGCTTTCTTTTGGTGGTATTTGATCACCTCAGCAGTTTTTATTTTTTGCGCTATAAACAAAAAAATATTGACAATTTAATAAAAAAAATATATATTTTTTACTTTCTGCTATAAAACATTCCCAGTAAAATTTAAAAAATCTAATTTTTTCATCAACTTTGCCGCGGACAAAGCTAACACTAAGTTAAACTTTTTGGGGACCAGTGACACAAATACAGTGATCAGTGCTAAACAAAATTCACTGTTATTGTATAAATTACACTAGCAGGGAAGGGGTTAACACTAGGGGTGATCAAGGGGTTAAATGTGCTCCTAGGGAAAGCTTTCTAACTGTGTAGGAGATGGATGTGCTCAAGGAAAAGAGAGATCCTTGTTTCGGCATAGCTGAAACACAAGATCCCTCTCTGCCTCTGTGAAAGAACATCCGTCTGCCTTGTTTACATAGGCAGACAGCCGCTCTGTCATTTCTTTGCACGATCCCGGGTGGCCGATGGCCATCACGGCCGCCGGACCTATTGATTGGCTCCCGCTGTGTCTGATCACAGCGGGAGCGCCACTATGGTGGTGTGTGCGCGCCCCCAAGAACCGATGCACAAAATCACATACCTATACGTGATTTTGCACAGCCGGGCCGCCCTGCCGCAATATATATGTGGTGGGCGGTTCAGAAGTGGTTAAAGAGGGACTGCAGTCTGCTCACATATTTTGTAATAAAAACATCTTTGCCATTCTGAAGCTTCCATCCAACCACTTTGAATATTATTTTATATATACTGTGATTCTGTACTTGCCAAATATGTTGCAGAAATCTTCCTCCACTAAGTCTGGCTGCAGTCGTTTTAGCTGACTGTACTCTTCTCATGGATCTCTGCAGTCTCTTGTTGTCTCCTGCTATCTCCACCCTCATCCAGCCCCTCCAGCTTTGCAGCTCTCATTGGCTCTCCTATGACTCACCCCTCCTCCATTGCTGGCAAACGGAGATAGCAGAGAGTGAGAGAGAGAGAGGGCTGTGCATGATTTCATTAGCCTAGGCTTTTTACCAGACAAGAAAGAGGAAGTGGACTGTATAAAGTATTTATTGGCAGAAAAAAAAGTTTTACTATTCAAAGTTAAAACAACAAGGACAGAGGATTTACTAGATGGAAAGATGAAAAAATGACCGAAGAGCCACTTTAAGTAGAGGGTATATATTCCATATATAAACCCTTTAAACCATGATGAATTAATTGTTCTTCTCCTGTACAGTGGGCTATATCCACCTTTGCTACTAGTAGAGAAAAAAAAGGCTAACATGACCAAACCTAGATAAAAAAAAAAACAATTTGAGCAAGGGTTTAGCAATCTGGGACCCTAAGATATATAATAACAACCATGAGTGTGGTACTGTGAAAAAAAGACTCTCACAAACTATGCTATTAACTACTTAAGGACCCGGAGGTTTTACCCTCTTAATGACAAGGCCATTTTTTGCGATTCGGCACTGCGTTAATTTAACTGACAATTGCGCGGTCCTGCGACGCTGTATCCAAAGAAAATTGATGTCCTTTTTTTCCCACAGATAGCGCTTTCTGTGGGTGATATTTGATTACTTCTGAGATTTTTATTTTTTGTGCTATAAACAAACAATGAGCGACAATTTTGGAAAAAAAAAAACAATATATTTTACTTTCCCAATAAAAACAATGTATAAATCAATTTTTTTCATCATTTTAGGCCAATTTGTATTCTGCTACATAGTTTTGGTAAAAAAAAATCCCAATAAGTGTATATTGACTGGTTTACGCAAACGTTATCGTGTCTACAAACTAGGGGAAAGATTTATGTCATTTTTATTTATTTATTTATTTTTTTACTAGTAATGGCGGCAATCAACGATTTTTAGCATGACTGCGACATTGCGGCGGACAGATCGAACACCTAACTGACATTTTTTACACTTTTGGGGGGACCAGTGACAATTAGCGATGGACGAACAACGGCCGGGGTGGTTCGCGAACATCAGCCGCAAATTTTCTCAAAAGTTTGCAAACCGCAAGTTCGCGGCGGGCCCCATTGACTTTAATGGGAGGCGAAATTTAAAAACCTTTAGGTCATATTTGCAGCCACAAAAGACGTACTAGCTGTGCACAAATAGTCCCAGCACATGAACAATGTCATAACTGAAGTATTGCAATTGGAAAAGTTGCCCTAAAAAAAAATTTTTTTCTCATAAATCAGCCAGAACTGACAGCAGCCAGTAAATACATGTCAAATACATATATGGTCCATTCACACATCTGTAAAATGGGTCCGCATCCATTCCACAATTTGGCAGAACCTTTACAGACCCATTGATTTTCAATTCCAGTCTGAAAAATTAGGCATTCACAGGATAAAAAAATAAGTGTCGGCCATTCCAGGCCCCAAAAATTAGCCAAATTTCCAAATACACTTATGAAAGTATACTCAGATAACACCCCACTTCAATATGTGGTATTGGGGGGCCACTGGTTTATCACACCAGTTGTTCAAAAAATTGGCCAGTGAGTTTGGCACTGTGTGTATCAGATTTAACACAGCAAAAGAGGCAATATTGTTGCAGGACACAAATACACTTAGGAAAGTATACTTAGATAACACCCCACTTCAATCTGTGGTATTGGGGGGCCACATGTGTATTACACCAGTTCTACAAATAATTGGTCAGTAACTGTTGTTACTGTGTGTAGCACCAGTTGTTCAAAAAATTGGCCAGTGAGTTTGGCACTGTGTGTATCAGATTTAACACAGCAAAAGAGGCCAAATTTTTGCAGGACTAAAATACACTTGTAAAAGTATACTCAGATAACACCCCACATCAATATGTGGTATTGGGGGGCCACTGTTCTATCACACTAGTTATAATACATTAAAAGTGCTTTTGTCACTGTTTGTAGTATTGCTGCAGCAACGCTCACCACACCAGTCACAATGCTGCACAGAGCACAATACAAATCCACTATAATATTCTTTCTATATTACAAAGTATATTATACCATTGATTACACCCCTATATAGTGCACTGCACACCTATACCAAAAAAAAATTCAGCCCTTTTTTGTTTTTTGTGGGCATTAACAGAGTGATTTGTGTCACTGCAGATCTGTCCCTAGAGCACACTGGATACCTGTCCCTAAACTGAAAAGAGACTGTAGTAGACCTATACCGAAATACCAGCCCTGAAAAGGACTTTTGTGGATCTCAACAGAGCTATTTGTGTCTGGCAATCTCTCCCTCATGAACACAGCAGACCTTTCCCTACGCTGACAAAAAGCAGAATGTGAAATGGCTGCCTGCTCTGGTCTATTTATAAGGTAGGGGGCATGTCCATGTGCTTAAATGTTTCAATTGGCTGTCCTGTTCCACCTGACGGCTGTGTCATCGGTCAAAGTTCTCCCCAATGTAAACTAATATGGCCGCCGCGAACATCGGCAAAAGTCCGCCTTTTCGCGAATTTGTGAACAAGCAAAATTTGCCGCAAACCAGTGCTAAAAAAAATGCACTGTTACTGTACTAATGACAAGGGAAGGAGCTAACACCAGTGGCAATCAAAGGGTTATATGTATGCCTAGGAGGTGTTTTCTAACTGTGAGGGGGGTGGGCTTATGAAATCAACACAGGGACCCATGTTCCTAAATAGGAGGAGCACAGGAGCCCTGTGTTGATTGCTAACAGAACAACGGTCTGCTGTTTTTGCAATGGCAGACCGTCGTTCTGCCTTCCCGGGGAGTGATTGCGGGTGCCCGGCGGCAATCACGGCCACTGGCTTGCAGATCAGCTTCCCTTCTCATGAATCTCCCGATTTGCACAGCTGATCCAGCCTGCCGCAGTATATGTGTGGCGAGCAGTCAGCAAGTGGTTAAGCGGTTTTGTCACTGGTCAGTTTGCATTGAGTTGAGGATTATATTTTTTTAATATTTATATGTAGCCTAATTTTTAAAAAGAATATACTCTCTTACTGCTTTAAGATCTGTTGTTGGGTGACATTGAGTTCATACCTATTACCTCCTGAAAAAATCAGTTGTTGCAGCCAAAACTACTTAAAAAGGTATTTTTTGATGCTAAAATAAATCAGACGGGGGTGTTGCTGTTGTATTTAAGTGCAGCTAAAATTAATAGATAAAAAAGAAATTACACATTCAAATATGTGATGCCTAAATACAGTGTCTGTTAAAATTGCACTTTTGTTGAAAATTGTCTTATTACACCATATACAGCCTAAATGTTTCCCCCAGGCATGTAATTTAAATGATTGGTGTTTTTGCCATGTCACCTTAAGGCCCCTTTCACACAGGGGAGTCCGTCGGCGGACTCCGTTTTTCTCAGCGGGGGATCAATCCGTCGATCCCCCGCTGAGCAGGCGGATGGCTGCTCTGTCTCTGTGCTGTGTGCGGAGACAGAGCTGCCAGGTCCCCGCTGTTCTCTATAGGGGAATCGGATGGGAACGGACCGTCTGTCCATTCTCATCCGATCCGGTCCGATCTGCTGGACGGATGGAAAATAGGGTTTCCATCCATCCAGATTTGGCGGATTGGATCGGATGTCAGGGGACATGTCTCCGCTGACATCCGATGCCCCATAGAAATGCATGGGGCATCCGTTCAGATCCGCCTGAAAAATGGATAGGTGGATCTGAACGGCCCGCCTGTGTGAAAGGGGCCTTAAAGTCATGTTAAATGATCCCCTCTCCGATGTGCAGCATTTTGTTTGCTTTGTTAAATGTCTCCGATGGCATTGCTCACATTGCCCGGCTTCCTGTGCACATTTTTGACAATTGCTTGCCTATAAATACCGTAAATGTCTGGAATTTAGTATCGGGATTGAGCTCCTTATAACCTTAAATGGGTTTTGCAATGGAGTTTACAGCATGACCCTCCTGTTAATCTAGCCCAGGCATATTCGCTGATCCCTGATGATAACTGCAAAAAAAAAAAACTACAAAATGTAATTCTTTGGGGCCATAATGAGTGAATATTGTGCAGTGGCTGTGTCTTTGCAAATTCAAATCTGTCCATCATTACTGTAAAGTTTACTGCCAGGGCCATTGTATATACAGATCACACTGTCTGACTTGTTTTTGAAGCCACTACTCTTTTGTTACAATGTGATGACACCTGTAACCTACATTCAAGAATAGATGTCTACTACATATATTAACTACAGTACATCAGTCAACATTCCTGTTGTTTTTAAGATAGTTTTTTTTTTTTGTCTGTGTACAATAAAGCATAATTCGTTTTATATTTTTAATGTGAAGCATGTGTTTCTTTTGTCACTTGAAAATCCCACAGGTCTATTTTTACTTGTATATTTTTTATATATATAGGATGGTGTGGCTTTTGGTCTTCCCTACTTCTGTTACTTCCATAATTCAGAATTCACTCTGCTTTCTGCATTTGGCACACAGCTATTAGTAGGATTGTTTGCTAATCAAAGCCAGGATTCAGTAATGACTTGGCCATTGATATGATCTAATTCATTAAATGTTGAGGTGACTTTGCATATCTAATTTCAGCATGTTTCATATGCTAATTCTTCTACAATTAAAGCAGAAATAAAATATATATTTTTGCAAACACTCTAACTTTGCAAGTTAAAAAGTGTGCTCTCATGCATACTTGCAAATCTGTGTTACTTCTCACATTAACCACATTTCATATTATCCATATGTCATCTTGCCTAGTCTCTTCCCCAGCATAGGATGGAGGTGGTTAGGATGTTGCCATAGAAGGTGAGTGATGTAATCATTCCCTTACTGGAACTGTAGGAACTATAATTGTAGGAACTATCATTTCTCTTTGACCAAAACTCAACATTTTTTTTTTTTTTAATTCTTTTCATTGTTTTGAAAAAACGTATAAAACAGAGCCATTGGGCATACCTTGGCTCAAGATAACACAAAGAGAACATACACTACAAGTATAATTACTATAAAACAAAAAAACAAACAAAAACCCCAAACAGGGCTGTAGCTATAATATATGCAAAGTCATGATTCACCAATAAAAGGCAGTGACTGAAGGAGGAGTCTGTTCACTGTGGAACAACCGAGGATGTGGAGGAAGTGGCACAGGCCCTGTCCCCTCCATTAGAACAGATGACAAGCAACAAGAGAGATTACTGAGCTACAGTATCAGGGCCCTCACAATCATTAGCAGTGTCCCCCGTCTCCAACCATATGTTCCAGACCTTTGTGAACTTCTGAGGACGACCTCTGCTAGTGCATGCCGCTTTATGAAGAGGGAATATAGAATTCACCAACGCCTTCCACGATGAAAGGGTGGGTGCATCAGGTTTCCGCCACCTAAAAACCACCAATTTCCTCGCGTAGAACAGCAAAAGATCCAGTAGTGTGCGGGCTGCCACCCAATGGGCCAGGGTATTCACAAGTCCCAGGACGCAAAACTCAATTTTTGGAGGCACACTCGATCCATAAAGTTCAGAACCTCGGTCCAGTATGCAAGTAGAGGCGGACAATGCCATATCATATGCGTATAAGTGGGGGCATCAGCACGGCAGTGCCAGCAGGTCCCAGGACTACCAGGGAAGGCTCTGCTCAGTCTAGTCGGCGTCAGGTGAAACCTATGCAATATTTTGAACTGTACTAGTCGGTCTCTGGAAGCCATGAGGTGCTGGAAGGGGTAATCCTAGACATCCTCCCAGTCTTCCATGTCCAGCTCTGGCACCTCCGCAACCCAGAAGGCCTGCAGAGCCTCCAGGCCAGAATGCACACTGGGGAGCAGGGTGTTATATATGGAAGAGAGAGGCTTTTTCAGCATCTCATCGAGGAGTGTCTCCAAGTTCGCGAGAGTGAAGTCAGTGGGGGGAGTCACCAAATTGGTTGTGAAACGCATGGCAAAGCTGTAGGTACCAAAAAAAAAACAGGAGTTGGGCACAGGAAACCTGGTCTTCAACTGGTCAAACGTCAGTAGAGTCTCTCCCTGACATATATGGGACATGTAAAGGACACCCCTAGTGGCCCACACAGAGGGATCCGGAATGGAAAAAATTCCAAAAGTTTCAGATTCAGCGGGGAGTTCGGGGAGCGACGGCCAGAGCCCGTCCTAACGTACGGAGACATCAGTGCCCAGGCCCTGATTACCATCACCATGGAAACAGTGAGAGGGTAGAGGGCCTTTGCTCCACGAAACAGTAGATTACGCAGTGCCCCGTAGGATCCAACTAGGGCCGCCTCAAGAGCCACTGCAGTATTGGACGCAAAATTCAACATTTAATAGGCCAATTCTAACCCTCCATAATCCTCCCCATCATTTGCTATATCATCACTCACTATTTACATATTTTAAAATGTATCACTGTCAAATAAATGAAAAGGGAGAGCATAGAGCTGAACTGGTAGAGGCCACACCATTCTGTGCAGTAAAGGTCTCTGCCCCTTTTGCCAATGTAGGAGCATAATGACATACTAGAAGGGAGGTGTAGAAAGCCTGTGACTTTGACTTCTGTGCTCAGAGATCATAGAGAATACTAGGTCCTATACTGTGCTTGCAGAGTAGCTTGAAGACCTAGTTGTAATTTCAGAGTGTTTGCATTAAAGTACACGCTAGCTGTAAATTTTAAATATTAGTACACCCATGATGTCATGAGTAAATTTATTTATGGCACTTAAGTTAACTTTTGTGTTTTAACATGCATTAAGTGCACATAAGACTGCATGCATATTACTATCGTATTCATTGATGAGTTTCAAAATTTGGTTTTAGTACTAAAAGGTGAAACTGGGACATCCCATTTTTCTCCTGATAAAAACAGATATTTTCTTATTGAAAAGTGAGATGAAGCCTTTTGGGGGAGTTTTGTTGTTTCCGAAGATATCCAATGGTGGAACTTACAACTCCAAGTTTTCTTTTGTTCAGATAATGCCTGACTTTACTTGTTATCTTTTCTTACAGTACTGGACAACTTCTTAGGGCCCTTTCACACGGGCGTTCCGCATGTCCGTAAATCATCCTATTTTTTTGCGGATGATTTACGGACATAATGCATGTCAATGGCATTGCAGATGTCAGCGGATGACCATCCGCTGACATCCAATTTTCTTCCTTTCAGTTCTGTTCCATTTTTTGGAACGGAACAGAACCCTATTTTTGTTTCGTTTAACCACTTAAGCCCCGGAGGATTTGGCTGCTAAAGGACCAGGGGTTTTTTTGCGATTTTTTACTGCGTGACTTTAACGGACAATTGCGCGGTCGTGCGACGCTGTACCTTAACGAATTTGACGTCCTTTTTTTCCCACAAACAGAGCTTTCTTTTGGTGGTATTTGATCACCTGTGCGATTTTTTGATCACGCGCTATAAACAAAAAAAGAGCGTAAATTTTGCAAAAATAACAATATTTTTCACATTTTTTTATATGAAATTCCCCAAAAAAAAAAGTAAAAATCAAAATTTTTTAACATTTTTCGGCCAATTTGTTTTATGCTACATATGTTTGGTAAAAAAAATCGCAAAAAGCGTATTTTGATTGGTTTGCGCAAAAGTTATCGCGTTTACTAACAAAGAGAAAGATTTTTGTCATTTTTGGTGTTTTTTTTTTAACGCATAATGGCGGCGATCTGCGATTTTTTTTTCGGTACTGCGACATTGCGGCGGACAGATCGGACCCTTGACTGACATTTTTGACACTTTTGGGGTTACCAGTGACATTACTGCAGTAATCAGTGCTATACATATGCACTGTTACTGCAAAAATGACACTGGCAGGGAAGGGGTTAACTTTATTGGACAGGGAGGGGTTAAGTGTGTCCTAGGGGCGTGCTTTCTACTGTGTAGGGACATGGCTATTGGTGTAAAAGCAAAGATCAACCGTTCTACATAGTAGAACGGTCAGATCTTCACTTTTACACAGGGAGAACTGACAGGCAGCTTGTTTACACAAGCTGCTCTGTCTTTCTCCCTTCACAGCAGCGATCGTAGTGTGGCCGGCGGACATCGAGTCCGCCGGTCACACGCACTGACTTGCCTGTGAACGAGCCGCGGCGGGCGCGCGCCGCGGCGGGCGCGCGCCCGCCCGCGATAGGCTCGCAAGTCAGTGACAGGCGAGTGACGTATCGATACGTCACTCTGCCTGGCCGGGGCTGACCGCCGCAGTATATAGTCGTGCGGCGGTCGGCAACCGGTTAAAAAACGGAACGGATGCAAAATCGGATGTCAGTGGTGTCATCCACTGACATCCGCAATGCCCATAGACATACATTATGTCCGTATATCATCCGCAAACGGATGGGATGAAATGCGGACATACGGAGCGGATGACACAAGTGTCATCCACTCTGTGAAAAAAAAAAAAACAGTTCCGGAGCGGATCCGCTTTGTGTGAAAGAGCCCTTACTGTCTACTACTAGTTAGTCATGATCTATTTTGTGTAGGTATATCTGTTTTCTGAAACCAACCATATTGATGGCCAAAATACCCAAGATGCAGTAAATTAAAACTACATTCTCTTTCTCTGTAAAGTGGACAAAGTGTAGCATAGCCCTATGCCATGTTAGAAGGCATGTATTAAGATTCACCCTCAGTTGAACTAATGATGGATGCTATATCTCTCAAAGGGGGCTAATAATTCTGGTAGAGAACTGAAAGGAAAAATTAGGAAGGCAGCTGGGCAGGGCTGGATGGATAACAGCAAACAGAACAAAGGCAAGGACTGGGGAGGCCTCTTGAAGAAGGCTAATCAAAAGTGCTAGTGGGTGTCCCTGAACAAGTTCCCCAGTTTAGGCTGGTGAAAGAAGACTAGTGGTTGTGACTGGGGTAAGCCTGGGATGAAATTGATGGCTGCTGCTGGCAGGCTCATTGAAAGAGGAGTTCTAGTTCTAGTATGAGGAACATTGGAATTACAGTAAAGGCTTGATCCAGATGATGTAGAATCATGATGCCTAGTGCTTACATCCCAGGGTCTACTCTTGGATCTCTCCAGTAATGTATCTCATGGTAACTGTGCTATATAAGACCATGCTCTACACCCTTTTGTTGCTAATGTTTGCATACTTTCAATCATCAGAGGGTTCAAAAGTTGAAATTGTGCGTTACTTCGGACACAAATGATTTAGGTAGGGATTACCCTTGCATAATTTTAGTACCACACAAATATTGAATTAGAGAGAATCTGTGGTTATACTATAAATCAGGTTGCTTACCAGTTTCTTAGAACTAAAGGTAATGTGTAAGTTCAGCTGACTGCCTAAATATACCCACCTAGCCTGCACTAGATGACATTGCTATCTACTTTCCCTTGAACTCCTACACATTTTGAAATATAGTGATTTGATTTAACTCATACTACTACCTGCTGAAATATAGCATTTGAACTTCAAATTAAGTAGTCCCTTTTCAGTTTTACAGACATTTACATGCTGATAGGCACAAACCATACTGTATGTTGAAAGTGATCCGCTAATCCTAAAATTTAAACACTGGTATTTATAACAAGCTTAGTGGTGTAATAGTATGAATACATTTTCTAATATACAACAGATATTCTCTGCTTGAGCCAACCTGACCAGAAGATCTGATTGTTTTATTAGTTGTGCGGATTTGTATTAAATATGCAAAGAGATCAGCAGACCCTCACCCTTCAATTTAATGCACACAGTGAGCTGCTTCCAACTCCCTGTAATACAAATAATGTTTAGTAATACAACAATACAAATTATACAATAATGATATCCACCTAGAAATTTCAAATAAAAAACAAAAGCTTTCCCATACCAAATAAATGTTCTGCTCCCTAGAAATGGCCAAAAATAGCCTTTTTCTAATACAGGACACCATATAGCAAGAAGAGATATCCAGTGCATTCACATATTCTACAATGGTCTTCAGTTTCGCTATGACTAATGCCCTGTGAGACAGAAACATGTCAGCAGGTTGCTTTTTTATTTTCATGATGTTTCAATAAACTGAAGAACTTTGGAGGATATTGTATGTGCAGTGCCAGTGCATGGATTTTTGACACCCTAGGCAACCATTAAATCAGCAGTCAGCATCCCCCATTAGAGACCCCCATTAGTTCAGAGTCACCTTATATCAGCACCAGTGGCAACTCTGGTGTGAATGAGCCCCCTGTAGGGACCGCCACTGCGCCACACTCACCCCCATTTTATTAAAGTCCCATTGTATTAGTGACCCCCCGCCCCGTAGAGACCTTCATTAGAGAGAGCCAAACCCCCGCTTACCTTCCTGGAGTCACTGAAAAGATGTGTGTGTGTGAAGCCTGAGTTAGGGGGGGCGGAGTTTGTTGAACAGGAGGCGGCTGTAAAATGTCATGCTTTCTTGCACCTTCAAAAGTGTCACTGGTTGCTAGGACATCAGTGGTCCTAGCAACCAATGCCTATATTCTACTGTCTTTTGACATCAGCGGCAGAGGGGGGGTTGGGCTGGGGCATGCTGGTGGGAGGGAGCGCACAGTGCAGTAAGCTGCAGCATTAAGGCTTAATTAGCCTAGTGCATTACTGGGGGCAAGGGGGCCAGAGGGAGCACTGTCACCAGTGAAGCCCTGCAGGAGTGGGGGGAGGGGGTGCTGGCGGGAGAGGGTGCACCACAAAGCAGTGACATTGATGAGGAGGAGGGAGGGAGCGCTCACCACCACCCAGAACTAGCCCTGTGAAAGGGGGTGCTGCTGGCGGTATGAGTTCTAACACTGGCTAGAACTGGATATATGCTTCTGGGTCCAGGTTTCCGAAGGAGTTCCTATACAGGTGGAAACCCTAAGCGGCACGCCCGACTGATGTGCACCCTAGGCCGGTACCTACTTGGCCTATAGGTAGCACCTGCCCTGTGTGAATGTGCTGGATATATTTTCTTGATCCACCTATAAATATGTGTTATTGACCTAATACCTCTACCAATACATGATGCAGTTTTTCTACACATACCATATTTATGGCATTTAGTGCAATAGAAAAATGCTGATTTAGTTAATATCACAGGGAATGTGATGATCACAAACACTATTCACTGCAAATGCAGGCACATTCCAAGATGTTAACCAAATAGGAACCTGTAATTATAAAGACATGAGAAATGCCATTGCCAGCATTAAAGATGCTAGCTCCAGGGTTTCAAGACTGTCATCCTTATTCTTGATCTGATCATTAAGCCGGCAGATTAGTTACTTCTTATCTGCATGCGTATTCTGAATTAGCAAGGATAAAGATAACAGGCTTATACTATGTACCCTAAAATGCCAATAAAGAATTGCTACAATATACAGTACACTGCCTGGCCAAAAAAAAAACAAAAATATTGCTACCAAAAAAAAAAAAAAAAAAAAAGGTCACACACACTCATTTGTGTTGGCTTTGATTATGGCACGCATTCGCTGTGGCATTGTTTCAATAAGCTTCTGCAATGTCACAAGATTTATTTCCGTCTGGTGTTTTATTCATTTTTCACCAAGATCTTGTATTGATGATGGGAGAGTCGGACCACTGCGCAAAGCCTTCTCCAGCACATCCCAAAGATTCTCAATAGGGTTAAGCTCTGGACTCTGTGGTGGCCAATCCATGTGTGAAAATGTCGTCTCATGCTCTCTGAATCACTCTTTCACTATTTGAGCCCAATGAATTCTGTCATTGTCATTTTGGAATATGCCCGTGCCATCAGGGAAGAAAAAATCCAATGATGGAATAACCTTGTCATTCAGTATATTCAGGTAGTCAGCTGACCGCATTCTTTGGGCACATGCAGTAACTATCCAATGGGCCAGTTACTGCATGCTTAGTTTAGTTAGTTGCTTAGTTAATTCCAGGTGGTGACTTTTTTTTGGCCAGGCAGCGTATCTATTCTGTCAGGTTCTCTTCAAAATGTTGTCAGATTTGCTTATATGTATTGATTTTTTTTTTTGTCTGCCAAGAGGCCAACTTACACAAAAGCAAACATCAATAAAGTAGGAAAGACAGAGGTCAGGGCACCATAGCATTAGTATGCATTTAAAGGGCAAGGGCAAGGGCAAAACCCCACCCATTTTCTGTTCCAATGGCCATATAATAAAATGTATTGAATAAAGATTGGACTTTCTGCTGTATGCAAATAGCAGTGGATGTGTAATCAAAAAGCAATGAACAGACACATACTACATGTATACATATGTGTACAGCCAAACATATGTGAACACGCAAATAAAGGTAACCCACACACTGAGGTTATCCCCGTATGGAACCACATATAAGCACACTGACGTAAGCTGGTCATACACAGAGTGAATTTTGGCCAGGTCCTGATGAGGCCTCATGCACATAGGACGTTATATAAACACCAGTAGCATTGCCACGTTAATAGTGAGTTTTATTGCTTTTTTCATTTGTGTTTTTTAGCTTTTTGCTGCGATAGTGTTTTTTAGCAAGAAAACATCTCTCTGCTACTTTTAACTTCCACTTTTCCACAATGATTGAGGCTCAAAAACACTCATAAATGCTTGATAGCCACATTTTGCTGTGTTTTATAGTGTTTATTGCATTTTACAGCTTTTTTCAGAGTTAGAAAGTTTTTTTTTCCAGCTGAAAAACTCCTTTTCAAACGCAATAGTTCTTAGTTCTTGGTTTTCTTTCCAGCCTGAAAATACCCTTGCCAAAAAATGCTGATGAAAAGATACGTGTACATGGGCACATAGGATTACATGCTGGGGAGTTTCCTGGCTGCAGAAAAAAGCCTGCAGCCAAAAACATCAGCTGTAAAAACATCCAGTGTGAATAAGGCCTTAATTGGCTAAAATGTGCACTGTGGGTCGCCCTATCGGCTCCCTCCTGCCAACCTCTTTTGATTGCAAAGTCAAAGAAACCAGGTGGAAAATTTTCAGCAAGTCTTATGCAGGCTCTGTCTGGGAAAATGGAGAGCCAACAGCTTTAGTGTGGATTGGGGATTTTACGTCCTATAGACTCAATAGGAAGGGAGACTAAATCTTTTGAATGGGAGAGAAATCCCTATATAGATAGTTGATACAGGAATTAGTGTCTCCTTTGGAAATGGGGGGGGGTGTTAAAATATAATTTCATTTCTTTTGTTAGGATAGTAAACTATTGTCAGAAAAGAGGCATAGAAAGCCAGGCACTGCCATGGGGGACATGTAACAATGCCAAATTAAAAAGAAAAACTACAGCAAAAAGAGAACCTTTTTACGTGTCTCTGAGGACTGCATCACAGATATACATATTCTTTAAAATATAGGTTTGGGAGGATGCCTTACAGCTGTATGCGGTGCTACAGAATAGTACAATGTTCATGCACCTCACCTCAGGGATATAATACTCTAGCAATGCATATTTGGCTATGGAATTGTTTTTTTTGTATTTAGATGCAGCTTCCATACAGTAGTACCCCAATCTGATTAGTTCCAGTAAAAAACAAAAAAAATACTTTTTTCAGATAGTTATATCAGCAACACAAGTGTCACTAAGAACAGCATTGTTTTCCAAATTCTCACTTTCTGGAGCTATGTTTGATGCCTAGATTTGGGGAAAGTTGAAAAGTTCAATGAAAGCCTGCCTGCCTTCCTACTGATCCTCCACAGCCCCAGTCCTTCTCTTCCTAAGCACCAGTTATCAGCTGTGTCACACATTACAAAACCAATATTATCTCTAAACTGTATTTGGCAGTGTGGGCCTTTTTCAGTGTTTCTTTTGCCACAATTACTATTGTGATCAGCAGCTTCTGTCTACAAGCAGCTAGACAGTTTCACCATGGCATATATTTTATTTTAACCCATGGATGGGCTCAGAACATGCTAACAATTTTTACTTTCAAATAGCTTTGGAACATTGGCAATTTAAACTCTTTAGCTTTTTTGAACACGTCTAATGCATGCAGAACTTGGAGAGGTGACACATCATGGGGCAGCACCCACTTTTCTTGCTGGGTTCTGGGTTGTCTTGCCCTCCCAGTAGCCCGAGACCACAACACACACAGTCAGGATGGCAAGCAAAAGGACCCCTGATGTCTCTATATGTTCACACTTTTAGTCCCTTGTGATAGCAATAAAGTTTAATTAAATAAAACAATCATCCAAATCCTGCAGAAAACTCATGTACAATGCCACATCCCGACACAAGTGTCCAAAACATATTCAGGAACCAACTGATTCCATTAGTAAGGGACTTTAAAAGGCTCTGTACTAGAGGCAACATTAACACAATTAGGAAGTATAGAAATACAAATTTTATTAGTCACAATTTGTTGATAAAATGTCAACTAGTTGCATTGCTATGTCAACTAGATTTTCACACTAAATAAATACTAAAAGAGGTGCATTCTCCAAATTCAAGTCCGATGCATTTTGCTGCTTAAACTATGGCTTCTTCTGGGACCAAATGCAAGGATATCTAGAATATTAATAAAACATTAATAATACATACAAATTGTTCACACGTGTAACCAAAAGACAATCCATTTAGCCAACTGGCTTATCACATTGTTTAACAGAAAATAAAAATGTTTAACAGCAAAATAAAATCAAAATATCAAAATGAAATAAAATAAAAATTTTGAAAAAAAAAATAAAAATACACATATGAATATAAACATGCATGTAGGGTGTGAAAATAATTGCAAAACACATACTGGGTATTGCCATAGATACTAGAATGAGAGCAATAATTTTAGGTCCTTCACCCATAGTTAACTGTAAAGTGATAATCTGTAAAGGCATTTAAAGCATCACCTACTGTCAATTTTGGGTATTTTCTTTTTGCCATTTTGCAGGCACAAGCAGTTTTGATGTTTGATATATTTGGTATCTATTTACTTGACACTATTGCATCTTTTATTTTGTAAAATTGAGGTTAAAATTGTGTTTGTGTGCACTAAAATTAGTTTTAGCATGTTTTTTCCTAAAAATATAGATTTGGTAAACAGTTGCGAAAATATTGTGCAACATAAAAAAGTACTATTTCAATCTTTTAGCGATTTTTTGTTACAAATGCAGATCTTAACATGTGTGCAAAAAAGGAAAAAAGTGCTCCAGAGAGAAAGTTGTTATCTAAGAGAATTTTGATACATGCATTAACAGTCGTAGTGGTGAAATTCTACTATCACTGTTGTAATTGGAAATATACTTTCCTTTTTTTTAAAGTAAAAATAAAAAAAGAAAAAGGCCTTTAAAATAAGAGACGGGAGAAAACATCTTTAGCATGAACAGGCTTCAAATTTAGAGACCTGTGGCAAGAGTTTTCTTGCAATGAAAATGATAGTTTTGCACCTGAGACACAGCTACTACAAAAAGATTTCCAGTAAAAGGAGAAATTGCTTTTAATTTCATAGGCCTCAAATTCAGTGAAAAAAGACAGGAGTTCTCTTGCAAGCAAAAGGGGAAGAAGCTGGCAGCAACTGAATTGAAATGTAATCAACATCACAATTACTTTCTTTTTTTTGCAGCATCTGCAGCATGTGTTTATTTAATTCTCCTGTATTCCAGTCTTTATGTATTATTAATAAAAGGTTAGCTGGTTTGGTGCTGTCTGGGGACAGGTAAAAGCACTTCTCTGTGACACATCCTCTTTTGTGCCTAAGGTCCTCTTGGATGTCACACTTGCAACAGGGCAGGCCAGTATTTCTAGGGCTTTTGGGCAAAATCTAGGCAGTGGTCCATTCTCACCAAATCCACATGTAATGCCAGGCTTTGGGAAAGTTAAAAAGCCTGTTAGAATTACTCCTCTTCTGCAACCTTCAAAGCCTCATCCTCTGCCTCCTGCAGTCACTGTTGGGGTGAAAAGTATTCAAACTCCCCAAATCCTGTCCTCATCCCATTTGCACATCCCTTTAAAGCCTTGTCAGCATATTAGGGGGCAATTCCAGTATGTGGGTGTATTGCATATTACTTTGTTGGCAGGCAGCTGCTTTTGCCACTGCATTTATGCCAAGTGAGCTATGGTTTTTGGAGGCACTTAAAATTTTCTGGAACATTGCATGGCTTCTTTGGCACTTGGGGGGTTTCCGGTCCTTATACTGAGGAGGATATGGAGAATGAAGCCAATGAGGAGGAGGGGTAGAGCTCACTGAACCACCACCACCAGCTCTCATCAAACAGACAGGTGGGACAACAAAGTTAAGTGGTCTGTGAATCAATCTCATTCACAGGCACCATAAGTTTAAACCAGTGCAGAGTGAATGATCTATAACGTTGTTGCCCATGCTTATTGAATCAAGTGTATGTGGTCATGTGTACCTTGCCGTTAACAGCATGGGTCAGCACCAGAGACACTTTTTCCTCAATGTAAAGGTATAAATCAGGGGTGGTTTTCTGGAAAAAGTAATGACAGTTGGATACCTGTTACCCTGGGGCAGTGCAGTTCATACCCTGCAAGGGGTCTGTTTCTGACAGTTTGTATAGAGGCAGTTGTAGCTGTGCATGAGATGCTGGGCATGCTTCCACATGTTTTTTTTCAGCAACAGGAACTGGGGGAAGGGAAACCAGAGGAGTCTGCCTTGCCCAGGTCAAGTGCTGCTCACATTCCTCCCACTCTGTTACCATATCAGGTGCTTGTGCACTTTGTTAGGGTTAGGCTTTCCATGACACATTAGGAAATGCCCACATGGTAGAGGAGGCTGAGCCGGCCTTAGGGGTACTAAGAACCTTTGCCTTTGGGGTAGTACCCCCAGAATAATTTATACGAGTGATTGCTGTTCTCTGCAAGGTACCCCTGCTGCTTGACAACTTTAGCCCTTGCTGCTCTTCATGTGCAGTCTGCCACTTCATCCTCCACCATTTCTTCCTTACTGTATACTATTTTGCATTAAGCACCAGCTGCTGCATATTCTCTGTTTGTTGCTCCTCCCTGTCTTCTGTTCCCTTCCGCTAGCATGATTGAGACACCCTATTCTTCTGTGGTTATCGTACTATCTTCCCCTATTTTTAGAAAAGACTATGACTTGAAGTCTGTTATGGTATGGAAGGGGCAAGAGATGAGGCTGGCAGATGGTAGGCTGCTGATTGTCTGGAAGGATGTACAGTAGTTGTGGAAGGTCATTTTAGACCTCTCTCTCTTTGTAGTTTTGTTTTAGGAGGTGAATATATGATGTCTAACCTTTACTGAAACTATGATGGTAAGGGGTGGATGTGTAATGTTTGTGATGCACACTGTTTGCCACTCAGCAATGCTGTGGCATACTTCATACAAAGTGCTTCTCCAAGCAAGACATGTAACAAGTATATGCTGCATACCCAAAGCTTAAAAATGCCCTAGAAAGTTGAAATCAGTGTGGTTCCTGATCATGTGATCGCCATGACAACCAATGATGGTGATCAATGGAACAAGTAAACATCTCACAGTGCCTGTGTACACTCACTGTATAGAGAACAGAAGTGTTAGAAAGAATAATTCTGTATAAAATATATAAATTTACAAATGGCAAAAGTTAAATATTTTAAATAAAACTGTTCTATGTAAAATAACCAAAAATGCACGTTTTCACATTTTTGTCCATTAGGCAGCCTATAATTATAAAAAGAGTTGGGTACCAAATGAAAATATGATACATATGTGAAACTATTTGAAATTATTAGAAACTGAGAGAATCAGCGCAAAATATCTAAAGGTGGTGGACCATAAATAGTAGAAATAAATATATATCCAATATATATACCGTATATAAATAAGCGTGATGATAAAAGCAATAATATTAATGCAATAATGAATAATAATAATGAATAAAGTGCTGTGGTGATAATCAATAAGGTGATATGTGCTCAATCGTGCATAAGCAGAAATAAGTAAAGGTGCTATTGAATAATGATGTATACTATTGATGATCACGATATTCTCCTCTTGCGATGTGGACAATATGAAGGTGCTAAGAGTAATAAAATTGCTGAAGTGACACTAAAAAAATAAAGAGATCATAACCCTTTGGAAATCATCTGGGTGATAGAAAAAATATAATGGTGATAAGCTGAAACTCCAAGTTGCAAAATGAGCATCTAAATAACAAAATCAAGTGCAGGTGAAAGTGTAAGTGAATATAAGGTGCCAGATGATGATTCAATCAAAAATAGCTACAAAATCAAAAATTTGTGTAAATCATAATGTGTAAATTTGTGTAAAGTGTAATCAGCACTTTTATTACTCTTAGCACCTTCATATTGTCCACATCACGAGAGGAGAATATCGTGATCATCAATATTATACATCATTATTCAATAGCACCTTTACTTATTTCTGCTTATGCACGATTGAGCACATATCACTTTATTGATTATCACCACAGCACTTTATTCATTATTATTATTCATTATTGCATTAATATTATTGCTTTTATCATCACGCTTATTTATATATATATTAGATATATATTTATTTCTACTATTTATGGTCCACCAACTTTAGATATTTTGCGCTGATTCTCTCCGTTTCTGTTATTCTGTTTAGTATGTGGTGACACTACTGAATCAGCTGCAGATATCTGGTGTTTCTTTACATCTATTCATCCCTATTTCTACCTTTTAAATCTCATTGGTAGCGCATACGTTTTCTTCTTTCTATTATTTGAAATTATTATTGTTCAAAATTGAAAATGTAGTAATTTGTTGTTTCAATATGTTGGATTTGTGATATGGAATGTTGTTTCTCTGCTCAGTCTGCTGTGTGTCCACTAGATGGCATTGTGAAATATAACGCAATGATGCAAGTAAGCGAATAATGCATTTTTTGCAATTTTTCATTAGCAAAACATATTTTTGCATTTTTGGTATCTTTTGCAATTGATGGATGGGTGACCAAACGGACGCCCCGGGGGGCAGTGATTATTTCCAGTCACGGCCGTTTGCCTGACCGCTGTGAAGGGATATGGACACTGCCCCTGATATGACTGCTGGCGTGCTGTCATTCTCCTCCCTTCTGCTGGCCTAACCCCTCAGCTGTGGATGGTTGAGGAACTTCCAAGATGGCGCAGGGTGAGGCTACCGTCAATTGACACCACTTCCCATCACTATCTTGCACATGCGCAGTGGTATTTACCAGCGTCCGCGCCTCCATGAGTGTCCTAATGGACTCTGGAGGTAAGAGGTATAAAAGGGAGGTGGGAATGCGGAGCTGATGGCGCTGGAACCATCTGGGGAATCGCTGGTGTTAAAGGAAAGGACCATCTAGGTAAGATGATACAAACTATTACTTAAGGGACTGAGCCCTGTTTTGTGACTGGGATTGATATTGTATTGTTGTTTTGTTGTAGGTGCTTGGAGGAGCCCTGGCCCTCTATAAACAAAAAGAAAGGTTACTTTTCCAATTAATTGGAAGTCAGCGGGTGTTTTTTCTGATGTTCTAAATTGGCTCAGGGAGATGCCTGTGCAACTCTTTTGAGTGGGGATTAGCACTTAAGGTATTTTTTGTTATACTAAATATGCTGATAACAAAATAATGGCACAAATAACTTAGATAGACAAATCTAGATTAAATTAGTATAATTTTGTCAATTTTGTTTCCTCAGGTGTTTAGAATCTAACTTGCAGTATTTCTTATGGTACACTAATATCCATCTAAATAGGCACCTAATTGGTTCAAAATCCTAGTTGTCCTTCCTTTTGGTTTGTGTGGTCCTCATGGGCTTTTCCCTGCAAAATTAAAAGGTGCAGTCTGACCGAGTGGAATGCAATGTTCTGTGGGTAAATCCAACAGATGTAAGTAAAATTGTTTGTAATAATTGTGATATAATAGTTGTATAATTGTGATACATTTTGTGATTTTTTGTAATTAATAAAATTATTTGTTTGTCATTAGCTTATGCGGATAATATCCAGACAAAAAATATCCTGAAGAAGCTGTGACTTCCTAGCAAAACTTGTCGAGAAAATGTTGGTTATTTACATAATGCATTAGAATAATTTTATGATGAATTTTAATATTTTGATTAATAAAACATTTGTTGAATTATAAGAAAACTGTCTGTAAATGAAATTTTGCGAGCACCTTAAAAACCTTAAAAACACAAAATGCAATTTTTGCTATGTGAAATTCCTTTAGTGAGACAAATTCGTTATGGGGTTATTATTAAGATAACCAACGCATGCTAAAGCTGCTAAGAGTGGACTCCACTATTAGTTTTTAATTGCCTCTGGTCATAAGGAGGTTAAAGTGCAAGTCCACCAAAACCGATGACACAAGCATGAGTGAAAATTGTCAGATCCTGTAAAAGAAAGCTTATTATAACATCTGGCAAGGTTTGAGAAGAGATCTCTGCAAAAGATGGATTAAGGCACAATGGGGCCGTAGTCAAGATAGCAGATGTTTTCCCCCAATATTTTAGACTGACATTGATAAAAATTGCAATAGACAAAGAGAAATCAAGCCATTTGTATTGTCTGTACTGGAATAGCTTTATCAGATATCAACTGCTCACAAGTGCATCCTCCTTTGTGAAACAACAGGCAGGTGTAGAGCTTTGACTAATTGCATCATCCCCCTGGTTTACCGCAGGAGCATAAGTGTAACTAGGCTTCCCAAATATCAGTTGGGTCCTAAGCTCCTGCCCGTGTTGCCTTATGGATGGTTTTGCCCTTATCTCCACTGTACTTAACTTTCTGAACCTTATCAATTCTGTTAATTAACTTTATGCAAAGCAGAGTAGTTTACACCACCTGCCAGATTAACCATGTAAAATTAATGACAAATTGAGTTAGAAGCTGTGTGATCCTACAACTCATCATACAGCAGAGCAGGAGACACTATGGAAAGAGGTGAAGCCTGGATTTCATGGATGAAAACTGCTATGATTATCCAGGTGTTGGCATGACCCCCATTTTTATGTTGATTTATACTTTAAGTCTACAATTACCATTTACACACAAGGTAAATATTATCATATAAGGGTCTATTTATGTGTTACAGTAAAAAAAAAAAAAAAATTAATAAATAAAGCCCCACCCTACCAACAAAGGAACCATCAGAAATGCTCAATGTGGGAATTAATGCATATTACATTCTATTACATTCGATGTAGTTTATGGCGTTTGCACTTACAGCTTAAGTAGGTTAATTTTCTTCAAAACATCCAAGGCTATATCATTATAATCATATTAGCATTGTTTTAACACAAGAGTAAATCAATCATTGTTTGTATTTAAGCATTCACTGTGATCACCCTGCTGTGTAAGAAAATAAGTTAGCCAAGAATTTGAAGCTGCGTGGCAGATGGCTGTGTAAATGAAAGTTGATTGCTACTATATGGTGGAATATTTTCTTTGAACGCAATATTTAGATGTTAATATTTAGGGCTTACATTTTTTGCAATATGCTGTGTATGTGTTCATTATTAACCACTTCTGGACCTAAAGGATTTACCCCCTAATGACCAGGCCTTTTTTTTTGCGATATGGGATTGCGTTATTTTAACGGACAATTGCGCGGTCGTGCGACACAGTACACAAATAAAATTGATGTATTTTTCCCCCCACAAATAGAGCTTTCTTTTGGTGGTATTTGATCACCTGTGGGATTTTTGTTTTTTGCGATATAAACAAAAAAAAAAGCGATCTTTCTGAAAAAAAAAACAATTTTTTACTTTCTGCTATAGAACATTTCTAATACAAAAATTGTAAAAATCGAAAATTTTCATAATTTAACCGGTTGCCAACCATACGTCGTGTATTTACTGCGGCAGTGTGGCTCTCCCAGGCAAACCAAAGGTAGGGCTACATCAGTCCTGCGCACGTGTAGCTAGAGGGGGCGAGCGCACGCTGCCGGCGGCGCGCTCCCGCCCCAGCTCATTAGCGAGGAAGCCAATGCAGCTCCGATTGCCACCGGGCACCCGCGATCGCTCCCCGCTGAGAGAGAAGGACGGTCGGATGTTGTAAACACAGCTAACCGTTCTTCTCCCTGGAATAATCATAGAGCCCCTGTGATCCTTCTATATAGGATCACAGGTCTCTATGGTCATTCCACCACAAGCCACACCCCCCCCTCAGTTATAAACACACCCCTAGGTACACATTTAACCCCTTGATCACCCACACTGTTAACCCCTTCCCTGCCAGTGTCATTATTACAGTAACAGTGCATATTTTTAGCACTGATTACTGTAGTAATGTCACTGGTCCCCCCAAAAGTGTCAAATATGTCAGTCAGGGGTCCAATCTGCTGCAATGTCGCAGTCCCAAAAAAAATCGCAGATCGCTGCCATTACTAGTAAAAAAAAAAACAATAAAAATGACCTAAATATTTCCCGTAGTTAGTAGATGCAATAACTTTTGCACACTTTTGCACAAACCATTTAAAATACGCTTATTGCGATTTTTTTTACCAAAAATAAGTAGCAGAAAACAAATTGGCCTAAAATGTTAAAAAATGTAGATGTTTCAATTTTTTTGGGGGAATGTTATATAGCAGAAAGTGAAAAATATTGTTTTTTTTTTCAGAATTGTCGCTCTTTTTTTGTTTATAGCACAACAAATAAAAATCGCACAGGTGATCAAATACCACCAAAAGAAAGCTCCATTTTTGGGGGAAAAAAGAACATCAATTTTATTTAGGAACAGCGTCGCATGACCGCGCAATTGTCTGCTAAAGTAACGCAGTGCCGAATCACAAAATATGGCCTGGTCATTAAGGGGAAAAATCTTCCGGTCCAGAAGTGGTTAAGGCCAATTTGTATTTTTCCACATATTTTTGATAAAAAAATCCCAATAAGTGTATATTGATTTTTCTGCACAAAGGTTGCCGCGTCTACAAACTAGGGGAAAGATTTATGTAATTTTTATTTATTTTATTTTTTTTACTAGTAATGGTGGTGATCAGCAATTTTTAGTGGGACTGCGACATTGTGGCGGACAGATCAGACACCTAACTGACATTTTTGACACTTTTGAGGGGAACCAGTAACATTACTACAGCAATCAGAGCTAAAAATTTGCACCGTTACTGTTCTAATGACACTGGCAGGGAATGGGTTAACACCAGCGGCAATCAAAGGATTAAATGTGTCCCTAGGGGCTTTCTAACTGTGGGGGAGATATATGCTTTCTGCATGAACACAGAGACCTGTGTTCCTAAATAAGAGGAACACAGGATCCCTGTGTTCACAACTGACAGAACAGCGGTCTGCTGTGTTTACAATGGGGTGCCCGGCTGCAATCACGGCCGCCAGACTCACTGATCAGCTTCCCCTATGGCGAATAGGTGTGTGTGTGCACCCCGGCTAGAGGTCCCGCGAAGCGTCATACAGTTACGACCTGCTGCAGTAACAGTGGTTAACCAAGAATCATGATCTATCTAATAACAAAGGAATGTATTTTAGGAGTAAATGGTTTCAGATATCAGTTTCTTGAAAACACGGTGATATTTTTTTTAACCTATTCTAAACTTGTTTTCATTTGTTTAAATGTTATTGATGGGTGCTTAGCACGTTAAAAAAAAACAAAAAAAAAAAACAGTAGAAATGGAGAGAGGCTATGGTATGGTTTTGTAGAGAATAAGGGAAAAGAAAGTTTGAAAAGCAGTTACTAGGTATTGATTATTCAGTAAAAAAATGTATTTGTAAATATATGGATTTTATATATATTAATGTGATCTCCTGGGGTAGTTGACAAATTTAACCTCATGCTTTGCCTATCCATTGGCCTATTTTGCTAAAACCTCACTTTGCAGCAGCTCTCTGGATAGTGCGTTGGGTTATCCCACAAACAAGAGAATCCTCCAGAAACCTGTGAGGGGGGGGGGGGGGGCACAAGTTTTCAACTGCGTATGGGCCTTCACAGAGTTTAATCCTGCACTGCTAGGGATTCCTGCCAATGAAAGTGAATGGGGCCAGTGATGTTACTGGTTTTAATGACTATACTGTGCCTGCACCAACCAACATCCTTAACACCTGTTGACAGCGGGAATCTGCCATCTATAATAGTGGTGGTAATGCCTCTATTATACGTTCAGCTTCTGCTGTAAGGGTAAAATATTGGGCGTTCATCTAAACATCCCAAACAGTAACAATTCAGATCAGTGCCAGGAGTTCTGCTACAAAGTGAACCTTTAGTAAATGGGCCAATAGACAGATATGTTTAAACCTGTTTTCTTTGTAATTTTGTAAACCCCATGAGAGGGTCAATTTAAAGAAATTGTTCAAAACATTTTTTATTGTTAATATTTTAAAGAGTCAGATTTATAAAGCAGCAAATGTGACATTCACCAACCATTCAGTGCAGATAAATCAATCACTGTAATTTAAAAACAAGAGACAAGAAGATACACCCCCAGTGAAATTTTGATGAATGTCAAATCCACTGCTTGTTAAATATATCCTAAAGGGATCTCTACTGCTATTACACAAACACACGTTCATCCAAATAGAACTTTTACATCAGTGCTGGGAATTGCTTCTTCTGCTCTAGTCTATGGCAGTGATATTATGCTGTGGTACAAAAAAGGGGGTATTCAGCAAACCTATTATAATCTAAATTCTCAGCATACACATATGCATTCACCTATAGCTGGATACACACTATACAATTTTCTTTAGATTTTTTTCCTTTCGACTTACCAAAACCATATAATATGAGGTCAGACCTAAACACTTTCAATTTGTATGCAATAAGGCAGGCCCTAGCACTACATAGTTGAGGGTAAATCTAATGGAAATCTACCAACAAAAGTTGGATAGTGTATATCCAGCTTTAAGCTGGATACACACTATCCAACTTGTGGTTAGATTTCCTTCAGATTTACCTTTTCTATGTAGTGCAAGGGCCTGCCAGATTGCATACAAATTGAAAGTGTTTAGGTTTGACCTCATATTATATGGTTTTGGTAAGTCTAAAGGAAAAAGTCTTCAGAAAATCTTATAGTGTGTATGGCCCATTACACTTGGCTTGCCTCAGCATTGCATGCAACCAAGAGAGTCTTCCAATAATGAGAACAACAGCTATGCTGAATGATTTTTTCCGCTGCACCATAGGCCAGATCAGGCAGAGCAACTCTGACCTAAGGGACAGATTCTTTTAGGGGGATGAGAGTGATTTAAGTTGTTTTAGCAATGGTACATATATTTTGCCCAACAGGTTTTGGTTGTGTATAACTATGGCAGGACTATTAGACTCACACATACCATCACATTAATTCTCCCCATATACCTACCACTGGGCGTTTCCCATAACCTAACACTAACTGTTCCTAATGCTCAACACTGACCCTTTTACTGACTCTCCTTGTGACCCCAACACTAACAATCCCTGTAAACTTAACACTAACCCTTACACTAACTCTTCCCGTAACCCTAACTCAAACCCTTCATGTGATGTAAGCCATCCCACTAACACTCTCTGCAATCCTAACCATAACACTAACACTAACACCTCTTTAGGGTAAAATTATTCATTTGATTTTATTTTCACTTCACCTGTGCCAGAATCTTCTGAGGTGCTGAGATTACTAGACAGCCTTTATTTTTCCTCTGAGATGTAGAAGAAGGCAACATATTTTGACTCATATCACCCTATTAATAAGACTTGATATTAGAAGTTTTATTCTTGAATGCTCATGCAAAAAAAATAATTTATAATGAAAAAAATGGTAGGCACTGAATTTTACATTAAATTCAACGATTTGTAAAAAAAAACAAAAAATTCAGTCCCTTATGTAGAAGCAGCTAAGAGTCTAAAGTATAAATTGGTAAAATTAATTACCCGGCAATGTGTTTTTTTTTTATCCTTTTATTTTTTTGTCAGCTGTAGGAGAAAACGGAAGTACTATTAGGTACAGACATTAAAACAGACCATACATTTACCATATGGAGGGAGGGCAGGTGGGATTTGTACACAGTGGGAGCAATGCAATAGTGTATATCCAGGTTTTGCAAGCAAGCAATGCTACCAGAAAAGGCCACTGATACAAGAAAATGATATTCAGTGCCCGAAATACAAGACAGTCCAAAGTCTAAACTGGTAAAACGAGACAACTTGCCAATATGTTTTTTTTTTTCTATTTGTCAGTTGCAGAAGAGAGCTGAAGAACCATTGGGTACCCACATCTCAAAAATAAAAAGACTGTATATTCTGCACACTAATAGAGGTCAACCTATGAACCTATGAACATTGCAGCAGCACTGCAATGTTGATTATTCCAATTTGGCAAGCTAACAATGCTAAAAACAGAGCCTCTGATACAAAAAAGTTATTTTATGTTAGCAGGGTGAAAATTAAATATTTGAAATAAATATACATTTTAAATAAACATGTACCGTGTTTTAAGAACAAATAGCACATGTATAGGGCAGCCTGTTCTGTTTATCCTGTCTGTTCAAATAGAGTTAAAAAAGTAACTGACAGTAGAACCGTACTATATTAAGACAATCAAATATTTCTGAAAAGGTTATAAGGAAAGGTTAGTACAAATGATTTTTCGATTTTGGCCTTTTCTGTGTGCTACAGGATAAGTGATGACTACAATTAGCGAAATAGCATCAGCAGCATGCAAAATGGCCTTTTAAGCTTCAACGTAAGGACCTTGCATTGGTTTATTGATTTTTCCCAATTGACAGTTAACTCATATATTTTCGCAAATTCTAAAGAAATAGAGGGTTAGTGAAGCTGCACAAAAAGCATAGCGAGACATCTGATGTTTTTACAGAAATTTACATTCTAAAAGTGAAAGGACATCTAAATGCTATATCTCTAAAGTGCAAAGGCAGCCAGATGAATTGGCCACAAAATCAATTTTAAAAAGTTATTTTTTTTTGCCTGTTGTGTAGCATTGATGCCCTAGGCATAACACTAAAGTTGTCTGTTATCTATTACTCACATATTCCAGAAAGATAGCAAGTGCTGTGTTATACTGAAAAAATAGGAAGAAATAGCCCGGCCACTGCACACCTCACCTGGCCCGGGTGATTAGGAGGTAAAAGCAGCCTTAGCTTGATTTATCCAGACCACAACTCAAATTGGAATTGTGGTCTGGATGAATTGAGCTGAGGCTGCTTTTATCTGCTAACCACTCAGGCCTGGTAAGGTGTGCGGCAGCCAGGCAATTTTTTCCTATTTTTGCAGCATGCTTTGGGTCTGGTTGAACCTTTCCTCAGCCTGCACTCTCACAAGCCAGTGGCATCCAACTCATTGGACCTTTACAGCCTGAACAGGGACACTTAAGCATTTTTATGGGTCAAAGTGTTATGTTTTACCTATAGTTACATGTGTAAAGAAGAACACCAAAGTCAGACAAAAAGTGTGATGTTACTGAATCGAGCATAGGTAAAAACAATGAGGTTGTGTAGAGCAGTGTTAATTTTGGCAGCAAATTTCGATTTTGTTTTAGTTATACTGTAGTCTTATGACTATAATACCATTTTAGTTTTGATCGTATTTTAGTCTTTTGACTAAGATGGTATTTTAGTTTTAGTCATATTTTAGTCATATGAATTGTTTTAGTTTTAATCTTATTTTAGTCGATTAAAATCTCCAGTACATTTTAGTCGACTAAAATCTCATGCATCTTAGTCCACTACATATCAAATAGGTTTAGGTTAATTGTAACTAGTGTTGAGCGAACACGGACTGTATTATTCAGGTTCGTACCGAATGATTGGATTTTTGTTACCCGAAAAAAAAATCTATTTTTATCAGTCTGTTGTGTGCAGCGTTCAGCTATATTTTACTACAGATTGCTGTTCTAATCTGCTATTTAAAAATTACAAATTTAAAGTAGATTTTTTTAAGAGCACTTGCCATGCTCTTAACTACATTTTGCTGCCATTTGCAGCACTCTAGCCCTTTCCATTGGTGTTTTAGAGCCATTTTAGTGTCTGAAAGTTCGGGTCCCCATTGACTTCAATGGGGTTCGGTGTCCGGGTAAAGTTCGGGAAAAAGTCCGGGACACGGACCCGGACTTTTTTTTCAAATTCGGCCGAACCCGCCGAACACGGACATCCAGGTGTCCGCTCAACTCTAATTGTAACGCATTATTTAAACATTTCTCTAGAATTTCCAAATGAATTATATACTACTGGAATAAAAATCTAATAATAATAATTATTTCTAGTATTAATGTTTGAACACTCACTACAGACACAGATTTAGCCATTGTGGTATATAACATCTTTATAAATAAAACCGAGTTTCATAAACAAAGAAAAATTTTGCTTTTTGACAAACAGAAGTGCAACGTTAAAATGCAAAAAAAAAAAAAAACTGTAAACTCTGTTGGCTATAATGTCATTGCACATATTACCTGTATATATTACCAGCATTAAATATTAAGAAAAACTATAAGAAAAGGCTTTTTCTTAATTTTTTTTCTTTCAGCAGCTTAGGAGATGCCCTTTACTTATGCTTAAGCGGTGGTGCAATACATGTTGAAACTTTAATGTGCTATTATTACAGGCTCTGGATGGAACTGTGTTGCCGATTTAGAAATGGCCAGCAGAGTAGTGTTAATTTTGATTGCTAATTTTCAATTTAGTGTTTATTATAGTCTTATGACTAAAATGCCATTTTAGTTTTAGTCGTATTTTAGTCTTCCAACTAAAATGCCATTTTAGTTTTAGTCGTATTTTAGTCATCTGAATTGTTTTAATTTTAGTCATATTTTAGTTGACTAAAATTGTGTTAATTTAGTCGACGAAAACATTTTATTCGACAAAATTAGCACTGGTGTAGAGAACACAAGACAGTGGAAGGTGTTTAATAAGATGCAAATAAAATCTTGAGTGTGCTGAAAATTTTCTTTCCGAACAACAGTTGGTCATTCCCCAATCCCGATGAGGAAAACATTATAAAGTTTATAACATAGTGCTCTGAATCCTCTCATCAGCCTAATTGCTAAGATGATCATGACAAGCAAGTTGTTAAGGGAGGAAAATATACATCATGCTCTCATCTTTTAGACATTTTTAAATAAATAGAAAATAGAGTGGTGTTCATGTTTCGCTCCCGGGGAGGAGGGTAGACCAGCTCTGCTGCTTATCTGGGACACATGCAGAACTCACATCCTGACAATCATATTGCCATATCTCAGTGCTCGCTCCTTACTAGTATTCAGTTCCAATTTCAGAAGAAAGATTTACAAGGGCACTTGTTGGCATATATTATATTATTCAGCAGGTTACAAAGGTTACAAAAAATGAAAAAAGCCTATGAACATACAGCATGCAGCTCACATGCTTTTTGAGGAATATCAATAAGAGAAAACAAATAGGCTGAATGAGAAACATGTGTTGGCCTTTGCTACTGAATAAAGAGAAATGTACCAAATGTTTCTTCTGAACCTGGATTTTTCGTAGACAAATGAAAAAATTTAAATGGCCATAGCTGCACACAGCATGCTCCACCCTAGCCCAGAGTTTTTGCAGGCTCCGGTGTCCACTCTCCTTTACGGTGCAGTGCCCACACATCATACACATTTATTGCATGCAGACATTATATAGTGGTGCTCACATATTCAGCTGTGTACAAGTCCTGCCCAGAACATTTGGGACTTAAAATGAGACCCAATTCATCAGCAATCTGATTTCATCTAACTCTATTTCTACAGAAGGAAAGTTTCCCAATGCTTTTTAGTAAGTGTGCTGGAAGTGAAAGGGTAAGTTAGTCTGTATGTGTGTTTTCTCATACCAGAGGCAATAAGTGTCTCAAAACTATGCTTTCACCAGTGTCTACATCAATGACAGCTCTCTTCACACTGACCTGTGTTTAAATTGTCTTCCCTCCCTCATCTCACTGGTTGCACTGTGCTCTGCTTCTCACTTTGCTCACTCCACCATCTGCTCAACCTGCTTAGGGATTGACCAATGACATTGTATAATATCTTCCACCAGCTGTCATACTAATAAAATGGTATGTTATCTGTCATACCAACTTTTACAATAAATAATGCCACTTTATATGGTCTGCCACTGACTGTCGTAATGATTAATGCCAGTGTACAGAATCCCCCTTTGACTGTCATGCCGACTGATGTACTTTTATATAACCTGTAACCAATTGTCATACCAAATAATTTCCCATTAATGTCAGAACAAGTAAATATCCCAGTTTGGATTTAGGTATTGATTCACCATTCATTCAAGGGATACCTCTAGGAGCACATGTACATTTTTTTAAGGCTATGGAAAACAACCATCATATTATATTTGAGTTAAGCCCATTTATGTCTCTCTAATACTATTCAAGAAGTTCAAAGGATGTGTTATAAGTACACACCACACTCCTTGAAGCCTCTGTTGGATAATTACTTCACAATCCTCTGATTTCAATCATGCTCTACCCTCCAGAGGTTATGTACCCTCTATTTCCTCCTCTCATCACTTTTGTTCTAATTATTGTCTAATCAAACATAATAGCTATTCCATTACACCCATGTACACAAAATGAGAATTGCAAATCTTACTCCACACATTCCACATACACAAAACTACATGAACTAAACAACCTGAACTTACTCTCAAAATTACCTCATTCATGAATGTACACTTTCCATTTATATTTAGTGTAAAATACTGAAACACTCACTGATATTACATATACAATAACTATATATATATATATATATATATATATATATATATATATATATATATATATATATATATATATATATATATATATATATATATATATATATATATATATACAGTAGATATATATGCTCAAAATACAACATTTCTTGAATAAATCCTTACATTTGTAAGGTTATAGAACTCCTTGATTAATTGAGACCTTTACAACATTTGGCAGGTTTTCTCACCCTTCATCCTCAGGACCAGAAGCATGTGTTTAACACACCTGGAGCACATGCATTTTAATTAGTGACATACTTGTTTCAATTCCCTTGTACATAGTGAAAATAATCTTGCATATAGACTGTAAGCATTCTGTAGGAAACAGAACTTAGCAATGCATATTAGTTTGTTTTATATTTAGGGGACATAGCATCAGAATCTGACTAACAAATATAAAGTTAAGTTAAGTGAACCACTGCAATGAATATGATCAGATGATTAAAAGGCACATAAGTACAACTCATTCCACCTCATTTACTTAATTTGCAGCATAGTGAGTTATCACATCATTTCAATCCTCTGGAGCCTGAGAGGACCCACCACTGGACAGGTTCAAGTGACCCAGGCAGTGATATATCACCAGAAAATGAACCATTACACTTTGAGAAGAGAGACGTTTTGGAATCAAGTGCATCACAACACAAACTTAGGAAAGTATTTGGAGCTTCGAAATTATTTTTTCCCAATTAGCTTAGATGAGCATATAGGAGCCATTTTTTTTTTTTTGGGCGGGGGGGGGGCTTACCTGGATCAAAATGTTCGCTGTCATTTTTCTTCCAAACTGGGCCAATAAGCCAGACCTCCTACTTGTTTTGGGGAGGCTGACAAGTAAATCTTAGCCATGGCAAGGAGAGAAGCTTTGCACTTTCCCTACTGATGCCTAAGGAATTGCTGGTGGCTGTTCATTCCTTGCATCTACTCCAAATACAGTGAATGGTTTCTAGGATAATTCATAACCATTTACTAATATTAGTGTAGCTGTAAACGTTAATGCATGACAAGTGTCACAAAAATAATGTGACTGCCTTTGTGACACCAAGAAGCTCACTCAGATAGTCTGACACTGTCTAGGGAAAAGTCTTTCAGGTAATTGAAAACTCATGATTAATAGCCTATTGTTTCTTTTGTTACTGCAACAAGGTCACAATACCAATTTTCAAAGATATATCCGTGTAAAAAAATAATTTAGGATAATGTGCATTTTGGTTTCAAGAATCCCAATCAGCAGTGGTGCCAGGGGCAGCACACTGCCCCTTACTCACCATGCTGACTTTTCAGTAACACACCTTTGTGTATCATAAATTATTCCAGGCTGCTTCCCTGCATGAACATGCAATCTGGCTGGGTCCCTATTGTTGCTGTCTAAACACAGTTTCTGCATTTTTGTTCCTGGATTAGTGACTGTGTTCTCATAGTTGATCCACTCTGGTTCTGTTTATCTAGAACAGTGGTTCTCAACTCCTGTCCTCAGGATCCAGTAACAGGCCAGGTTTGCAAGATGACTGAAATACATCACAGGTGATATAATTTGCTGCTCAGTGATTGTAGTATTCTAGTCTGCATCTCCCCAAGGTAATACTTAAAATCTGGCCTGTTAGTGGGTCCTGAGGACAGCAGTTGAGAAACACTGATCTAGAACCAAACTGTTAGCAGAGAAGGACAGCAGGTAGATGTAATTTCTAGATGTACTGATCCAGAGTGGACAATCTATTATTTTCTTCTACCCACTTCCTCAGCAAGCCATGCTTAGTTATGATGTGTGATACTGTTTGTCTTATTCAAGGGCTAGTCAGTCAACTTGAGTAGCAAAAGACAGCACAAGACAGTAGGTTTAGGGATGCAGCAACTATAAACCTTGCCCCACCATTGCTGAGATACTGGTGCTTGGAGCGGGCAGAGCTCCTGAATTTCTTCTCCCAATCTGAACTCACACGATGGACAATAGCAAAGCTAATTACTGCACCTGGCATAACTTGATGGCAGGCTTGTGGTAATCCAGGGGGCAAGCAGACTTGTCTCAATCCCTCCATTTTGACTCTTTATGCCAGCCAGATTCCATGGAATATCCAGTGTTTTCATGGTGAATATTGTGTCTGTTGAACAACTTGTACTTTATATTCTGACTACTACAGAACCTCACATGACCAGACTCTAAAGGCCCGTACACACGTATCGGCCGAACAAAGTCTGGTGTGCAGGCTATAAAATTTTTGTAAGCCAACAAAGAACGGCCGATTGTTCGTCAGTCAGTACAGATTTCGGCCGACAAAAAGCAGATGAGAAAGACTGGGCATGCTCAGAGAAGAAAAAACACACGGAAAGTTAACCATCACATGACATCACTTCTGAAGTTGGTTGTTGTTGGCCGACAAAATTCGTGTGCAGTCTTGAGCACTTTTCAACCAACACGACAGCACTGGACAAAAGACGGCCGATCGTTCGGCCGACAATCTGTGCGTGTGTACGGGGCTTTACTTTCCTCAGCACAGCAAACATGGTTAACATGGTAGATGTCTGGTCTATGGCCCATTTTAACACTGACTCCCTTAAATTCTCATAAATTCAATGCAAGTCTGCACTCTGAAGAGTGGCCCTAACTGTATCAGGAAGAATAACAAATGGCCAGGAGAACAGCCCAAAGTAATCACCCAGATAGGCTTGAAACTCATTAACTAACAGGTCACAGTAAACAGGTCTGAATACATAGGTCATTGATAATTAAGGATGAGACTAGAACACAGACAGCGCTCCCCCCCCCTTTCCCTTTTTCTTTTAAATGTATATGCTGAATACCTTAACATGGGCACTGGCACTAGCAGCTCTTTTCTTTTCCTAACTCTAAAACTTTCCACTATCCAGTGTTGCACCTTAAGCGCCCATTCACACTGGCGCAACACGACTTGCTGGGGCGACCTGTGAAGTTGCGGTGCACGGCGTGCACCGCGACCTCGGCGCGACTTGCACGGACTTCATATCATTGAAGTCAATGCAAGTCGCCTCCAGGTTGCCCCAAAGTAGTACAGGACCCTTTTTCTAAGTCGGAGTGACTTGTGTCGCTCCTATTAGAACGGGTCCTGTGCTAATCAATGGCGAGCGACCCACCGCGACTTGTCAGGCGACCAAGTCACCTGACAAGTTGCGCTAGTGTGAATGGGGTCTTACACTCCTGGGAGGCATTCTTGACATAAAAAAGTCTTGCTGTGCCAACTGTAAAGAGGGTCAACCATCTCTTTGTATTACTAGCATATGCTGCCAAATGGGTCGAGAATCACCTCAAACATATAGTGTGACTTATATCATACTTTAGAAATGTTATGCATTTTACATCTGCCTTAAATGCTTAAAACAATGATAGGTTTTTAACAGAGAGGATACTCAAGTAGAATTCATTGTGCAACAAATGTTTTTTCTCATTTTGACTGATTGGATGTCTGTATTTCTAACATCCTTCATGTGAATCTTAAATTGTCAGCTGTGTTTACAGCTTTACTGCAAAGCTGCTTATCTTTTATTTGTCTGGGAACCAGATTGAAGAGACATAGAAAAATCATGCATTTGTGAGAAAGAAATAAAAGTACTTATTGATTGCACCCTGAAAGTAGAAGATAAACTCTTTTTGAAGGCATTTTAATGTCCTCTAGGGCCAAAAAGGCAGAGATTTGGACAGATTCCTACAAGCAAAAAAAATTATGAAATATCTTGTCTGTTCACTGAAGAAGAGCTCAGGAAATCTGGCTATATTTCAGAACACTAAATAGAACATTTTTTCATTGTCCTAACTACAATGTAAAAAAAAAAAGCAGACAACTGAAATAGAGTTTTTACAACACACCTGTGTCTCGGACACATTTAAATTAAATTCTAATCACTGTGCAAAGCTCAACAAGTGCCATTTCATTCCCACAGGGAAAATCCCTGTGATAAATATGGCAACAACAATGGAGCGCTATAGAAGTCAGTAGAAACATGTTATATTAGATGTTCAGTGCTCTTGTTGGCATTTACCAGAAAAAAAAAATCAAAAACTCTGTTAGATTTAATTTGTTTAGGGGATAATCATTCATTAAAACTCTACAGCCGCCTACAAATTAATAAGTGCATTTGGAAACAATCACTGTAAGAAATTGTGTGGCAGTTACTGTATTTGATAAAGATACATTTTTTGTTAGTTAGGCATAGTAATGCAAAATAGAAAAATTCTGCAAAAAGCTGACAACATTAGTACAGTTCATAACCCAGTTAATGCTGCATCAAGGTTTTGTATTTCTTCACTGACTCAAGAGATATGTTCAGTCCAATATTGTTTTGTATTAGAGAACAAAAGTAAAATCCAAAATTCAGCTTGATGAACTACTGCTGATAGCAGAAAAGTCGCTTTCTTTCTTTCAAATACTTACCTTCTCCAGAGTGCTGTATTCTGCTGAAATCCTATTATGTTCTTTTTGAAATCTGTTGATGTTATAAACGTAGGTTTATTTGACTACTTTAGACATGTACGAATGTACTCCACATGTCTTTAATATATTTACAAGCTGACTTTTGCCCTGATCAGAAGCTATCTATGGAATGTTGTTATGGACCTCAAGACCCTTCTTTTTCCCTTTGTACTGTCATATTATTTTCATATAATAAAACTTTTTTGGGAAAAAAAAATTCTATTCTGTTTGTTGGAATGGAGTCAGCAATGCTTAGTTGTTAGCATTCCTGCCTTGCATTACTGGGTTCCTGAATTTGAATACCAGCAAGACATTATCTTCATGGAGTTTGCAAATTTTCTGTCGTTATGTGGGTCCCCACACTCCAAAAACATGCTGGCCAGTTCACTGTCTCATGTCTATATTGGCCACATTGTGTGTGTATGTATGTGAGAAAGGGACATTGGATTGTAAGCACCTTGAAATCAGGGACTAATGTAAAGCACTGAATAAATTGTCAGTTCTATATAAATGCCTGTAATAATTAAATAGCCAACCGCAATTCCAGCTTTAATATTGCACAGAATCGCCCATTTTCCTTCATGCTTATACAGTCGTGGCCATAACCCCCACTAGTCCTCTGATCTTCAGGAGGTTTTATCATCTGAACTGAACACTGAAGGTGACACATGTCACTGCTATGTGACATGTGTGTGGTCTTTATGGGCCAAAAAAATGCCCAAAAAAAAACGCCAGCTGCAAAACACACCTGGGCGTTTTTGTAGCTGTCGTTTTTTTGGGCATTTTTTTGGGGTCTTTGGAGGCAGGCAAAACATCTGAACTTCTATATAGGGTAATATATACACACACACTTATATGTATTTATACACATACAGACATATAGGTGTGATAGGAGCGGAGACATATGCCTCCAAAGTCCCCCAAAAAATGCCCAAAAAAACGCTTGCTACAAAACCGGCAAGGTGTGAAAATAGCGCAGCCATATCCCTGTTCTATATTGATTCTAATACAAACAATCTTTTTTTTCTGGTTCTGGACATGCTACAGAGCTGAAACTTCACAGGTACACTTTTTAGACCCCCAGACACTAAATCAAAAGATTTTTTTTTTTTTTTTTTCAATAATTGGCTCTCTATCAAAAATGACAATTTTTAAGAACTTTTTTTGTGTGATTAATAGTCCCTGGGGCATGACCCAGAACCCTAGGCACTTTTTAGGGGCATTTATTGGGTTTTAGGGCTTCAAAATGGTGTTTTTTGATTACCGAAGTTCGGGTCCCATTGATTTTAATGGGGTTCTGAAATCCGGGCCGAACTTTCGGGAAGTTCGGATGTTCTGGCCGAACCGAACTTTTGAAAAGTTCGATCATCCCTAGTGGTCTTTCCTCAGGCTGTAAATGACACTGCTAGCAATTTGGAAAAGATTTACAAGTTCATAGCGGGATAGTATATGTAAAGAAATGGAAGCCAGGTGTGCAGGGAGTAGAAGTTAAAAAGGTGTAAGAAATGTAGTTTGAGCATGGAATTGGAATTTAAACAGAACATGTTACAGAAAAGAAACCCACCATAATTCATCCCAATACAACATACAGAGTGGAGAGAGTGAGACCAAGTCCCAAACTAGTAAATATTTTATTGAGAATACAAACAATGCTACTGTAAATCTGACTAGCTGTTACATATTGCTTCACTTTACACACCACCTTTGCTCTTGAAACAGTCTTATTAAATAAAGCTATTTTCCTTCTATTGGCTTCTGGATTTTAAGTCTTGGCATTTTGATTACCATGCAGTTTCTGTTATGTTTAATCATCAAAAATGGTGGTTATACTTCACTAAGAGTTTTTTTCACACTAATCAACTGAGATCATTGTATGCATGCTATGCTAAAGAGTTGTTTCTTGCGATATCTTAACATCAATTGTCAAAAATTAGTGCATGACTTTTCTTGTAATAAAATAATGCCAGTTTTTAGGTGCGGTAATTCGATTGCGTAGGAAACATAATGTTTTTCTGAAACGGAATAATTGCTTTGTGTGAAAATGGAATGAATTTTTACCTAGGTCATATTTTGATATGTAAACTGAATATTTGAAAGGAAAAAGTTATTTAAAAGTTATATAAGTGGTAAAATAACATATGTTGTAATAGAAACTCATGCAGTGAATTGAATAGGTATGGCTTTGATGTAGTGCTGTTTGTATGTATTTGTTATATATGTTGTTTTTTTTTTATTTCTTTTTAGGTCATAATGAAATACATAAGAAATATACTGTATGTATATGCCCCGCGCCAGATATTGATTATAAATATGTGAATAAATATATAGAATAGTGAATAAAAATAGTGAATAAATTAATTATTATTTTAAAATTAATTATTATTTTAAAAGAGTGTATTTGTAGCAGCTGCTATAGAAATATAAAAAGTGTTGCAGGTAAGTAGTCTAAATGGCTACCTATAGCGCTTGCTTTCAAAAATTATTGCAATATATAAAATACTATAAGTGAATATAATACATAAAAAGTGATATTAGTGATAAATATATTAATAGTGCAGATATTTTATCCGAAATATATAAACCTTATTTCATATAGAAATTAAAAAGTTATAAATGTGAAAAACTCCAACAAAATATTTCCAAGGTTTAAAGTTAAATAAATAATCCAGTAAAAATATATAAAGTGAGTCTTTTGTGCAAACAGTGTCAAATTCCAAACGAAAAGTGCAAGTGCTCAGCATGATGATTACTCAGTCCACTCAGTAGTGATCCATATAACTATAATTTCACCGTAATAATGGTAAGTTTCAATCACTTACCAGATAGCGAGGGTCATGTGTGCCTTATAGCACCACGACCGACCGGGCTTGAATAGCCTTCCAGGCTAAGATGGAAACTCCTTATGGCTTACTTCAGGTGGGTAAGATGGTGGGTTCCCCCTCTCTCTCTTCTCCCCTCGTGCCAGATGAATATAAGAAAAAAAGGAGCTCCAGATAGTGTGATATCTGTGATATAAGTTTTATTTCCCGTTTGGGTAAAAAAGGGAATAATACAGAACAATGTGCAAATTTAAGCAAAAAACAGGGTAAAAATGGGGTTTAACCCGCTTGTGACCGTGTGTGTCGGCGCAAACCGATGGCAGGGAAGCGAGCGGGAGGACTTCTGGCTTGCGTTCCACCTGCATCACATGTCACGTACACTGTTCTTTACAATCTTACGCGTTTCGTCACAAGCCGGAAATCCTCCCGCTCGCTTCCCTGCCATCGGTTTGCGCCGACACACACGGTCACAAGCGGCCGCATTAGGTCTGCAATCGGGTTAAACCCCATTTTTACCCTGTTTTTTGCTTATATATTTGCACATTGTTTTGTATTATTCCCTTTTTTACCCAAATGGGAAATAAAACTTATATCAAAGATATCACACTATCTGGAGCTCCTTTTTTTCTTATATTCCTCTGGCACGAGGGGAGAAGAGAGAGAGGGGGAACCCACCATCTTACCCACCTGAAGTAAGCCATAAGGAGTTTCCATCTTAGCCTGGAAGGCTATTCAAGCCTGGTCGGTCGGGGTGCTATAAGGCACACGTGACCCTCGCTATCTGGTAAGTGATTGAATCTTACAATTATTACGGTGAAAATATAGTTATATGGATCACTACTGAGTGGACTGAGTAATCATCACGCTGAGCACTTGCACTTTTCGTTTGCAATTTGACACTGTTTGCACAAAAGACTCACTTTATATATTTTTACTGGATTATTTATTGGACTTTAAACCTTGGAAATATTTTGTTGGAGTTTTTCACATTTATAACTTTTTAATTGCTATATGAAATAAGGTTTATATATTTGTTATAAAATATCTGCACTATTAATATATTTGTCACTAATATCACTTTTTATGTATTATATTCACTTATAGTATTTTATATATTGCAATAATTTTTTAAAGCAAGCGCTATAGGTAGCCATTTAGACTACTTACCTGCAACATAATGAAATACACCTGGTGATCTATGATCCCTTCCCTTTGTTATAAAATTCAGTCATAGTATTTTTTTTCATGAATTGAAGGGTGTGACAGATAGCAATGACTAAGACTTTACTGGTCGAAACACTTTAGTGTCTTTGGCATGTCTGGATTATAACCTTTTGATTATTAATGACATGACATTATGCCAGGGATCTCATGTGCATTTAAAAGGATAAAGCAATAAGAACGTCACCCAACATACCCTCCACACTCAACTGCGGGAGTCTGCTGCTGCTGTGGGCTATGGTAACAGGCAATGGAGGTGGAAAAATAATTCAGCATTTGGGTTTAGAAATCAAGTCATCCAGACTTTTGCCAGCCTCCCGGGCTATGATAATCATAGAGAAGTTTATGACAATCAGAAGTTCTGTAGGATGTCAAACTTGTTTGGCACAATGAGCCATTTGATGTGATGCCTTGATTACAGCCAGCCCCCTTTGGTGGAGTGTCCTGTATTAGAAGATTCAGAGATACCAGGAGGCTATTTGGAGATTTGGATCGGAGTTGATGTTTAATTGAGCGTGGTTTACCACTTATTATTGGGTGGTCCGCAATTAAAGGTAAGAGGCAGTGAGTGCTTTTTTTACCAGTGGAGGATTTCTTTAATTACTCTTCGTGCTAATGTGCACTTTTTGTAGGTGCTCCTTTCAACTCTGAACACCAATATTTAAATTGTGAAAGACTTTGTTTATTATGTGAAAGCACTGCATTTATATATATTTTTATTTAAGTTATTTGTTCCAGCAAATGGTGCTAGCTGCTTTTGCTTATTATTGATTGTTTATTATGCTGAGCGAAGGCGGATTGATATATTTAATAAATTACATTTATTGATCAGCATCCACCAGCTGGCTTTTTTCTTTCAGCTTTGCATTCAAGTTGGCTGGTAGGAGCCTCAACTGAACACTGTTGTTCCATCACATGCTAATTGAGTAGAGGCGGTAGAGCACATTCATTGTATTTGTGAGTTTAGTGCATTGACCATGTGAGCAATGTTCTACACTTGCACAGCATAACAAATATCTACTAGAACCAAATTTTACACTTTATACATCCAATTACACCATGCACAGCTTACATTACATCCTCATATCTAAAGAAGCTCCATTATACAATCACTTCAGGTAGAAAAATCAGAGCTTTTATCCACCCCATCTGTCTTCCACATTTTACTATTGGGGAGAAGAATTCATCACAGTGTCTCTTTTACTAAATATTTTATATGCTTACCTTTCAGGCTGTACTGAAAAGCTGCTGCTTCTCCACTCCCTAGCTGCTACAGATATTCCACTCTTTTTGTATTGCAGAATACTTGCTCTTCCTTTAGGCGCTGTGGCTCTTCCCGGCAACTTGTACATCACTACAGGACATAAGAGCCAGTTTAAGGAACCACAGTGGCCAGCAGGGGGAGCCAATATTCAACTCATCTGAAGGTCAATTACATGGGCTACCATGAAGGTAAGCACATACATGCTTCCTACATGGTGACATGGTCACTTTAATGTGAGTACTGTAGGAGAAGTGGATCAAATAATCTAGCTGAAATCAGTATTTGCATTCTAAAAAAATCCAAGCTTTGGAGCTCCTTATACACTCTAGAAGATTAATGAATTACTGGCAAACACCTATAGGTAACAGCTATAAAGTAACACCAATGCTATATTATATTGTACCTTAAACATGAATTAAAGTCTGTACCAAAGTTTCTATCACATTCCATATACCTCGCGTTTTGTGGCTATGTATATTTCAATCACAACTGAAACCCACAAGGCATTTTTAGTTAATATACACTAATATTTGACCTTCACTTAATATTTTGTGTATTTCAGATAAAGTTAAGCTGTAGGTATTGGTTATACAACCAATATATGCATATTTCTCCATGTTTTGACTCTGCAAGTACAGAAAAATACATGTGAATCTGCCTAAATCCTGTACCCTCGTCCTGTGTTTCACTGAAATCGCAAATGTTATTAGCCCTGATATATATTTCTGTGGACTACAGAGCACCTGTCTCTATATTATGGAAATAAGGAAAGAGGGAGGTTGCGATGGATTGTAGTGATGGGTTGTGATGGTTGTGTGGTTGGAATGGTTGTTGACCTGCACTTGATTGTTTGCAGTCCCAACACACTTCCTTTCTTAGGGTGAAAATACTGATCCTCCATAGATAAATTTAATTAAGTGAATGTTGTCACCCTAGAACAGCCAAACTATGAGAAAAAAAAGCCTGTAAATGAATGCAGGTTCAAACATATTTTAAACAAAACTAATTCATACTTACAAACAGACATTTGCAATGCTCAGAACTTCTGTATACAATGCATATGTTCAAAGGTTAAAATGTATTTCTGAATATTATTAAATGTAAAAAATGTTCAGGCTAAATTGGTTAGTTGCATGTGAAGTGGGCATTAAACAAAGGTGTAAATAGCAAGGCATCATCAGCGTGAAAGTTAACATCTATATAAAATAGACAATTGATTTTAATTTTTGCTAATTGTCTGCAATCAATTAGGACAATGAATGGGTAGAGCTTGGGATATGTAGCATCACTATATATTTCAAAGTTTTGTGTTTAAATGTAGTTATGACTAAGGCCTTATAGGCTGAAACATGTCAACTGATCTTATCAGCAGTTGTGTTCTGTGGTTCCTGAATAAAGATGAAGATTTTTTTAAGAGTAACTACCGGTGTACAGATCATCTTTCTACATATAAAATAGAGTATATCCATTGATTCTGTTGGATTAGCAGACTTGCTGGCTTTCAGACTTGCTCTCTCTAAATGAAGATTTTATAGCTCTATCTGAATAATGCAATAAAGGAGGGGGGGGGGGGGGGCAAGGAAATAAATAACTCATATGACTTATTTATAATTTTACATTTAAGGCTGCGTCACAACATCCTGATCAGACTCTGATAGCTGCCACTGCTGCTTTTGCTTGGGAACCAGTCCCTGCATTGTGCACAGGTGCTCAAATTACAACTTTGAGTTAGTAATATAATACACTAAGGCTGGCCATACACTATACAATTTTCTTGTTCAACTTTCCTTTAGATTTACCAAAACCATGTAATATAGGGTCAAACCAAAACACTTTCAATTTGTATGCAGTCAGGCAGGCCCTTGCACTACATAGTTTAAGGTAAATCTAAAGGAAATTGAATAAGAAAATTGTATAGTGTATGGCCAGCCTTAGCAATGGCCACAAAATATCTGTTCACATACAAGGGGCTTCTTGTCTTCTCCTGTGGCTTTATATGAAAACATGCATGTGATTTTTATGCTCCCACACTCTATGTCTGAGGGGCTTATCATTCATATCCCCAAGATAAATGAAGATCATCTTGATACAGCATCCAATTGGCCTATCATTTTACTGCAAACTGATATTAACACAGTATTATTAGTAGTAATCAGCATGAATTCATGAAGAATTGTACTTGCCAGACCAATCTATTATCAGTCTATGAAGAAGTGAACTGCTGGCCTCTGGATTTGGTGTATCTGGATTTTGCAAAGGCATTTGATACAGTTCCCCACAAACGTGCACTTTACAAACTGAGGTATGTGGGCATGGACCATAGGGTGATTACCTGGACTGACAATTGGCTACAGAGAGGGTCCAAAGGGTGGTAATAAATAGTGAATACTCAGAATGGTCCAGTGTGGTAAGTGGGGTCCCCCAAGGATCTGTCCTGGCACCATTTATATTTAACATATTCATAAACGATATAGAGGATGGGATAGATAGCTCAATCTCAATATTGGCAGATGATACAAAGTTAAGTAGGGCAATAACTTCTGTGCAGGATGTGGAAACCTTACAAGCAGACTTAAATAAAAAAAATAAAAATAAAATAATGGGTTGGGCAGCTACGTGGTTTAACCACTTGCCGACCGCTCCAAGCAGATATACTGCGGCAGGGCGGCTTGGCTGTGCATAATCACATAGATTTGATTAGACACAGCGGGAGCCAGACCGTGGGAGGAGCGGGCACCATCGCCACCGGCCTCCCGTGATCTTTGGGGAAACTGACAGGAGAGCCGCCTGCCTATGTAAACAAGGCAGGCAGCTCTCCTGTCAGACAGGCACAATGAGATTCTGTATCTCAGCTAAGCTAAAACACCAATCTCTGTCAGCCTGTCACAGACCCCCCCCCCCACAGTTAGTAAGCACAATTAGGCTCACACTTAACCCCTTGATCACCCCCCAGTATTAACCTCTTCCCTGCCAATGTCATTTATACCGTAACAGTGCATATTATTTAGCACTGATCACTGTACTGGTGTCACTGGTCCCCCCCAAAAGTGTCACTTAGTTTCAGATTTGTCCGCCGCAATGTCGCAGTCCTCAAAAATTCGCTGATCGCTGCCATTGCTAATAAAAACAACAAAAAAATAAAAAGTCTAAAAATCTATCCCATAGTTTGTAAACTCTATAACTTTTGCGCAAACCAATTAATATACGCTTTTGGGATTTTTTTTAACCAAAAATATGTAGCAGAATACAAATTGGCCTAAACTGATAAAAACAATTTGATTTTATAAATTTTTTTAATGTGAATGTTTTATAGCAGAAAGTAAAAAATATTGTGTTTTTTTCAAAATTGTCGCTCTTTTTTTGTTTATAGATCAAAATCTAAAAACTGCAGAGGTGATCAAATACCACCAAAAGAAAGCTCTATTTGTGGGAAAAAAGGACATCAATTGTATTTGGGTACAGCATCACAAGACCGCGCAATTGTTAGTTAAAATAACGCAGTGCTGAATCGCAAAAAATGGCCTGGTCATTAACAGGGTAAAACCTTCCAGAGCTGAAGTGGTTAATGTTGAAAAATGCAAAGTAATGCATTTGGGTGCTAAAAATACGAATGCAAGTTACTCACAAGGGGGAGAACCTCTGGGGGAATCTAAGATGGAAAAGGACCTGGGGGTCCTAGTAGATGACAGGCGCAGCAATGGCATGCAATGCCAAGCTGCTGCAAGCAAAGCCAACAGAATATTAGCATGCATTAAAACTGTATTTACTCCAGAGATAAAGTGATTATTCTCCCACTCTACAAGACTCTCTGGTCCGGCCACATCTTGAGTATGCCATCCAGTTCTGGGCATCGGTCCTCAGGAAGGACCTGCTGGAACTGGAGAGAGTCCAGAGAAGAGAAACAAAGCTAATAAAGGGACTAGAGGATCTCAGCTATGGGGAAAGACTACAAGCAATGAACATATTCACTCTGGAGTGGAGACACTTGAGAGGGGATATGAATATGATAGCGACGTACAAATGCCTTACTAGTGACCTTAGCATAGGGAAAAAAAATATCAGTTAAAGGGAGTTTAAAAAGACACGTGGCCTTTCACTGAAAGTGGGAAAGAAGCGGCTTAACCTTAAACTGCATAGAGGGGTTCTTTACTTGAGAGCGATAAGGGTTTGGAATTCCCTTCCACAAGCAGTGATATCAGCAGGGAGAATGGATCATTTAAAAAACTATTAGACGGGCACCTTAAGGATCACAACATACAGGGATATACAATTTACTATTGACATAAACACAAGCACACTCACACACTACAGGTTAAATTGGATGGACTGGTGTCTTTTTTAAGCCTTACCAACTATGTAACTATGTAACACGTTAACAAAAAATAAGTAAAGCCTATTGATTCTGTGGAATGGGGCAAAATGTGACAAACATTACACAGCTTTGGCCCTCAATTTATTAAATGGCAACAATTTCTCTATGCCTCTCCCATGGCTAGAACTTGTATCAATGGGTAGACATCTGAGTTTTTTCCACTCATCCAGGGGCACTAGATGTTCCCTTTCTCCCCTCTTGTACTTCATTGCAGTAAAACCTCTGGATGGTCAACTCAGGGAAAATCCAGATATTAAAGGTCTACAGGTGGCAGCACATATTGAAAAAGATGAATTGTACACTGATGATATGTTTTTATAATTAGAGGACCCAGACTTCTCACGTCATACTGATCTCATGGTTATTCGTGATTTGGCAGATTTTTGAATGAACACTTGGCCGCATATTCATACAAAAATTCTCAGTACATTTGATGACTTGATAAATGTAATTTGAAAGTATTTTAAAAATGATTTTACTTTTAACATCTGTTATGAGAAACAGATCTATTACTACAGATCTATGACCATGAAACTCCTACTTGATTTTGAACAATGGCTCTTATGTGTTTAGATCTGATGTACTCAGGCTGCTGTCACATATACTTATTTGTGATCTGTTATGGCTAGGGAAAGTATTAAGTCCCAAAGGGAAAAAGGGAGAATCCTTCTCAAAGATCTTCTGCGTTCAACACTTCTGGGAGTGATGGACGCTGGCATTTCTACCCGGTCCTTATGACCCCTGTGGTTTCCTTAGCCAGTGTCTTTCTCACTACAGGACACAGGTGCCGGCAGAAAATAAAAAGACACAAAATACCAGAACCAGGCACCAAACACATGAAGAAGTGTGTTTCATGCTGGGGATCTTTTAGCAAGGTTGTCTTTTCAACCCAGAGGAGTTCAGCAATGTAGACTGAGGGACAGGTAAGTATTGTTCATTGCTTTGGAGAGAAACCCTAAAGTGGTTGTAAAATCCAAAGTTTTTTTTTATCTTAATGCATTAGGATAAAAAGCCCTCTGTGTGCAGCAGCCCCCCTCAACCCCCCTAATACTTGCCTGAGGTCCCTCTAGAGCCAGAAATGTTGCAGTAATGTCTCAGCTGCCCAGGATTGGCTGTGACAGCAATGCTGCATCATTGGCTCCTGCTGCTGTCAATCAAAGTCATTCAGCTAATGAGGAGAAAAAGGGGGCAGAACTGGGTCATGGCTCCATGTCTGAATGACACAGAGAGCTGTGGCTCAGCTCGGGTGTCTACATAGTAAGCTGTTTGCTGTGGGGGCACTCAACAGGAAGGAGGGACCAAGAGCACAGAAGAGGGACCTGAGAAGAGGAGGATCAGGGCTGCTCTGTGCAAAATAATTACACAGGGCAGGTAAGTATAACATATTTGTTATTTTTAATTAAAAAAAAGGAGACTTTACAATCACTTTAATGTTATATTTAAAAAAATAGCTACGTGCTCCATACTGAAGATCTTTTAGCAAGGTTGTCTCTTCAACCCCGAGGAGTTCAGCAATGTGGACTGAGGGACAAGTAAGTATTATTTATTTGCTTTGCAGAGAAATCTTAATTTTTTATTTTAAAAAAATAGCTACAGAGACAGTTTTGATACAATTTGGAACAACATACAGTAAGTTTGCTTCATTTGCAGAATTATAACAGCTTTTTTTGTTAAGTTTGTTAAATTTTGTTACTTTTGTTACATTCTAATGTGTGCACGTCACATAACATAATAATCCACATTTTTATATATCAATGCTCATCCATCTCACAGAGAGTTTTCCTTTATTTATGAGATGTGATACATTGTACTTTTTTATACAAACACATTGGGAAAAAAAGTAATTATCATTTGAATTCCAAATGTGACCTTGTGGTTAAATTATTTTCATTCTGTGCAAGATAATGCATGATGCAAGAGCCTGCTGTGGAATGACTAGCCCTGACTCACTTCAGGGAAATAGAAAAATATACTGCTTTGCTTAACATTTAATATTTTTTTCTATTATTCTTTATGTGTGTATAAAGCATTAACATTTTACAAAGTGCCGTGTGATGTGAAAAGAGTAAAAAATAAAGACTCCACAGAAAAACAAGTGATAGGACACAGAAGTAACAGAGTGCCCTGTCTCTATGGGCTTACCGTCTAAGAGCTTGAGAAACTTAGATACAGTAGATATTAACAATGGCAAACACTGCAAATTATGGGATTTGATTATTTGGATATGAAGAGCGTGAGTAGAGGGAAGACATATATGTTATTTCAAAGGTGTGAGTTTGAATGGACTGTTTAAATGTGTAACAGGCAAGAGTAAGCCTAATAGAGTTGAGAAGAAAATTCCAAAAATGTCTGTTTCCCAAGTAAAATCTGGTAGGCTTGTCTGAATGAAGAGGAAATTAGTAGGTCAGTGAATGAGGGGAGAATAGTATCTCACAAAAGTGAGTACATCCCTCACTTTTTTGTAAACATTTTATTATATTTTTTCATGTGACAACACTGAAGAAATGACACTTTTCTACAATGTAAAGTAGTGAGTGTACAGCTTGTATAATGGTGTAAATTTGCTGTCCCCTCCAAATAACTCAACACACAGCCAGTAATGTTGACACCGCTGGCAACAAAAGTAAGTAAACTCCTAAGTAAAAATGTCCAAATTGGGCCCAAAGTGTCAATATTTTGTGTGGCCACCATTATTTTCCAGCATTGTCTTAACCCTCTTTGGCATGGAGTTCACCAGAGCTTCATAGGTTGCCACTTGAGTTCTCTTCCACTCCTCCATGATGACATTACAGGTCTGGTGGATGTTAGAGACCTTGCGCTCCTCCACCTTCTGTTTGAGGATGTCCCACAGATGCTCAATAGGGTTTAGGTCTGGAGACATGCTTGGCCAGTCCATCGCCTTTACCTTCAGCTTCTTTAGCAAGGCAGTGGTCATCTTAGAGGTGTGTTTGGGGTCATTATCATGTTGGAAAACTGCCCTGTGGCCCAGTCTTCAAGGGAAGGGGATCGTGCTCTGCTTCAGTATGTCACAGTACATGTTGGTATTCATGATTCCCTCAATGAACTGTAGCTCCCCAGTGCCAGCAGCACTCATGCAGCCCCAGACCATGACAATCCCACCACCATGCTTGACTGTAGGCAAGACACGCTTGTCTTTTTACTCCTCACCTGGTTGCTACGGCACATGCTTGACACCATCTGAACCAAATAAGTTTATCTTGGTCTCATCAGACCACAAGAAATGGTTCCAGTAATCCATGTCCTTATTCTGCTTGTCATCAGAAAACTGTTTGCGGACTTTCTTGTGCATCATCTTTAGAAGATGCTTTGATGTAGTGCGTGGCGTATGGCCTGAGCACTGACAGGCTGACCCCCCACCCCTTCAACCTCTGCAGCAATGCTGGCAGCACTCATACGTCTATTTCCCCGAAGACAACATCTGGATATGACGCTAAACACGTGCACTCAACTCCTTTGGTCGACCATGGCAAGGCCTGTTCTGCGTGGAACCTGTCCTGTTAAACCCATTTATGGTCTTGGCCACTGTGCTGCAGCTCAGTTTCAGGGTCTTGACAAACTTCTTATAGCCTAGGCCATCTTTATGTAGAGCAACAATTCTTTTTTCCAGATCCTCAGAGAGTTCTTTGCCATGAGGTGCCATATTGAACTTCCAGCGGCCAGTATGAGAGAGTGAGAGCGATAACACCAAATTTAACACACCTGCTCCCCATTGACACCTGAGACTATGTAACACTAATGAGTCGCATGACATGGGGGGGGATGTTAATTGGGTCAAATTTGGACATGTACTCACTTTTGGCTTTGTGTTGAGTTATTTTGAGGGGACAGCAAATTTACACTGTTATACAAGCTGTACACTCACTATTTTACATTGTAGCAAAGTGTCATTTCTTCAGTGTTGTCACATGAAAAGATATAATAAAATATTTACAAAAATGTGAGGGGTGTACTCACTTTTGTGAGATACTGTATAAGGGTCAAAAAAAAAAAAAGGAGGAAGCAGTGTTGTAAAGTGTTTTGAAGGGAAAGTTAAGTTACTTGATTTTTTTCACTGAATAATTGGAATTCAATGAAGAGATTGAAAGAGAAGGGCAGCAGATATGAAGTGGTGGAGTGAATATCTAAGTCTTGCTGCATCGTGCATAACAGATGAAGGGATAAATCCTGTTAGCATAATACTAGTCAGAAGCTGATTGCAGAAAACAAAGTAAAGCTTACTTCTAGAGGAGAAAAGGTAACACTTGGATATTGATGTCCTATTATTATAGACCCCTAGGGTCCATAGCAGCCTTGTTCCTTTATGTAATAATATGCCTGCTCCATTAAGCATTACACATGTTATATTGTATGGAAGTTCATTACTTTTGTTCTTAAATAAATAAATATTTATTTCACTATTTATAAGGTTGTTACTGCACTAAGTCACCATTTACTAAGAATTAATGACACCATTGTCACTTTTATGGAATTATAAGCACATGTAAATTCACTATAATTCCACAGTTGGGCACCAGCACCTTTACATATTTTACATATTTATTGACTTTATAAATATGTAAGGACACTTTATTTATTTGAAGCATTTACTTTGGATCATTTATTTTGAGTACAGTATACTTCTACCTTAGAGTAGCGCCACCACCCATATATACCATACACAACTTTAACTTCCCACCTTGGTGAGAAGTAGTCTGGGTAGGCAGCAACTCTCCTCACATTACAATTTTTCACATTTTTTCACATTTTTTTCCTTTGCGCAGGATTCACCCCATTTTTACCTGAGAAATAAAATGCAATACATTTTAAGACAGATAAAATAGTAGATAGTCATATCTGGGCTTAATCTCTGAACAGGCAGTACTGGAAGTTCAATGAAAAGATAAAATTATCAAGAGATAGTGTAAACAGGGAAAAGTAGTGAGCTGGAGATTTATTGTGGGGAGTACCATCAGATAAAGGTATTAAAGCGAAGGAGGCACTACTGAAAATGAACTTGAAAAAGTAGCCTGATAAGCATGATAAGAACTGTGAGAGGGAGTTGACTGAAATGGCAAGAAAATACAATGGCAGTTTAAAGTAGCAGAAAGTGATCAAATGGAGAGAAGCATTTAAGGAATATAAGCAGGGCAGATATTTTAATTTTGGTCTGTAGTAAGGATTGCTCACTTTTGTGCAGGATGAAAGTCTACAAAAAATAAGCTAGTTAATTGAGAGGAGTAAGTGTGAATAGTCTCCAAAAAACAAAGTCAAGTGTGTTTTATCAAGTCATAATGGCCCCTGTATGTTATGGGAAGCTCAGCAGAGAACAAAAGGAGTATTCACTTGCACCAAGGAATAGTGTGGAAATTTCACAGAGCAGCATATGTAGAAACCATGAGGCAGGATTTTAAAGCAATTGGAAAGCTTGGGAGGGTGCAAGCACGTTGTGGCAACTATGAGTTAAAAGGAATAAAAAATATGTAAACATATGTACCACATGGGGTTATTGATTTTTCTCCAAGATCCATCTGCCATGATTGTTTGCTGAGGTCTGTAAATAGCCACAGACGTATTATTGGCTGATATTTGACTAATATCTATAAATACTTTTGGGTAGTATAACTATTATTATTAGAGAAAATACATAAACGTACCAACATATGTTTAATTTTTTCCCACAATTATCTCTTCTGTGCAGTTCCACCACATACAAGTTAAATGATTGTGACCAAATGAGAAAATAGCCCTTATAATGTTTTTACCTTATTTGGCATTGTGAAAGTTGATTTAGGGCTCTTTCACACGGGCGGTCCGATCAGATCCGCCTGTCAGTTTTTTAGGCGGATCTGATCGGATGCCCCATTCAGCCCTATGGAGCAGCGGATGTCAGCGGTGACATGTCCGCTGACACCCGCTGCCATCCGCATCCGATCCTGTCCGTGAAATCCGGACGGATGGAACCCCTATTTTCCATCCATCCTGGGGATCGGATCGGATGGGATCGGATGAGAGCGGACAGGCGGTCCGCTCTCATCCGATTCCCCATAGAGAGCAGCGGGGGCTGTGACACCTCCCTCTCCGCACTGCAAGCGGAGACGGAGCTGTCATCCGCCGGCTCAGCGGGGATCGCGGATCGATCCCGGCTGAGCAGCACGGATCCGCCTACGGAGGCGGACCGTGTGAAAGAGCCCTTATTAAAATTATAGTAAAAGTGCACCTGTTACCCCCAACAACTAATCTGGTTCATTAGGTCATTTAAAAGATGAAAGCTTCACTTGTGTTTCTGTTTTCAACATTCATCCCAAATGTCCCAGGAGTGGTGCTAATAAGCTGTGGCCCAAAACTGTGACTCCCAACATGACCCTTGTTTTTCTCTAACTCTTTTCTTCTCAATGATGTTTTAAGATGAAATAATTTATGCAAATACAAACACTATTTAAAGATTGTGACATTATTGGTCTTATCTAGTAAAGAAGTTCCGAAGAGCAATGAGAGCATGCACAATGCACACACCTCAAACAACCTGCATTCAGTTCACTAAAACTAGGTCAGTTAACAAACCATTTCTGATTGCCTGCCATGGATTACTGCACTTTACACATTCTCGTTGATCTTCTCTTGCTTCACTGAATACGCTTGATTCGTGTGTCCATCAATAGGCTTATAAATGTGTTTTTTATTATAATAGTGAGATCTGACTGATATGTACCCAGTCAACTGGCCTTTATGTCCAATAAGGTTTTCATTTATATCCAACACAAAGGTAGAAAACTACAGAACTAAATACCACCAATATCTACATATTTATGTCAACCACTAGCATTCAAAGAGAAAACAGAGGCAATAAGTAAAATCATTCACACTACTAAGTTAGTCCAGAAAGTGCAGTATACAATGACTCTTATACACATTACTGGCCATCATTGATCAAAATGTCTATTGCAATGGCTATAGGCATGCAAAGTAGACTATAGAGACGTTGGCAAGCTGGAAAATCCAATCCTGCAGAATCTCAAGTTTGGGTGTAGATGTTCTCTTAATACCAGCTAACTGACAGATAGTGGATTTTACACATCATGGTGTACTCGGGTAATGACATGAAAACAAAAATCCTGTACTCCAACATACACTGTCATCCTAACATTTCAAGTTTTACTAGAGTATATTCTTTATATAAAGCATGTTAATTTTTTCAGGTTTGTTCTAGTGGTTACATTGTTAGTCAGGTTGAAAAACAGCCCATCAAGTTCAACCAATAGAAACATATGCTGTATGTGTCTCTACATACTGTACAATTTTATCTTTATTTCACAGACATTCCTTTCTAATGGCTTCCCTGGGTAGACTTTACTTTGATATTTATTCTACACAGAGCTTTGTAGTGTTTGGGAAGACAGTGGCAGCACTCTGATTTAATTGAAATTGTCGAGTTCCCTTATGTGTTCTATTGATCCTGTGCAATGTCATCTTTAACTATACTTGATATGAGGTTCCCTGCAGAGATTTATAAGGTCATATCCTGACAGATGTTTTCAATCATGTTTATTCTTTTGCTCCATCTATAAATTGATTGTAATGTTTATATCATCTAACTAATTTTTGTCTATTGATTAACCTTGTACGATTCCATGACAATAATTTCCTCCCTCTACCAAGTGTTAGTAATGAGTTAGTAGCTGATATAAATCATACATTATATTTATTAAAAGCTTAGCAATACATTTATTGTTGACAACCTTTTGGACAACTTTGTTGGCAACTTTTGTGTGTCCCAGCACATCCATGTATTGTTTACCCTAAAGTCAACCCCAAAACAGTGCTCTGCATTAAACACATACAAAATCATGTTCTATGATTACCTTCGAAAGGTCTAAAAACACCGTCAAACACCCTTAATAACCAGGACTGCCCCTTAAAAAAAAAAACTGCTCTCCTGGATTCCAAAATTCTTACTTGTTACATCGCACAGGAAAGTGGAGCCATTGTGTGTAGATGGAAACTGTTTTACGGGTACCCAGACTGAGGTGTCCAACACCATAGGATAAAAAGTCAAAACAAAAAGGACAGCCAGAAATGCCGTATTCCTTCAAATTCTTTATTGTCACATCCCAGTGAGTAAAAAGATAGTGTATAACGTGTTTCGGCGACAGGGCCTTGGTCACAGCACACATAAAAATACAAAAGAACATTATCTTTAGAAAAGAAAATTTAGAAAAAAAGAACTATGTCTGGCTGAGGTCAGATTATCAGCTGTCTTGTCACCAAGTTCTAGAAGTTCCTGCTCTACAAGGACCTGAGAAGTTTCAATAGCTGTATTTCTAGTGTTTACTTTATAATAATATTTATCCCCCTTACATATGCTATCATTATTGATACCATACATTCCACCCATGGTCTCTGACTGAAGCCTCTCAAGAGTGTATCTGACCACATGGTCTTGAAAATTAAACAAAACATTGCATATTTCTTCTGACTCACCCATGTGAGATACTCCAGGAGAGTCCTCCAATGAGACAAAATGTTCCCTCAAAACTATGTTTCACACAAACCTATTCACATCCAGCAAGGTGTTAAAGATGTCAAAATGAGTATTAGGAGCAAAGGACAGGCCTTTGGACAGTAAATACACTTCTCTGCTGATGATAACGAGGCATGTGAAAGATTAACAACATTTATAGTAGAGTCTATTACATTGGTTACCCACATCAGTCCCTTTTGCTCCTCGTTTGCTGGGGATAGTTTGATCTTTTTGGAGCCATATCTCCTTCTTCTTGTCTTCTCTTTTTTATTTTTGTTTTGTTGGATCTGTCCTGCAATGTATACAACTGTTTTTTTTTTAGGACTCTTTCTCCTCCATTATATATAATATATAATAAATATATGATATATCTTTATGTATATATATATTTATATATATATATATATATATATATATATATATATATATAGTTCTCATGAATTGCCAATATGGATACTAGTAATACTTATAGTGACACCTTAGATTTATGATTAATTTTTAACTCTTGGAATGGCCGGGCACTCCGCATCCTGCACTGCCTCTGCCTGCTGATTGGCTCTTCCGCTGCTCTCTCCCTCCACCAACTCTTCCCATACGGGGAGTCCGGGGGGGCGACTGCTATCCGCAGGAGACGACGAGACCTCCGAGGTGGTGAAATTCACACAGCCCATTCTCTTCTATGAGGCCGACTTCAAGGAGCTCTATGTATTTCGTGCTGAGAGTGCAGAAAGGTCCTGTATTTATACCACCTTCCTGGAGGTTTGGAGTCCTATTTAGCAGGATAAGTTTGGGAAACCTGAGCTGAGTGAACCAGGATGCGGATGAGTATAACATGTAAGTACTAATTTATTTTTTGGGATGTTTTCCTTAAGTACTTTCTATCAATTAAAATGAAAACAATAATTGCAACATTAATTTAACCCTTTTGGTGCCACCAGCATACAGAGGAAAATAATTACTTCCAGTTGGCCAGTTCAGTAAGGCTTACGTTGGCTGCATTCTCTTCTGCTAAAAGCTCATGGTCACTTCAGTAACAAAGAACTTATGGAAAATGGATCCGCTAGACTCTTCTGATTAGATTAATAGCTATGACCAGTGGCTGACAAGGTGACACCACCACCGCATGCTGTGCATTACCTGTCACCATGGACCCCACTGTGTGCCAGCTATCTGATCCCCTCCATGTCCCATGTGTGCCCCTCAAACCATTCTACTCCACCCTAGGATGGCAAAATAAGGATCAGTTAGCATGCCTTATGTTTACTGATGCTTCCCTTTTCTAAATAAACACTGGAGTAATCTGGTATTCATTTATAACTGAAGAGGTACTTTTCATTTGTGAATGAACATGGAAGAGCTGAGTACTCATCACTTCCATGTTCAGTGTCAGTGAGTTTTGAGCTTCAAAAGAAAAGGAGGTTGAGGACTATTTGTCCTCAATCTCTTCTTCTATCTCAAAAGTAAAATACTTAAACATCATACTTCCCCAAAGCCCCCTGATAGTACTGATAAAAAATAAATACATATAATAAAAAAAAAAAAAAGAGAGAAATTCACAGACCGAGAGCAGTGCCACTTTTACACAGCAAAAGTGCATACTGACCTCCTTTAGTTAGTGAAGTCTGTGTAAGCAGGTGAGAGGGCACCCATAGGTGGGGTGAAGGGCACTGTTGTAAATAAAGACATACATTCAAGATTTGTGTGGTGTATGGGATTGCACTAGTCACAGAGATTGGTATGCCTGCATAATTTTAATTGCAGCACATATCAACCCAATATGCACTGCAGGTCAGGCACTAACCACAAGGCATAGATTTGAAACCAGCCTCCAGATTTTATTTAAATAAATTGACTATCTATAGTAACCTTCAATTTTTACTGCAAAGGTGCACCCTTAAATTCACAAATATTTGTCATTAATTCCCTCAATACAGTTTTATCCTTTACATTTAGGAGGAATTAAATGTTTTTCTTTGTGTGCACCTAAAATGATTTTAGTGTGTTTTTACCTCAAATATCAATTTGATAAACATTTTCACAACTATCATGAAACCTAAAAAAAAATCTTTAGCAACATCTTTAATTCTTTTAGTCCCATGCTGTCATAAATTATATATTTAAGGGGGACATTTACAAACTCTGAAAACTGTAAGTGAAATTTTTTAAAAATTGCAAACATGATCAGGCCACCTGAGGTTAAAGTAATTCTAAGGGCAGATGTTTTTTTTTTAACTTAATGCATTCTCTGTATTAAGGTTAAAAACATTCTGTATGTAGCTCCCTCCCCGCTCCCCTTAAACTTACCTGAGCCCGATCTTGATCCAGCACTGTCCCCAAGAGCAGCAGCTCTCTCTCTCCTCACTAGACAGGGAGGCAGCAGTGGTAGCCATTGGCCCCTGATGCTGTCAATTACAGACAGGAAACAGAGAGTGCAACTTGGGATTGAGACTGCATGAGTGTCCCCATAGCAAACTGCTTTGGGGCATTAGGTGGGGCGGGGGAGGGGCAACGGTGGGGGACCCGAGAAGAGGAGAACCGGGGCTGCAATATACAAAACCATTACACAGAACAGGTAAGTACACAATGTTTTTTTATTTTAACCACTTTACCACTAGAGGATTTTGCTGTCTTACGTCTGGGCCACTTTTTGCGATTCGGCGCTGTGTGACTTTAACTGACAATTGCGCGGTCGTGCGATGCCATACCCAAACTAATTTACGTCCTTTTTTCCCACAAACAGAGCTTTCTTTTGGTGGTATTTGATCACCTGTGCGATTTTTACTTTTTGCGCTATAAACAAAAAAAGAGCGTTTATTTTGTTTTATGCTACCTATGTTTGGTAAAAAAAATCACAATAAGCGTATTTTGATTGGTTTGCGCAAAAGTTATTGCGTTTACTAACAAAGGGAAAGATTTCTGTCATTTTTGGTGGGTTTTTTTTAACGCGTAATGGCGGCGATCTGCAATTTTTTTTGCGGGACTGCGACATTGCGGCGGACAGATCGGACCCTTGACTGACATTTTTGACACTTTTGGCGGTACCAGTGACATTACTGCAGTAATCAGTGCTATATAAATGCACTGTTACTGTAAAAATGACACTGGCAGGGAAGGGGTTAATTTTATTGGAGAGGGAGGGGTTAATGTATGCCTGGTGCTTACTAACGTGTGTGGGGGGAGGTGACTATGTGACACAGGGACAGATCGAGGATTCAACTATCCTGCAATCTGACCCTGCCTGTCACTTAGGAGATCCGCCCGCTTGTGTTTACACAGGCGGGCGGATCTCCACACTCGATTGCTGCTGCTCCTCCCCTGGCCCAACTCCCGCTGTGACTGAATACAGTGTCTGGCGACGTAGGTCTACCAGACGATAACGAACCACTTTGCCGCAGTAGGCTCAACGTGAGCAGACGGCAAGTGGTTAAAAGAATATGTTTACAATCATTTGGAGAGCAGGGCCTGGCAGCAAAAGGGTTAGGCCCAGATCCTCCCAGGGTCATTTTATTGCATCTACCGTAGTTAAATTCCACTAGCTGTCTTAAAAAATAGTATTTTTTAAGAGATGTAATTTAGTAAAGTAATCATATAACTGAAAGCTGATAACTACATATAAAAGCATCACCATAATAAGATGAACTTCTAAATTCCCATTCAAAATGTAAAACACTACCAAAATATATATTTGTCTTCATATAGGTCACTTGTATGCTGATGATGAAACTTGCCTTAATAGATATCACAGCTAACTATGCCCACACAAACTGCATTCTAAAATTTTCAAAGTCAGGATCATTCTAGATGACATCTAATATTCTATTTAATGTGAATAAGAGAAAAATGAGTAAATAAGTATGTCATTTTGTGAATACATTTAAACAAAAACTCTTAATTGTCATTGTTTCTATGGGGGTTACTGCATGCAGTCGTGTATGTTCTATGTGTCAAAGGTGAACCTGTACTTTTCTTGCAGCGAGAAAATAAATGGGTTTATGAGAATTCCAACATAAGCATGAGCAGAAAAGTGAAGACAAGGTGTGTATGTGGTGCTGGTAAGGTAGGCAAGTTAAACATGCATGTGTAGCTAAAAACTTTATTTCAATTCATGACAGAGTGGGGAAAATTTTGAACTCCTGTTGGGTTCTATTTGCTATTCAGGGATGTGTTTAGGGATTTGCCCTCACTTTCTGTTCTGTTGTCAACATTTTCTCCAGACAGGAAGCTAGGGTAAATCTACAACACAGAGACAAATATAGATTTAATTACTTAACCTCCGGAAAATGTACCCCCCTTCATGACTAGGCCATGGTTTGCTATATGGCACTGAGTTACTTTAACTGACAATTGTCGTGCAACACTGTACCCAAATAAAACGTATGTCCTTTTTTTCCTACCAATACAGCTTTCTTTTGGTGGTTTTGAATTTTTTGTGCTATAACATTTTTTTTAAAAACAAAATGTTTTACTTTCTGCTATAAAATATAAAATTGTAAAAATTTTAATTTCTTCATTAATTTAGGCCAATATGTATTCTGCTACATATTTTTGGTAAAAAACAATAAATGTATATTGATTATTTTGCGCAAAAGTTATAGCGTCTATAAACTATGGGATATATTTATGGATTTTTATTTATTTATTTTTTTTACTAGTAATGGCGGCGGTTAGCGACTTATAGTAGGACTGTGATATTGTGGTGGACAAATCAGACACTAACTAAAACTTTTGACACTTTTGGGGACCAGTGACACTAATACAGTGATCAGTTCTTACAAATGTGCACTGTCACTGTACTAATGACACTAGCTGGGAAGGGGTTAAAACCAGGGGCGATCAAAGGGTTAACTGTGTGCCTAGCCAGTGTTTGTGTACTGTGGGGGAGATGCCTTTACTAGGGGGAGGCATTTATCCACGTTACTGTCAACGAGTCTGTGGTAGTGAGCTCTTATAGATCCCCAGCTCAGGATTCCCCAGGGCGCGGAGTCTAAGCCCCAGCCTGCTTCTTCACCAGGGCCCCTGATGGTGGGGATGGACTTGCAGCAGACTGGAACCAGGTCACGGCCCCCAGGTAGGCCCAGCTGAGGATGTGGCGACCGCTGGCGTGTGCAGGGTAAACAGGAGACTATAAGGAGATGCAAGAGACAAGCCGAGGTCAGGACAGGCAGCAGACAAACATAGACAGAGAAATTAAGCCGGGTTGGTACACAGGAGATCAGATACAATAGCCAAGGGATACACGGATGGGAGCTCATAGAACAGCAATGTTGCTCAAGCAAGGAACAGTGCACTGAGCATGTGTATATATAGGGAAGCATACAGGGAGGTGACCCAGGAAGTAATTGACAGGAACAGGATATAACCCACAGTGGAGCAGGCGACGCCCATAGAACAGAGAAGCCCAAACACCACATGTGAAGGGAGGCAAGACAGAAGCACTGCAGCAAGGAGGTAAGAATATACAGACAAAATTATAGGCTAACTTGTGACAGTTACTGCTTTTTCTTCCCTATAGCAAGAACAACAATCTGCCTTGTTAACATAGGCAGATCGCTGTTCTGGCTCTCTGCCTAATAATCAGCGGGTGCCAGTGGACATCGAGTCTGTGGTACCCACAGATCAACTCCCACTGTGTATAATCACAGCGGAAGCAGGCTGCCAGAGGTGCGCATGTGCGCCCCAGACTCGAAAGTGCAGGATGATGTACTAGGTTGGTGATCCTGCGCAGCAGAGCCTCCTTGCCGCCGTAAGTTATATGGTCAGCAAGCAGTTAAAAGGGGTTCTTGCTTTCCCTTACTTTACTACCAACATGCTTATTTATTTTTGTCTATATTGCTGTTTGAGCATTCCTCCCATGCCCTGCCGGGTAAAATATAATCAGCAGGAGAGGGAGCATTGGTAAATCCCTCTAAGTCCCCGTTCACACTGGGGCGACCTGTGAGGCGACCTGGTCGCCTCACAGGTCGCCGTAGGTCGCCTTCCATAGGGAAGCTGCGGACCCGTTCTAATAGGAGCGACACAAGTCGCTCCGACTTAGAAAAAGGGTCCGGAGCTTCTTTGGGTCGACCCGGAGCGACCGTCATAGACTTCAATGTTATGAAGTCCATGCCGGCCGCTCCAAAGGTCGCGGCGCGCTGCTCGCACCGCGACCTCGGAGGTCGCCCCTGGAAGTCGGATCGCCCCTATGTGAACGGGGCCTAACACCAGATAGCAGTTTAAACCTGGCAGAGTTTGAACCCTTCCCCGCTACATCCAAAGCTAAGGAAAAAAGGTTTGGCCGGACATACACTTTAAGTGACCTAATGCTTTAGCCTGCATGGGAAAAGCACAGTTTCAATAAACCTATTTATGTTTAAGCAACAGTTACTTGTTATTGATAGCAAAGGTGAAAAATTGGCTCAAAAAACATATTACTTGAGTCCAGCATCACACTAGCAAGTGATATGTTTTTTGAGCCAATTTTGCACCTTTGTTATCTATGATTGTTGATTTAATAGCAGCAGATATCCTTTTAAGAGATTTATGATTTTAGTTTTATGTGATAATATGAACAGCGGGGATAGTAGTGTTTGTGTAACTGCACTTTGCTCTTTGGACAGTTACTTGTTATTCATGTGATAAAAGAAATTGCTGTATTGTTTCTGTTTTTTATTTTTATCCATGAACACAAGAAAGGTCATTGCATATGAGCGAGCTGGAGAGAAAATGAATGAGATTTATTAAGTGTGCCTTATATAATATAATGAATTAATACATTTTGGCACTTCAGAAAAACAGATTGCAGTGTACTGCAGATCATGAGTAGTGCAAATCACTGCACCATCATGTGGCATCATATGCTCCCCTCCAGTAGATACCATTTTTTCTATTTCATTACACGCTTGTCATATAGATAATGGATAGCGAGGTATTCAAAAAAAAATGAAATTGCTGTATAAAGGCAACTCTAATAAAGATCTCAGCAGAACAGAATTTAAAGGAAACCTATAGTCAGAAAATATGTGTTTTTCCATTGCTGAGGTCTTCTTTCTGCAAATACTGAATGGCTAGCTGGTATGTTGATCTGCAGATTTCAATATGTTTTGATTCACCGACCTTACATAAGTATGTCAATTAAGGGTTCCAACTCCCCCCTTATTACATTAGATGTGACTTAGAGCAAGGTCAATCAGGGAACTAGTAATTTCTAAGGGAAGTTTTCCTAAATGCAGAAGAAGATTAGCTGGAAGCCAGCTAAGATGGTCTCAGATCAATTTACATCACAATACTCTTGTATTTTACAGAACTTGTGACCTACAGATACTTTGATATAAATGGCAGCTCAATATATCACATCTATTTTCATAACAAAAGGCAACACATTTAGGCTATGTTTCCACTAGTGTGACGCCAAAGTCGCGCAATTTACAGTGCGACTTTGCAGTGTGACTTTGAGTGTGATTTTGATCTGACTTTACACTCTCTGACTCAAAGTTGCATCAAAAGTCGCATCAAAGTAGTACAGGCGCCTTTTCAAAGTTGCTGCAACTTTAAGTCACATAGATTGGAACATTGAAATCAATGGCCTGTGACTTGTCATGCGACTTTATGTGTCCAAAGTCGCATGACAAGTCGTACTATTGGAAACAAAGCCTTAGAGTAATACTGTATACTGTAGGGCATGGAAACATGATGATGGACACTTTATCTGCAATTACTCCACTATAGATTAGCTGGACATTGAACTAGTAAGGGTGATTTAGGAACTGGAGATTTTTTAGATTGCTCTCTAGGAAATTATTTGTGGTTAAAACCTGATGCAAGGTTTGATCTTTCTAGCATCTAAAACTCTTCAACTGTGAAAGTTATTGGCCTGAAATTAGAATGATGTCTGGTTCTCCAGCATGCTCTGCCTCTATTGACCTCACTGTATCAACATAGGTCAATTAACTATCCACGGCCTCTAATATTGCAGTATATTATAAGATAGTCTATGGTACTCTATTTATTTGTTTGGAACTGAACTAGTCTTTATAACATGGGGCTGAGTCTGTGTATGAAACTATATTGGTACAAGCACCTATACGTTTCTAGTTCAGGTGGATCTGGATGGCCATTTTCTGTCTCTATGGTTGCAGATAATGTCCATATAGGGACAACTGGCTAGGAATACGTGGTTTCAACCCAACATTGTTGATTTTACAGTTCTTTGGCTACAACAATCTTGAACCTTTCTGGATCAAGATCATTTCCATTTTCAAAAATACAACATTATTGTGGTCATTTGTAATTATGATGCAGATGGGAGGTAACATATAGTATATTTGAAAGCCTGTCTGATAGGGAAGTTTCATATTTCCTTATTAACCTCTTGTCTACTGGACACTCTTACCCCTTCCTGTCCAGGCCAATTTTCAGCTTTCAGCACTGTCATACTTTGAATGACAATTGCGCGGTCAAACACTGTACCCATATGAAAATGTTATTTTTTTATAGCTTTTTTAGCACTTTTTTTATGCTAAATAAATGAAAAAATAAATAAACGTTTTTCATAGTTTGTTATAAAATTTTGCAAACGGGTAATTTTTCTCCTTCACTAATGTGCGCTGATGAGGCTGCATTGATGGACACTGATAGGCTGCACTGATGGGCACTGATAAGGCAGCACTGGTGGGCACTGATAGGCTGCACTGATGAGGCAGCATTGGTGAGCATTGATGAGGAGGCACTGATGAGATTGCACTGATAGGTGGCACTGATGTGCACTGATAGTTGGCACTGATGGGCACTGATAAGCAACACTGATGGGCACTGATAGGTGGCATGTATGGGCACTAATAGGTGGCACAGATAGGTGGCAATGGTGGGCACTTTAAGGCAGCACTGATGAGCACTGATAGGTGGCACTGATGGGCACTGGTAGGTGGCACTGATGGGCACTGATAGGTGGCACTGATAGGTGACACTAATGAGGAGGCACTCATGGGCACCAATTGGCAGCACTGATAAGCACTGAGTGGCAGCAATGATAAGCACTGATTGGCAGCACTGGTGGGCATTGTTGGGACTGCACTAAAATCAGGACACTGATAATCAGTGCCCTGATTATCAGTGTGGTGGCAGGTTAACTATCAATGTAGATGTCCCTTTTATAAAGGATGGTTATCAGCTTTCCTCTCCTCACGCTGTCAGCTGATTGGACTGATTGGACACAGATGTTCATGTGGTAAAGTGCCCCTGATTGGCTTTTTACTACAATCTATGATCAGCGAGGACACAGCGATCACAGAGCGTGCCACGATCAAGGAACGACATCATATGACGCCCTCTCTGGACTGGCTGGCTGCACTGTCATCCGGCTGTTGCATGGTCAGCAAGTGGTTAAAATTGGCCCACAATACCTAAGTATTGTCAAGGTCTTACCTTGCCCTCCTGTTGGCAGCCATCTTGGACATGTGCAGACTGCTGCCTCTTATAACCTCTGATTGCATCATCACTTGCCTGCTGCTTGAGCGTCGCACAGTGATGATGCTGCACACCTGACTATATCAATCACCTGATGGGCTGCAGTCTTTGCCCTTGCGTTTGTGCTCCAAGGTGCTTTACAGCTAGGCTGATGACTCTCCTGGCTCTCGACCCTGCATTGGCAGACTAACCGCTTCTGAATTTGACCCCAGCTTGGATGACTACCTGCTTCTGGACTTGACGCCGGCTTGGATGACTACCTGCTTCTGGACTTGACCCCGGCTTGTAAGTGATGTCGAACCTTAGTCTCGCTGGGCATTTATTGCTGTTTGCTCCAATAAATTGCTTTATTTTACCTGCTTCTCTCTGTGGTCTGGTTTCCTGGCACCCTGACAAGTATGAATTCTAAGTCTGGTTACCTTAGCTGACTTCATACCAAAGGAATGTCATTATTAACTGACCAAGTCCTTAAAAGGTAATGTTGATTTCAACAGGGTTGATCATTTCCTCACACACTTGTCCTATATACCACAGCCAAAACTTGTAACAGTTGGGTCTTGTATCAGAGCTGCTATTATGCAAGCATCTGATCTGATCATCTGTGGCACTCTGAGACACTAAGACAGGGTACTCCATGGCAAAAAAGGCATCTATAACTAAGTATTCTTGTTACATTTTCTAATATTATTACATTTGTCATCTGTGTCTGACATTACTTAATTAAATGTTATACCTACAAGTGTTTGTGTGATCTCTCTTTGCACGTGTCAAATACAGTAAAACCCCAAGAATGTAAACTATAATTTAACTGAAATAGAACATTTGGTACCATAAGTGGGTTAGACCAGTTATTCGATTTGCGTGGACTGGAGACACAAATAATAGAATGTGTAGTGGCAGGATTGTGCTGAGTTTAATGCTGTGTTTTTGTATTGTAAGCCGTACTACATTCAGAAAGTGTAGAACATGCACCAGTTAATTAGCTGGGCTAAAAGAGAGGTTGCAGTAGATGAGTTCTATGTTGGGTGAACCCTATTGCTCGCAATCCTTACCAATCCGTTAATGAATTGTTTTGGTTTGAAAAAAATAGCAAAAGACTGATGCATGAGTGGAATGGCTATGCTATCAGAAAGTTCCAGATAGGAAAAAGATGTTGGACTCTGGGCTCCAGGCAGTTTCAGAATAATTCGCTATTTGAGGTTTAGAAATGATGAGCAGAAGACTACTGGTAGAAAAGGAATGAAAATTTGACCTGTGCTGGTGCCAGTGGTGGCTGGTGCTCAAAAATTTGGGGGGGGGGCGCAAACAGAAAAATGTAATAGGCATTGCTTTGCGGCAAAAAACGCAGTAAAAAAATGCGTGACTTTGATGTCACAAAAGTGTGAAAGGGGCCTTCAGTAATTAAGGCATAGCGTGCCCCCTTTCAATGCACAGAGATCAGCGTGCACCATTTCAATGAAGAGATCACGTGCCTCCTTTCAATGCATAGATGCCAGTGTGCCCCCTTTCAATGCACAGAGACCAGTGTGCCCCCTTTCAATGCACAGAGACCAGCGTGCCCCCTTTCAATGCACAGAAACCAGCGTGCCCCCTTTCAATGCACAGATGCCAGCGTGTCCCCTTTCAATGCACAGATGCCAATGTGCTCCCTTTCAATTCAGAGATGCCAGCGTGCCCCCTTTCAATGCAGAGATGCCAGCGTGCCCCCTTTCAATGCAGAGATGCCAGCGTGCCCCCTTTCAATGCAGAGATGCCAGCGTGTCCCCTTTCAATGCAGAGATGCCAGCGTGCCCCCTTTCAATGCAGATATACCAGCGTGCCCCCTTTCAATGCAGATATACCAGCGTGCCCCCTTTCAATGCAGAGATGCCAGCATGCCCCCTTTCAATGCAGAGATGCCAGCGTGCCCCCTTTCAATGCAGCGATACCAGTGAGCCCCCTTTCAATGCAGAGATAACAGCATGCCCCCTTTCAATGCACAGATTCCAGCGTGCCCCCTTTCAATGCACAGATGCCAGTGTGCCCCCTTTCAATGCAGAGTGAACAGCATGCCAAGCCCCCCCCCCGAAGTGCACTTACCTGTAGCGGCGGCTTCTCTTCAGTCCCCCGGCATCTCCTCGAGTCCTCAGTCCTCCCGCCTCCTCCTTGGCCAATGACATGGGGTTTGTGCTAAGGCAAAAGTTCTGGGATATATGGTGGTGGTAGTGGTATATGGGAAAAGTAAGAGCCTTTGTATGTTCTAGTTTGATTAAACGAAAAATAATTTGTAGCAGAGATGGCTGAAGTTTGTGACTGTGTGAAGATGACCCCTCACACTTTATGTATAAGAGAGGGAGAGAAGCAAGTTTTACACAGTTTCCAGTTCCCCCTTCCTTAACAGACAGTTTTTGTGTGAAGCAGGACATTTTTAATTGTCTAAGAAATGTATAATATAACTGTATGTTCAAATATTTGGATGACGTGAGAGATTTTTTAAGGCAAATGGAAATGTTTACATTTTACAAAATAAAATCCTGGTAAAATTGTTTGTTTTTATTATGTAACTTGATTTGACTTGAATGTAGATTTAAACAAAGGAAAGAAAAGAAAATGGCTGACTGAGGTTGACACCCTTTAAATTCCTGAACAGCAGCCATGCATATTATAAATATTTAAATGTTTAGCTCTCCATTCCAGTCTACTGGCCTTGGAAAAGGAAGAAGGTATGGAGTACAATATAAACACCACCCACCAACAAAACTGTGTTGCATCCCTTTAATGGCAGTTATTTGTATGAGTTAGTGGACTAGTAGAGTTTAACCTAACATGTTATATTTATGACTAGAGATGGGCTGAACATCACCCTGTTGGGTTTGCAGCAGCACTCCCGAACAGGTGAAAAGTTCTGACCCGAACGACGATCCCTATTGAAGTCTATGAAAATAAAAATATCCAATTTTGAAGGCTTATACAGTATGTAAGTAATTGGCCATCAAAGGGGTATGGGGGTCTGGGTACTGCCCTGGGGGACATGTATCAATGCAAACATTTAAAAAAAAACGATGCTTAAATTGCAGCAATAAAAACAAAAAAATATTTTAAACATAGTGCCTGCCATGCATAAAACATGCTGCAGCAAAAATTACATTTCTAAAGAAAAAAAGGGTCAAATCAAATTTAAATTGACTCACGGTTGCAATTGCTGGCACCCGGCTATTAAAAAAAAAATAAAGAAAAAAAAGGGCGTGGGGTTCCCCCAAAACCCATGCCAGACCCTTATCCGAGCATGCAGCCTGGCAGGTAAGGTAAGGGGGGGGAATGAGCACCCCCTCCTAAACCGTACCAGTCCACATGCCCTCAACATGGGGGTTGGGGGCATTGGGGCCCCCCCACCTTGTGACATCACAGACCAGTGAATACCAAGTTGGTGATGTCACAAGGGGGTGGTGCCTTTAGGTGATGTAGCCAGTTGGTGCTTTGAGGTGGGGGGGGAAGAGCCCCCCTGCCCCAAAGCACCCGCCCCCCTATGTTGAGGGTATGTGGCCTGTTATGGTTCAGGAGGGGGAGGCGCTTGCTTGTCCCCTCTTTCCTGACCTGCCATTTATTCAGCTGTCAGCTGGGAAGCCCATTGACAGCTAATGACTTATTGGTTGTTAAAGATGATGAAACTAGCTTCCTGGCCACGCTCCTTAACAGCCAACTTTTACTGCACCCTGATTGGGCAAAGGTTTGTCCAATCAGGGTGCAGAATGCACTGTGCACTATGCAGCGCACAGTGCATTGCAGGGCATTCGGCGGGGCGAACACCCCCTGCAAATTCGGGTGTTCCACCGAATGGGGAAAATAGCCAATGTTCGGCCCAAACTCCTGCTTGGGCCGAACCATTCGCCCCATTCACCCAATTCTATTTAGGACCAAGCTACGAGTATTTTTTACTTAACATCATAAGATGTGACAATAGTGAATGATCACACTGAAGATGAACATGCATGTCTACTTTGTATTGTCCTTTAATGGTAATTGTAATGAAGTGTAATATTTTAGAATACAACACTAAAGATTTTTTAAGTTTTCTCATTAACACAGGAAGAACCAGACTTGTTCTTAAAAGTTAAAGAGTTTCCAACATCTGTAGAGCTGAGGTTGGTTAAGAGGCTGAGATTGTTAATCGACATGGATATGGTGATGTAAAACCTTTGTGCCCAAATGTGATGAATACACTATGAATGTTACTGTGAATGTCATTTCAACCATGGATATGGTGATGTATAATCTCTGTGCCCAAATAAGATGAATACACTATAAATGTTTCTGTGAATGTCATTTCAACCATGGTGAATTAATGAGAACCTTTAATGAAAATACACGTGGTGATAATTAATGAATGAATTGATATGAGCTCATTAAATATGGGTAATAGAGAGTGCACCCATTAGTAAACAAAATAATGGCCATATATTTTGTATAATGTGGTTTGTGAAATGCATCTTTGTGTAATATGTTTTTTTAAATCTAACTATTCATTTTTTTTTTTTTTTTAGGAAGGAAATTTAATGATACCCCACTAAGACGTTTTTGTTTACTTACTAGAAAGTACTAAATGGTATCAATATATGAATGAGTGAACAGAAGACAATCACAGCCATTGGACAATTTGCATTATTTTATTATTGGTGTTACCTTTTTATGTAATATGTCAATGTAATGATAGCAAATGTAAATGTAGCACTTTTATTAGAAGGGAAAACAAAACATCCAGGATTCCCACACAGGGGTTTTAACTTCAGTCCGTAAACACTAATGAAAAATACTGTGCTACTTGGCTCTCTGGTCAGCAGTATCTCTGCTTGTTTTGGTCTCCGGGACCACTTGCTATTCAGGTTCTCTCTCAGCCTATATGACAGAACCTTGTTCTTTAGGCCAGCATGGCCTCTTGACAGGGTTTTCCCAGTATGTCCAGCTTGCACCCACCAGAGACCTCCAGATTCTTTCCAGCCCCCCCTAGACTAACTGGCCACCACAGATTCCTCAGTCTCCCAGACTCTCAGTGTTGCCCAGACTTTCCCAGTCCTTGAGCCCAGAATCCCCCTCACATGGGCTGCAGTCTCCACCAGGTACTCCCAGCTTTTCTGACAGGGTCTTGTCTTCAAACAGCTCAGACTCCAACTTCCACCACCTACTGCTCTCACCAACCAATCATTATAAGGGCTATGTGCACCTGAGCACACACCATTGCTGGCTGTCCGCAACACCCAGTGTTGGAGATTCCATCCTGCCCAAGACTCTTAGGAATCTCCACACTACAGAGCCCCATCCATAAATACCAAGATCCAGAGAAAGCTGCAAAAGCAGTTTTCTCCACTTAAAATCTATGCTCTGTAGCCGTGCAGTCAGCAGATGTGCAAACTATGTGTCTTTTCCCTGGCCATCTCTGTTCTTTACATAATTCAACCCTAATAAAAAAACTGCCATACATTTTGTTTTCATCCCCATTTTAGGGGTATATACACAGTGTGAAAAAAGTATTTAAAAAAAAAAAAGTAAAAAATCGATTTTCTATATATCTATATATCTATCTATCTATCTATCTATATATATATATATATATATATATATATATATATATATATATATATATATATATATATAGATATATAGATATATATAAAATCGATTTTTTACTTTTTTTATATATATATATATATATATATATATATATATATATTATGAATATATGAAACTTAAAGTGATACTAAACAGAGAAGAGTTAATTGCTATAATTCATTCACAAAAATCATATATATCATGCCACTGTAATTTGTTTGTTTTTTTGTTTTTTGTTTTTTAATCCTCTAAGTACCTTATTCCTATCTCCCTATAAACCTTTACTGAGCATCAAATGTATATTTTTTATGCATTAACATGGTGTAGGCGGAGTCAAAGATGATTTACACTAGCTTTCATTTTGTTCAGACAGCATCTGCATCCAAGACTCTTTATCCACTTTACAGGTATTAGCAATTACATTTGATATATTTAACACTGATTTACATTAAAACTAAGCTTTTTGTGAGTTTCTTAGTGAATGTAATCAATCAGCATACTTGTGCTGCCACGCAGCTTTAACTGTCTAGCAGTTGTTATTACATGTTATGTTATGCTATGATATTGGTATCTTCCTAGCACCCCTGCTGTTTCTGGCTAGATGGTTTCTCCCATCTCCATTTTCCTGCTGTAACTGCCATTTTGTTTAGTTGTTATGAGGAGACTGCAGAGTGTGGAAGCTGTGTAACTTCATTGTAAATTTACCTATGGAAAAGCCTCTATGTTTATGTCTTTGCTAACTTGAAGCATAAAGAAGCATTGGAGAACACCTCTGGAGTCTTTATTCATTGAGTAAACTATCTGTTGAAGCCATCATTCAACCTGCTGCACACACTTACAGACTGGAGGTCTACAAGAGGGTCACAGGTACAATCGATGCTGAGACAGAACAGTAAATATCACACTTGTCTGTGAGTCACCAGAAGCATTACTCTGCATATGAAACCAGCCACCTACTGAATGCTTCATTACTGTTACAGCCCTCTGAGGTGATCCAGTTTGAACTAGTTCCAGCAATAGCTAGCTATTGTATCAAATACCCAGCACCTCAGCCAGCCTGCTTAATAACAGAAGTCACTACTTACAGAGCTGAGCTCTGGCAGATTTCTAACAAGACACCAGAAAAACAGTACTTATTATGTCTGACAGAGATCTCACAGAGTTACCTGCATTTAGTCAAGATAAAGCAGACTCCTTACTTCATTCTGCTCGTCCTGTCAGAGCCCCTCATCCATCCTTGAAGGCAAGGGAGGTTTATGAAGCAAGTAAGGAAGAAACATCTAGTAACTTGACTGCATTATGGGAAAAGACTTTAAGTTGTATAACAGCCACTAATGAAACTAGCAACAATTCTGAGCAATTGAACACTGCTCTCTCAAGGGTTAAGAAGGCATTTGAGAATTATAAAAGACTTTCTGAGAAGTACTATTCTCTATTGTCACATTCCAACATAGAGGAAGCTGCATTGGAATTAAAGGACTTTACTTCTACTGACCAGCAGAGGCATAGCACATATCTTGAAGCAAAGGCACAGATAGAAGGGAGATTGGCACAGATACATGAGACTACATCCTGTAACTCTGCTTCTTCCAGACACTCAGGAAAATCTTCTAGGTCTGCCCGCTCATATCATAAATCTTCTTCTAAGTCATTGCGGTCCTGCTCTATAAGGTCAATACTGAGCGACCAAATACTCAAAGCTCGCCAAAAGGTTGCAGTAGCCCAGGTTCAAGCCGCCTGCTCTGAAAAAGAAGCAGCCTTCAAGGCAGAAGCTAAATGCAAGGAAGCAAGAATACAAGCAGAAACAGAGGCTCAGCTAGAAATTCTTCAGAAGAATAGAGAAAAGGAAGTAGCTTTAGCAGAGTTATCTGTCTTGGAACAAGCCCTATTGGAAGAAGAAGGAGCAGCTTGTACCAGCTTAGCTGCTTGTCAAGACCCTGTTGAAAGGACCCTACAGTTTGTCCTAACTCAGAACCACGACACCACAGTCCCACCTACAGTTGGAGATTCTTCTCATAATCATCCAGCAAGTGGATCAGAAGGCAATGTGTCGCCAAAGCAAGCTGGTCAACTAGACGCACCTACTAACAGAGACCCTCCACAACTACCGCACGTCACAAAATCAAGTGAATCAACCTACGCAGCTCATGTGCCACCACAACCCTATGTGCATAGAGATTACAAGGGCACAGCAGAAGACTACAGAATGAACTCTATACCCCCTTTGATACAGCTCTCTTTGACTTCAAATGCTCAGAGACCTTCAGTCGACAGACCCTTACCTAAATTAAACCCATCTGCAACACCTTTCTCTCTACCTACCAGCCAACATCAGATACCAACCATGGTCCAAGACGGCGCACCATCAGTAGACCCTGTGGCTATAAAAACTGAAAGCACTGACATTGCAGAGTTCAGCAAGTATATGATTCGACGAGAGTTGATTACAACTGGACTGTCTGGATTTGATGACCTCCCAGAAAACTACAGGAGTTGGAGATCTACATTTAAGGCGGTAACCAAGAACTTGGACATTGAACCTCAAGCAGAACTTGACTTACTAATAAAGTGGTTGGGGCGTCAATCTTCAGAACAAGTAAAGAGACTTAAATCTGTCTACATTTATAACTTTAAAGCAGGCCTTGATGCTGCCTGGGAACGTCTAGAACAAGACTATGGGAGCCCCGAAGTCATTGAATCTGCCTTATTCCAGAGACTAAACGACTTTCCTAAAATCTCTGTTAAGGACAATCATAAGCTTAGAGAGTTAGGTGACCTCCTTCAAGAACTTGAAATTGCTAAGTTAGATCCTAGTTTACCAGGTCTTAGCTATTTAGACACTGCTCAGGGCGTAAATCCTATTGTAGCAAAGTTGCCTAGTTATCTTCAGGGAAAGTGGACTAGTGTAGGATCAAAGTATAAGTATGAGCATCGTGTTTCCTTCCCTCCCTTTTCTTATTTTTCAGAGTTCGTGCGGAAGGTTGCAAGATCCAAGAATGACCCAAGCTTCTTCTATCCAGATACAACCACCATTCCTTTAAGTACTTCAAGGGGTATTGCCACCAACAGTAAATTCAAGGATTTAAGGCATCCTATTGCCGTGAGGAAGACCACCATAGCATCCAACGTCTTAGCCACAGACATCAAAGCAAGCAATCTTAATCAACAGTGTCCTATTCATAATGCGCCACACTCTCTCTCCAAATGTCGTGCATTTAAGGACAAGCCTATTGAAGAACGCAAGTCATTTCTCAAAGAGCATAATATCTGTTTTAAGTGTTGTGCATCCTCCGATCATTTAGCTAGAGACTGTAAGATTGCCATCAGATGTTCTCTCTGCAACAGTGCCAAACATGTGGACGCTCTTCATTCAGACCTGTTCAAAAGGAAACCTTCACCCGGCAGCAACCCCAAGACTACATCAGATGATGGCGGGGAGAGAACCGAGCAATATGCCAACCCCGTAACCACAAGGTGTACAGAGATATGTGGAGAAGGGCTTCATAGCAAGTCTTGTAGCAAGATATGTCTTGTAAGAGTTTTTCCTGAAGGATGTCCACAAAAATCCATAAAAATGTATGCCATACTCGATGATCAGAGCAATCGCTCATTGGCCAGTACAGAATTCTTTGACCTATTCAAAATTCAAGGAGAGACCTGGTCTTATACCTTGCAGACATGTGCAGGAAAGGTCAATACTTCTGGAAGAAGAGCCCATGGCTTCGTAGTTGCATCAGAATATGAGGACACAGAGTTTCCTCTTCCAACTCTAATCGAATGTGATCAGCTACCTAACAACAGAGAAGAAATCCCCACACCAGAGGTTGCATGTCATCACCCTCATTTGAGCCACATTGCTAACTACATTCCACCACTTAACAAGGATGTTAAGATTTTGATTCTACTAGGGAGAGACATTCCTAGAGTTCATAAAATAAGAGAGTTATGTAACGGTCCAGATGATGCTCCTCAGGCCCAGAAACTTGATCTTGGATGGGTGATAATAGGAGAAGTCTGTTTAGACCAATCTCACAAGCTCTTGGATGTAGCTTCCTACAAAACTAATGTTACCTATCGATTGATGAAATGTCCATTGCACTACTATGTGAAGGAAAGACTTGATTTCAAAAACGAAGTTCCATATCAAGCACTCCAAAGCATTAACTGCAAGCTCACTTCTCAAAAGGACTTTGGTGATTCAGTGTACCAAACTACTTGTGATGACAACAAGATTGCTCCTTCAGTCGAAGACAAGGAGTTCATCAAGATTTTGGATGAAGAGTTCTTCAAGGACAATTCCAACAAACCCAAGTTTTTAATGGACCAGTCTTCTACAAACTCAGAAGAAGACATCGATTTCCACCTGAAGGATCCAGATACTGATCCGAAAATCCGGCCTGAAGTTGGAGCATTGAGTTCCAACATCTGCTCAAGAAGAAATTTGGAGGATGAAGATGACTCCACAGATATGGGGGATGGAGCTGATGAATGGATGCAGGCCAAGACTCTGGTTAAGCCTCCAGACCAGCTGGAACTCAGCGACGCTGAACTTAAGGAGGAATTCACTCGTATCCTGACTGCAAACAACCCTCATGCCCCCCAGAACATTGTGAGGTACCGTTTTAAGGAACGGGCCTACAAACCCATTAACATCGTGGACCAGCTGGCCGTACGCTTCTCCCTGGATGGAAACATGTTACGCGAAGACTCTGATGAAGCGCGGCGACAGATGGCAAAGTTGGGAGTCATTGAAGAAACTCAGACCAACGACTCCACAGAGCCGGGAGACAAAGATACAGATGGGAAGTCTGACGCTCAGGCTAGTGAAGAATGGACAGAAGGTGAGGAAATACCATCCAGGAACAAGAAGGAGAGAAAACTGACCAACCAGTTCAATAATAGCGAGAGAGCGTCCCAGAGCATTAACAAATCCCTGCGGGAGCAAGCTTCTCAGACAGAGCCACCTCCAAGGGCCACCTTCTCCACCACTGCAAACCAGTGGAAATTCAACCAACCACACGCTTCACACATGGGCGGAGCATGGGAACGTATGATTGGGATGGCAAGGCGCATACTGGATTCTATGTTGCTTGATGTGAGTTCTTCACGCCTTACCCATGAAGTACTTACTACATTCCTTGCTGAGGTCGCAGCAATAATCAACTCAAGACCGCTGACAGCTGTATCCACAGACCCAGAATGTCCAACTGTTTTAACTCCAGCTGCATTATTGAGCCGGAAAATTGGACAGATCCCAGCGCCAAAGAGCATCTTTGATGAAAAGGACATATATAAACGTCAATGGAGATATGCTCAATACCTTGCAGATTGTTTCTGGGACAGATGGAGGAGGGAATACCTCACACTTCTTCAAGGACGTAAAAAGTGGCAAACCCAGAAGCCTAACTTAAAGGAAGGGGACCTGGTTCTTCTAAAAGAAAAGCAAACCAATCGGATCCAGTGGCCAGTTGGAGTTATTTCAAAGGCCATTGCTAGTGATGATGGAAAGGTCCGAAGTGTGGAAGTCAGGATTGTAAAGGACGGGAGCCCAAAAACCTTCCTGAGACCAGTCACTGAGACAGTCCTAATTATGCCTGCTTCCAAAAATTCTGATTCAGTGTCATGTGAAGGAGTCACTTAGATCTCTAGCATAGTTAGCTTAGAGGAGAGGGCTACATAGCATTCTACTGTATGCAATGTTAATTGTATGTTTATGGAAAATAATTGTGTAGTGGTATCTCACGATACCAGGCGGGGAGTGTGCTGCCACGCAGCTTTAACTGTCTAGCAGTTGTTATTACATGTTATGTTATGCTATGATATTGGTATCTTCCTAGCACCCCTGCTGTTTCTGGCTAGATGGTTTCTCCCATCTCCATTTTCCTGCTGTAACTGCCATTTTGTTTAGTTGTTATGAGGAGACTGCAGAGTGTGGAAGCTGTGTAACTTCATTGTAAATTTACCTATGGAAAAGCCTCTATGTTTTTTAATCCTCTAAGTACCTTATTCCTATCTCCCTATAAACCTTTACTGAGCATCAAATGTATATTTTTTATGCATTAACATGGTGTAGGCGGAGTCAAAGATGATTTACACTAGCTTTCATTTTGTTCAGACAGCATCTGCATCCAAGACTCTTTATCCACTTTACAGGTATTAGCAATTACATTTGATATATTTAACACTGATTTACATTAAAACTAAGCTTTTTGTGAGTTTCTTAGTGAATGTAATCAATCAGCATACTATATACCACCATAGTATTTAGCCATATGAGGACATATAGGAGGAGATAGGGAAGCGTCATTTACCACTGTGTTTATGTCCACATGTGTGACTCTATAGTGACCTGGGCAGCACATATATGAAAAAGGAGGAAATGAAGAGCTTAGAAGGGAACTGAAATATGAGCATGCTCAGTAGAGGATACCAATTGGTCTACAGAATCTCAGGCTCCAGTGGGGCAGAGAGAAGATAGGAAGGACAGCTGAACAAAGGATCAACAAGGTATATTTCACTCTGTACAAAGCCTATGCTTCAGTGGCTTTGCGTGTATGCACATTCAGTTAGATAGCATGTAATGAGAGTTTTTTTTATAGTCTGGGTTTAATGACACTTTAATCTTTTCCTTTCAAAATTCAAACATTTTTCATGCGACCTTATCAGGTATATTAGGTTGAAGAATCTGTTTTATTTCAGCTTAAGTATTTCTCAGCATTTTCCCATATCTCTTCTTGATGAATGAGTGTAGATCGGAAACTTTACATTCTCCTAGAATTTCTGTTGGAATGAGGAATTTTAGAACTGGAAAGAACTAATTAAATCTCACACAGAGATAAAAATATATACATTTGTCTGCTCGATAAAGGCTGTCCAAAACAATCTCTTATGGAATATGATGTCTAGCATATACAAATATAAGCTTGACAATGAATGGTTGAGAGGTTTCTAATCCCTTAAAAAGTATTGATGTTTTGCAACGATTATACAACAAGAATGTATGCTGTAATTACAGATATCCATGGCTGGTTTGTGTCAAAGAAGTTCAGGTATATCATGTCACAAGTTTAGTGGTCTGATCTGCTTTCTTAACAAGCTGCAGTTAATGTCCCTGAAAAAAACAGGTCAACATAATATTCTACTTGACCTTGGTTTGGAGTTATGGATCCCCTGAGGAGCTGTATACAGTTTTATTAGCATTCCATAGATCCGGTATTTTGGGATAACAATGCTGTCACTTGACATGAGTAGGTCATTGGCAGATGAGAGTAACTGATGCAGTTGAAAGATTCCTATAATTTGGAAGCCCGTTTTTTTTTTGTTTGTTTTTTTAAGTAGAACACCCTTTCCTATGCTGCTGCAAAACTGCTGTCAGGCTGATTATCTTTAAGATATTTTCTTAACAGTTTTTAACTAGGGTTGAGCGAACACGGACTGTATTATTCGTGTTCGTACCGAATAATTGGATTTTTGTTACCCGAACACGGACCCGAAAACTTTACTGTATATTCGGGTAAAAATCCGTGTTCGGTCGTTTTATTTCCGGGTTTTGCATGCATTGGCGCGCTTTTCATGGCGGGTTTTCAACAGCCAATCAACAAGCGTTTAACTGGTGTGCCTAAGCCATCCCAGCCATGCCTACAAATGTATTAGTAGCTGTGATTGGCCGTCTGAAGCATGTGACCAAGTCTTTATAAGTTCGAGGCAGCGCCGCTGCGGCGTCATTCTGCTGTTTAGTTCAGGGACAGAGCACACATCAATGTGCTGGCTGCTGATTAGGGACAGACAGGAAAAAAAAACATTTGTGTCTGGATAGAATTGAGGGACAGGTTGGAGTGTGTTAGGCAGGGCGAGTTGTAGGCATTTTAGGGCGAGGCTGCTGCTGATTTTTAGGGTCAGTGTGTTCTACAAACTACAATCGATATTGCTGTGTGGGGTGGGGTTTGCAGTCACCCGATCTACGATCATCATCTTATCAATCCTTTTAGGGAGAGAGTCTGCTGATTTTTAGAGTCAGTGTGTTCTACAAACTACAATCGATATTGCTGTGTGGGGTGGGGTTTGCAGTCACCCGATCTACGATCATCATCTTATCAATCCTTTTAGGGAGAGAGTCTGCTGATTTTTAGGGTCAGACAGTGTGTTCTACAAACTACAATAGATATTGCTGTGTGGGGTGGGATAGGAGATAGGCAGGTGTCAGTGGTCCACATCCATTTTGCTGTGTGTGGGCTGCTGTGAACACAATCTTTTTGGGGTGCAGTGAACACAATCTTTTTGGGGTGCAGTGAACACAATCTTTTTGGGGTGCAGTGAACACAATCTTTTTTGCCCACTGAGGAGGAGGGAGAAAAGTATTGTTCTATCAGTCACTGTGTGCAGCATTTTTCCTTCAGCTGTGCTGTGCTGACTGATCATACACTGCTGATTTCAGTTCACATGTGCTATTATTGAGTGGTTTCAAAAATCATACACTTTTTTTCTATTCCACTATTCAATATACAGCCTTGGGTTGAAAAAAATTAAATTGTGGCCTGCAGCAGAGCTGAATGATATTTGGGGTTTTTGGGGTTCATCTCATACTTCTGAAGATTTGAGGGTGCTGCCTGTTCCATACGCCTCCTACTCCTCATCCAGCCTTTTAGGGGTACAAACAATAGTAATTGGGGCCTAGTGTGGTTTTGTACGTGTGAGATACATACACTTTTTTTTATCATATTTTCTATTCTGCTATTCAATAAAAACCTTTGGGGATCAATTAAATTGCGGGATAGTCTGTGTTGGTACGTGTGAGATCCACCTTTCCAAGTTTTTGGGGTTCATCTCATACTTCTGAAGATTTGAGGGTGCTGCCTGTTCCAAACTCCTCCTACTCCTCATCCTGCCTTTAGGGGTACAAACAATAGTAATTGGGGCCTAGTGTGCTTCTGTACGTGTGAGATACATACACTTTTTTTTGATCATATTTCCTATTCCGCTATTCAATAAAAACCTTTGGGGATCAATTAAATTGCGGGATAGTCTGTGTTGGTACGTGTGAGATACACCTTTCCAAGTTTTTGGGGTTCATCTCATACTTCTGAAGATTTGAGGGTGCTGCCTGTTCTAAACTCCTCCTACTCCTCATCCTGCCTTTAGGGGTACAAACAATAGTAATTGGGGCCTAGTGTGCTTCTGTACGTGTGAGATACATACACTTTTTTTGATCATATTTCCTATTCCGCTATTCAATAAAAACCTTTGGGGATCAATTTAATTGCGGGATAGTCTGTGTTGGTACGTGTAAGATCCACCTTTCCAAGTTTTTGGGGTTCATCTCATACTTCTGAAGATTTGAGGGTGCTGCCTGTTCCAAACTCCTCCTACTTCTCATCCTGCCTTTAGGGGTACAAACAATAGTAATTGGGGCCTAGTGTGCTTCTGTACGTGTGAGATACATACACTTTTTTTGATCATATTTCATATTCGGCTATTCAATAAAAACCTTTGGGGATCAATTAAATTGCGGGATAGTCTGTGTTGGTACGTGTGAGATCCACCTTTCCAAGTTTTTGGGGTTCATCTCATACTTCTGAAGATTTGAGGGTGCTGCCTGTTCCATACTCCTCCTACTCCTCATCCAGCCTTTTCGGGGTACAAACAATAGTAATTGGGGCCTAGTGTTCTTCCGTACGTGTGAGATACATACATTTTTTTTGATCATATTTCCTATTCCGCTATTCAATAAAAACCTTTGGGGATCAATTAAATTGCGGGATAGTCTGTGTTGGTACGTGTGAGATCCAACTTTCCAAGTTTTTGGGGTTCATCTCATACTTCTGAAGATTTGAGGGTGCTGCCTGTTCCAAACTCCTCCTACTCCTCATCCTGCCTTTAGGGGTACAAACAATAGTAATTGGGGCCTAGTGTGCTTCTGTACGTGTGAGATACATACACTTTTTTTGATCATATTTCCTATTCGGCTATTCAATAAAAACCTTTGGGGATCAATTAAATTGCGGGATAGTCTGTGTTGGTACGTGTGAGATCCACCTTTCCAAGTTTTTGGGGTTCATCTCATACTTCTGAAGATTTGAGGGTGCTGCTTGTTCCATACGCCTCCTACTCCTCATCCAGCCTTTTCGGGGTACAAACAATAGTAATTGGGGCCTAGTGTGCTTCTGTACGTGTGAGATACATACACTTTTTTTGATCATATTTCCTATTCCGCTATTCAATAAAAACCTTTGGGGATCAATTAAATTGCAGGATAGTCTGTGTTGGTACGTGTGAGATACACCTTTCCAAGTTTTTGGGGTTCATCTCATACTTCTGAAGATTTGAGGGTGCTGCCTGTTCCAAACTCCTCCTACTCCTCATCCTGCCTTTAGGGGTACAAACAATAGTAATTGGGGCCTAGTGTGCTTCTGTACGTGTGAGATACATACACTTTTTTTGATCATATTTCCTATTCCGCTATTCAATAAAAACCTTTGGGGATCAATTAAATTGCGGGATAGTCTGTGTTGGTACGTGTGAGATACACCTTTCCAAGTTTTTGGGGTTCATCTCATACTTCTGAAGATTTGAGGGTGCTGCCTGTTCCATACTCCTCCTACTCCTCATCTAGCCTTTTAGGGGTGCAAACAATAGTAATTGGGGCCTAGTGTGGTTTTGTACGTGTGAGATACATACACTTTTTTTGATCATATTTTCTATTCCGCTATTCAATAAAAACCTTTGGGGATCAATTAAATTGCGGGATAGTCTGTGTTGGTACGTGTGAGATCCACCTTTCCAAGTTTTTGGGGTTCATCTCATACTTCTGAAGATTTGAGGGTGCTGCCTGTTCCGTACTCCTCCTACTCCTCATCCAGCCTTTTAGGGGTACAAACAATAATAATTGGGGCCTAGTGTGGTTCTGTACGTGTGAGATACATACACTTTTTTTGATCATATTTTCTATTCCGCTATTTAATCAAAACCTTTGGGTATAAACAATTAAATTGCGGGATAGTCTGTGTCGGTAAGTGTGAGATACACCTTTCCAATTTTTGGGGCGCATCTCATACTGCCGAGGATTTGAGGGTGCTTCAGTCTGCCTCCTGCCTGTTCCGAACTCCTCCTACTCCTCATCCTGCCTTTAGGGTACAAAAAATTGTAATCGGGGCCTAGATTGTGTTTGTACGTGTGAGATACGCCGTTTTGTAAAATTTGTCCTATTCCGCTATTCAATAAACACCCTGTTTGAGTGTAAAAAATTAAATTGCGGGATAGTCTGTATTGGTACATGTGAGATACACCTTTTTAAATTTGTTTGGCGCATCTCCTTCTACCGCCGAGGATTGCAGGGCGCTTCAGTTTGCCTCCTGTTCCCAACTCCTCCTACTCCTCTTCCTCATCCTGCCTTTAGGGTACAAAAAATTTTAATCGGGGCCTAGTCTGTGTTTGTACGTGTGAGATACACCGTATTATAAAATTTTTCCTATTCCGCTATTCAATATACACCCTTTTGGAGTGTAAAAAAATTAAATTACGGCATAGTCTGTATCGGTACGTGTGAGATACACCTTTTAAATTTGTTTGGCGCATCTCCTTCCGCCAAGGATTGCAGGGCGCTTCAGTTTGCCTCCTGTTCCCAACTCCTCCTACTCCTCTTCCTCATCCTGCCTTTAGGGTACAAAAAATTTGAATTGGGGCCTAGTCTGTGTTTGTACGTGTGAGATACACCGTATTCTAAAATTTTTCCTATTCCGCTATTCAATATACACCATTTTGGAGTGTAAAAAAATTAAATTACAGCATAGTCTGTATGGGTACGTGTGAGATACACCTTTTAAATTTGTTTGGCGCATCTCCTTCCCCCGCCAAGGATTGCAGGGCGCTTCAGTTTGCCTCCTGTTCTCAACTCCTCCTACTCCTCTTCCTCATCCTCCCTTTAGGGTACAAAAAATTTTAATCGGGGCCTAGTCTGTGTTTGTACGTGTGAGATACACCGTTTTTTTATCCTTTTTCCTATTCCGCTATTCAATATACACCCTTTTGGGGTAAAAAACATTAAATTGCGGCATAGTTTGCATATTTGACTGTCAGATACACCCGTGCGATACTGTTGTTGTTTTGTTCCGCTATTCAATAAACACCTTTCTAGGGCAAGATCATAAATTACAGAAATATGAGGAGACCGTCAAATAGGGGCCGTGGCCTGGGTCGTGGTGCTGCTGGTAGAGCTCCTGTTGCAAGGAGAGAACGTGGTCGATCTGTGCCAGCTACACACACAAGTGAAACACCTTCCTCAAGTGTGAGTAGGCAACAGAACCTGCAGCAGTGTTTGGTAGGGCATAATGCGCCTCTAGACGTGATGAAGCCTGAAGAAGTACAGGCGATAGTAGATTGGGTTGCTGACAGTGCCTCCAGTTCCTTCACATTGTCTCCCACCCAGTCTACTGCAGAAAGGTCAGAGTTGGCACCTGCAGCCAATGTCCAACCGTCTTTCACCTCACCCCCTTGCAAATCAGGCAAGCAGTCTGAGCCCCAAGCCATACAGCAGTCTCTTCTTCTTTTTGAGGACTCTGTTAGCAGGGTTTCCCAGGGCCATCCACCTAGCCCTGCCCCAGAAGTGGAAGAGATTGAGTGCAGCGATGCCCAACCACTTATTTCTCAAGATGAGTACATGCAAGGACCATCGCAGCACGTCTCAGATGATGACGAAACGCAGGTGCCAACTGCTGCGGCGTTCAGAATTGTGGAGACCGACAAGGAGGGCAGGGGTGAAGACTGGTTGGAAGATGATGTGGAGGACGATGAGGTCCTCGACCCCACATGGAATGAACGTCATGCAGGTGACCTGAGTAGTTTGGAGGAAGAGGCGGTGGTCGCACAGAGCCACCAGCACAGCAGAAGAGGGAGCAGGGTGCAGAAGCGGAGCGGCCGTGCCCTAGACACTACGCCCGCTACTGCCCAACGCAGCAAGGGAACGAGCGCACCAAAGTCAGCTCAAAGGAGTTCTCTAGCGTGGAAGTTCTTTAGAAAATGTGCTGATGACAGGACACGAGTGGTTTGCACCCTGTGCAATCAGAGCCTGAAGCGAGGCATAAACCTTCTCAACCTGAGCACAACCTGCATGATCAGGCATCTAAGTGCAAAGCACAAGCTGCAGTGGAGCAGACACCTTCAAAACCAAGAAACGTCTCTGGCTCATCCTGCTTCCTCTTCTGCTGCAGTCTCGGCCGCTCCAGCCACATCTGTAGTGATACCGGCACCTGCCACCCCGCAAACAGAGGATCTGTCCTCAACACTACCACCTGGGTCACCAACCATCTCCACAATGTCCCGTGGAAGCGTTCAGCTTTCCATCTCCCAAACACTTGAGAGGAAGAGGAAGTACCCCCCTACCCACCCGCGATCTCTGGCCCTGAATGCCAGCATTTCAAAATTCTTGGCCTTTGAAATGCTGTCATTCTGTCTGGTGGAGACGCACAGTTTTAAAAACCTTATGTCGGTGGCTGTCCCACAGTACGTCGTGCCCAGCCGCCACTACTTTTCCAGGCAAGCCATCCCTTCCCTGCACAACCAAGTGGGGGAAAAAATCAGGTGTGCACTGTGCAACGCCATCTGTGGCAAGGTCCACCTAACTACCAATACGTGGACCAGTAAGCACGGTCAGGGGCATTGTATCTCCCTAACGGCACACTGGGTAAATGCAGTGGCGGATGGGCCTGAGGCGGATAGCAATTTGGCGCATGTCCTTCCACCACCGAGGATTGCAGGGCGCTTCAGTTTGCCTCCTGTTCCTAACTCCTCCTACTCCGCTTCCTCATCCTCTACCGCCTCCTCATCCGGACAGCGTAACACCTTCACCACCAACTTCAGCACGGCCAGGGGTAAACGACAGCAGCAGTTTTAAAACTTGCCTGTTTGGGGGAAAAACCACACACCGCGCAGGAGTTGTGGAGGAGCATGGAACAGCAGACAAATGAGTGGTTGCTGCCAGCGAGCCTCAAGCCCGGCCTGGTGGTGTGCGATAACGGGCGAAATCTCATAGCAGCTCTGGGCCTAGCCGGTTTGACGCACATCCTTGCCTGGCGCATGTGATGAATTTGGTGGTGCAGAGGTTCCTTAAAAACCTACCCCGATATGTCAGAGCTGCTGCAGAAAGTGTGGGCCGTCTGTGCGCACTTTCAGCGTTCTCACCCTGCTGCTGCTCGCCTGTCAGCGCTGCAGCGTAACTTCGGCCTTCCCGCTCACCGCCTCATATGTGACGTGCCCACAAGGTGGAACCCACCTTGCACATGCTGGAAAGACTGTGCGAGCAGCAGCATGGCCATAGTGGAGTTTCAGCTGCAGCACGCACGCGTGAGTCGCTCTGCGGAACAGCCACCACTTCACCACCAATAACTGGGCCTCCATGCGAGACCTGTGTGCCTTGTTGCGCTGTTTTGAGTACTCCACCAACATGGC